>NC_138231.1:37511151-38052485 GCF_964197995.2 Scardinius erythrophthalmus
TACTTCTCCTCCTTACATTTTGACGCAATTATCTGTACTTTCTACTCCTTACATTATAAAAATAGCCTTGTTACTCCTATTTAATTTCGGCTTGTCATCATAAAAAAAAAAATAAAAAAAAATAATGATAATAATTGGCCAATTACACAAACGGTTTAGATCTGACTCCCGCCTCCTGAATACACATTGCTTAACTGATTGGCGTTGTGGTGTCTTTCTAATTTGTGAGAGGTTGTAGTCACATTTGGTTGTGCGCAGTGCCGAGAGAGAGAGAGAGAGAGAGAGAGAGAGAGAGAGAGAGAGAGAGAGAGAGAGAGAGAGAGAGAGAGAGAGAGAGAGAGAGAGAGAGAGAGAGAGAGAGAGAGAGAGAGAGAGAGAGAGAGAGAGAGAGAGAATAAATTTTTTTTCCTTACATTACTTTTACTTTTATACTTTAAGTAGTTTTGAAACAAGTACTTTTATACTTTTACTTGAGTAAAAATCTTGACTTGATACTACAGAAGTCTTTTTAAACCCTAGTATCTATACTTCTACCTGAGTAATGAATGTGAATACTTTTGACACCTCTGGTATTTACTTATTCATACACTTACATAGGCTAAACTAGTGCAATATAAAATGTGACTAAAGATCAAATTTGGTTTTGATCATGTAATGCATTAAATTCATTAAAAGTATAGCCAGAAATAGGTAAGTACTACAATACATTATAACGACGGTTACAATTATCTACAACCACAGATATTACGAATACATCATAACACATGAGATATTATCATGATACGTTATAATTTTGATATGCTAAAATGGTTAATCTGATTGGAAGATATGGAAGAGAAATTAAAATCTATCATAGACACAACAACTTTCACTGAAGGGAAAAAGCAAACAACAACAACAACACAATGAGGAAAGATAGTAATGCATCTTCTATGCACATTTTTGCCGTAAAAGATGAAACCACCTCCTATCTAGTGATATCAGTCAAGCTAGATCCAGTCCAACCATCTGATGATACTCCAGAAGATGAAATATAAACTAAATATTAGCCTTTAGCATTAACTGTGCGGGTGCTTAGTTTGTATAATAAATCAGCGTCTAGTGAAATGAATGCACAGCAGCAAGTGTGTGGCTATTAAACTCTGTAATCTTTCTAAAAGGTGCAATAAACCCGTTCATCTAAACATTCATGCACAGACTATATAATCATCTCACTTTACCAACAACCAGGCTTAAACAAACATCGGCACACATCCACAAGACCAAACCTATAATCTACAGATTAGCAGTGATATTCCCAACACAAAAGAAGCCCTCTAAAGGAAGTGTGAGAAGGTGTTGGTTTCAGGTGTTTACAGCAGCTCTATGCAGGTAGAGAGGGAGCCAGTTCCTGCTGAATGTTTGAAACTGATTCAAAACTCACCAACCAATAAACTGTCAAATTCTTCACCTACGGTTTTGTCTGCAGAATAAGAGAGGACAAAAGACTTGTCAGTGTTTTGCGCTTGGCCCGAGGTGCTGGCAGCGGCGGAGGCATGTGCAGAATGTGCTGTTTTGATAACTGTTAAAGATCAGCACCGGCCTGAGCCTCGGATACCTGTTTGTTTGATTCGGCTTTAATATCTGCAGCGGTTCTTTAATCGATCTGATTTCATTCGAGGAGGTTGGGTGGAGGTAAGACACCTGATCTGGGATGGTTTAACCTCTTGTCAGCCTATTTCAAATACACAGCTTAAAACCTAATTAAAACCTTATTAGCCTGGGAAAAAAAACAGGACAAGTAAAATAAGTTGTGCGACTCCTGCAGACTCCAATGAAATCGGAGAGCTAAAACGAAACAAAACAAACCATAAGAAGGAGCTCTTCTCTGGAGGTGTTTTCGTAAAATATGCTGACAATTCCCAGGGTCACCCAGACCACCTCTGAGATCTGCATTAAAATGCGTTTAAGGGTGAAAGTGAGACATCAGGGAAATTCGTTGTGTGTTTGTGTGAACGTAGCGGCTTAGCGTATACGTGTTTGCGGATTACAAGAAACATATTTTACTCGAATTCATAATTTAGATTCCGCATTTAAAAAAAGCATTTTCAAAAATGACGACAGACATTGATGAAATGTGTGTGTGGTTGTGTGTGTGTGTGTAAGCATTTAAACAAAAAGGACATCAAAGAGAATCCGCTGTTAACCATTACCACAGATAATCATCAGTGTCAAACACAGTTTCACAAACCACCAAGGTTATTACTCAATTTGAGTGTGGTGAGAATAAACTGAAAAAATATATGAAAACCAGTGAGATTTCAGCAGATAAAATCACTCATTTGTTTTTATATTATGCCCGAAAATGGCCATTTTGACATTTCCACTGTGAAATAAAACTAGGTATCAAAAACCTTATATTGTTAATTAGAAAAGATGGAAAAAATGGAATAAGAAGAGTATTATCCGCTTCCAGTATCAATACAGTAATTAAAAATAATAACAATGGTAAATTGTTGTATTGATATTGTATATGGATACATTGTGCTTCCTTAATGAATAGCCGTTTGTGTGAATCTGAATGTATGTGTAAGTAAGTATGAGGTTTTTTGTTAGGAATGCTAGGTAAAATTTGAGACTCCACTTTTATATCGCTGTTGGTCATGGAAAGCTGGGATTCAGTTATTCTATATTCCCTGTGTGTGAGTAATGTGGATATGTATCTCAGAAGCTCATGTATACCTAATAAAACTCAGTATTCTTTTTCAGATAGCAATGTACAAGAAATGATTTTATCTTTGTTTTTAATGAAAACATTTCTAAAGTCAACAGGTAATACCGCAAGACACGTGTTTGTTTAAAAATGCTGCCAAAAAAGAACAAACTACTATTGCGAGAAACTTGTAGTTTGATTTATAATAAATTATTTAAAAGTAGTTGTTAATGACAAAAAACATTCAAATTCTTAAAGAGAGGAAGTTTGGTCACAGCACTCAAACTCTGTTTTGCCGAAATATTCTGAGATTGCACAGCCGTTTAAACTCACATTCCTGCCTCGGCAAACCTCCATTCCAACAATCTGAACACACAGAGAGGAAATGCCATGTCTACCAACACATACACAAACACACACAAATCCACCACTCTATATTCACCTAGTGAGATGTAAACAAACACATTCAATGAAACATCCAACCTCATGAACATACAGTGACATGCATGTGTGCACAAACACTCAGCCTTTAGAAATATATGAAGTTATAATGAAATACATTTTTTTCATATTGGATTTGAAGGCCCTGAAATCAGAATCATATGTTGCAATTTCAGCGAGACAGACCATGATATGTTCAACCTGTAGGGAAGTGTGTGTGAGTCAGGAGTCAGACAGTGTGTGTGTGTGTGTGTGTGTGTGTGTAGGGTAGGAGGAGAAATGCCAGACTGTACACATAGTAGCTATAGATCACACGCGTGATGGTGTGTGTGATTCTTCAACACCTGTACTGCATAAATTCTGAGCTACGGCAGCAGTACAAAACAATTCTAATAACAGAGAGCGAGTCAGCTACTGTAAAGATTATAACAAGATCCAGCTGTGTGTGTGTGTGTGTGTGTGTGTGTAGCATGTTCAGGCTTCCTGCACACCCCACATGGTTTGTGTGATCAGGTTTTGATTGTGTTTGGCTGCATGAGCCTGAAATGAGGCAAATGACTTTTTGATTAAACATCGCAAAGAAAAAAGTCATTATGGAGAAACTTATGATGATAATAATAACAAACATGAAGTTGAGACGCAATAAATCCGCAAAACACATGGATTTTGTGCAATAAAAAACCCAAAATCGTATATTTGCAAACAATGATGACAATTACATATATAAACTTTCTGAAAAAAGATCACAAGACAAACAGGTATGTAGGTGAGAGTGGGGCAAGATATGTTAATGGATCGTAATATAACAAACGGCATTTTGTGTCATGTGATAAAATATTTAAAAAGGGGCAGCTGTTTGTGACGTAAAGTAAATATTCTACATGGCAAATAAAAATTATTAGTCAATTTAAATGTATTCAGGTCTAAAAATTTATATCACACATGTTGGGGAATTAAAAATGTAAAAAATAAATAAATAATAATAATAATAATGTAAACGTTTTCACTAAATATTAGCCATAAAATAAAAACCTTTTTTTTTTTTGGAAAAATAAATCTAAATAGTAGCTGTGGGGTCAGATGCCAGTGACTCAATTAATAATTATATTGAGCTTTGACTCCTAATGCAGGAAATACTATTAATCACAAATGTTATTACAAAATATTGAATTTTTTTAAATATTTTTGTCTGGTTGTTTTATAAATGTATGAATCATATAAACATGCTTTAAAAAACAAACAAAAAAAAAACAGTTTTATCTTCATATTTACCCCATGACATGACATGACACTGCTTACCTCTAACAAGGGTAGGTTGTGTGACTGAAATTATATTTCAATGGCCCTATGTTATAAGCTTTCCTCAAATTTCAGCTGAGAGCAGACAGGGTATCTAGATAATACATTCACACAAACACTCACACTCTTGTTCTAAATTACCTCTCCTCCTTCTAAAAGCCTGCACTTCCTGTAGAGACAGGAAGCACTCACTCAGTTAAGCAGCCAGTCTCTACTGATTTCCTGAGATTTAAACAGAGGAACCATTCAGGCCCTTTACGCAAATGTTAGCATTCTCTCACTCCCTCTATCACACACACGCACACATTCACACAATAATAAAGTGTATTGGCATGACAACACTCAAACAGTGATTCAATAACTACTTTATCTTTATCAAGAAAGGGACATATTAGTCAACATCCCAACAAACCCACAGAAACACAGCATGCTATTTCCCTCACATCATATCTGATTTATGTCCAGACTACGTATGTGTATGAGAGAGTAATCATATCGCATGAACCTATTCTTTGGCATATCAAATATAATATATGATATGATATTAAATCAGTGCAGCAGAGATAATAAGAGAGAAATAGAGTGTGTTTGACTGTAAACCTATACAAAACAGTATGAAAATGTTTTATTGTGCAATAAAATAGGGGTTCTTTAACCCTCTCTGTGTGTGAATTTACAAGTAATCGAAGATCCCGCCACCCACCGAAGAGCACACACACGCCCCCACACCCGCCGGTCAGGTTTAATGGGCAGAGCAGTGTTTGACCTTTCACCTCAAAACCCTAAAGCAGAGACTTTGACCATTAAACAGTCCCTCCAAGCCTATTATCCAATCAAACGCATCAGCGCGCACATCTGGATACTGCATGAGTGTGTGTGTGTGAGTGTGTAACGTAAGAGTGCAGAGATGATTAATGCAGGGGGTGCATGGCAGACTGCAGTGTCATTAAGATGTTTAAACGTGACATGAAAAAGTGCTCTAGTTTCACTGGCTTAACCAGACCCTTCAAACTACCGTGTAGTACAGCCAGTGTGTGCATGCACATGTGCACTGGTGAACGAATAAAAAAGGAGTAAGAATGTATGAAATTATACAAAGAGACAGACAGAACAAAAGACAGACAGACAGACAGACAGACACATAGATAGACAGATAGACGGAGAGATGGATAGATAGATAGAGAGATGGATAGATAGATAGAGAGATGGATAGATGGATAGATAGATAGAGAGATGGATAGATGGATAGAGAGATGGATAGAGAGATGGATAGAGAGATGGATAGAGAGATGGATAGATGGATAGATATGACAGACAGACAGACAGACAGACAGACAGACAGACAGACAGACAGACAGATAGATAGATAGATAGATAGATAGATAGATAGATAGATAGATAGATAGATAGACAGATAGACAGATAGATAGATAGATAGATAGATAGATAGATAGATAGATAGACAGACAGACAGACAGACAGACAGACAGACAGACAGACAGACAGACAGACACATAGATATGATAGGACAGACAGACATATTTAACAACAATAGATACAACAACAGAGATAGATAGAACAATAGATAGAACAAGACATATCAAACAACACAGACAATCAGAATGATCGACAGAACAATAGATACATATAGACAGAACGACAGATACATAAATAGACAGACAGAGGGATCGAGAAAGACAGACAGACAGACAGATGTGCAGAAGTGTGTGTGTATGCATGACTGAACGTGGAGATTCAGGACTGTGTGGAGCTCAGAGTGGGTCCTGTTTCTCTGTGTAGAGATGTATTTGTTATTTCTATTATTTAAGACAAATGTAAAAGGCAAGAGACAAACAGTGGTGCACCTGTGAAATGTGGCCCCAGGGAAACACATGGCGCTTCAACTATTTCCTGGCCTTAAGGGAGGGGCAAAGCAGAACCAGATGAGGAGGTGACTGGATCAGCCAGGTCAGATCGGGCTGGATAAGGACGTATGTGTGTTTGTATGTATGCACATAAAGGAAAGGCTATTGTGTTCACTTCTCAAGCAACTCAACAAAGACTATTGAACCCAGACATGCAACACGTGATGAAAGATGATGGAGTCCTGAAAGCATCATTTAAAACATGTCAGTTAAGTGTGTGAGATGCTCCATTAGATCCAGCGGGTGAAAAGGTAAGAAAACTCATTAAGTCACTTATCACCTCTTCACGTATACACACGGGCCGTCAAAGGATGGCCAGTTACATTAGCCTGTAGTCACCGAAGGGATGCTTTTGAATTCTCGAGGCGGGCACATTGACAGACATATAGCAGGGCATGATATTACCCACATATCTAAACACACTGCCGCACACAAACACGTTTACACACACACACATCACGCCGAGGCTCCACAAATCTCCCTCCTCCTACATGACAGTATAGTTTGATGGCCGCCTGTGTCCGTCACAACATCAGATTTTTTAGATACATGGGTAACGTGGTCACGTATTGCTATGGAAACTCCATTCATCGCTAAAGCCAGTGCCTGTCATCACAAAGATTACCACAGCTGACTGATGACCCAACAGCAGACTGTGAATGTGGACAGCACACACACACACACACACTCTCAAAGGAGAAAGTTGAGCTCTCCTGTTTCAGTGAGTGTGGGTTGATCGGCAGGAGCTTCTACAGGATTTATTACATTCTACATTTGTTCACCAGATTATAGAAATCATACACACACTCAGCTGTGGGTAATACACACACACACACACACACACACAAAAAAAATTGTGGTTTTAGTATTTCTTCTGTTACTGTACAAGAGTTGGGTAAAGAAAAATTATAAAACAATAATGTAATGTAATGCAATAATATATAATAAATGAATAAGTGAATAAAGGAATTAATAAACATAATATTAATATATATATATATAGATATAAAAATATTAAAATGAATAATATATATATAAATTACAGTAAAAACTGTAATATCGTGAAATATTATTATCATTTAAAATAACCATTTTCTATTTAAATATATTTCAAAATGTAATTTATTCCTGTGATGGCAAAGCTGAATTTTCAACATCATTAAGGCCCGTTCACATCAGGGACGATAACTATAAAGATAACGATAAAGATATAATTCTAAAAATCGAAGAATAACAGAGTTCACACCACAACTATAACGATAAAGATATGAGGAACGATATCGTTGGGATCACTTTCAGAACGATTTTTTTCCAGCTGTCAAACGATAAAACACTGACAGACAATCAGAATCCATTCTAGCAGGTCATCCATTTTCGCTACTTTGAAACCGCAGCGCGGGCGCACGCTTAGAATAAAAAGACCGTTATCGGTCGTTGGTGTGGACGCATATATAGTTATCTTTATCTTTATCTTTATAGTTATCGTGCTTGGTGTGAATGGGCCTTTACTCCAGTGTTCTGTCACATGATTCTTCAGAAATCGTAATTTGGCGCTTAAGAAACATTCCTTATTTAATATCAATGTTGAAAACAGTTAAATGTTTTTGTGGAAACCATGATACATCTTTTTCAGGATTCTTTAATGAATATAAATTTCAAAAGAACAGCATTTATTTTTGTACTGTAACATTATCAAAGTCTGTCACTTTTGATCAATTTAATAAAAAATAAAAAAAAGATTAAGGGTCATGCATATTTACTATTTCTAAAGAAAGTAGTAAATAAATACATTCTCATCCTACAGTTTTAAAAAATCAGTGTGCAGTATTTATAGGCCATAAGAGCAGTACACTTATCTTCCATTCTCAACAGGCAGACAGATCAAGAGCAAAGGACACACACACACTATGTTCCTTTAGTGTTTCCAGAATAATGTGTTACAGTGGTACTCTGTTCTCTGCATACACATGCCATTTGGCAAACAGTCTCTTTCTCTTGACCACACACCTCTCTCTCTCTCTCTCTCTCTCTCTTTCTCTCAAAACTCAGAGAGAGAGTGACTTTGTGTGAATGTGTGTCCATGTGACATATGCTGCCCTAACAACTGTTATTTTTACTGGCAAACCCCAACATTACAAAAGAAAAGTGCCTGTGTGTACTTATATTTTTCCATCCAATAATGTACGACATTAATGGTCTTTCCTGCTTATTAATAATTCATGACAGATATATAAAAAAAATTGTGCACACGAGTGACTCTGGATAAATAAATGATGAAACGGGAGTGACAGATACAGAAACATCTGTCAGCTTTACAGGACAAAACCAAAAGACAGAAGAAGAAAAAAAATAGAGAGAGTCAGAGAGACAGAAAGCAAATATGAATTATTTATGAGTGGAATAACGTGACAGATGTGGGATATTTTCATTTCCAGTAAGTAAATGCAACTCACAAACACACACACACACACACACCATTTATACACCATTTACACACCATTTACACACCAGAACTTTGCATCACTTCAAACGGTGTGGTCTGGACTTCCTCTCACGCTCTAATGGACAAACAAGGCCTGTCTTGAGTCTTGAGACTTGCACACAAACACACACACACACACACACACACACACACACACACACACACACACACACACACACACACACACACACACACACACACACACACACACACACACACACACACACACACACACACACACACACACACACACACACACACACACACACACACACACACACACACACACACACACACACACACACACACACACACACACACACACACACACCTTCACTGCTGAGAGACTCAAATTATTAATCTATTAACTTTTACACCATTTCAATACTTTAATACTTTACTTTAAAGTTGAATTCCCTTGACAGTGATACAGCAACACAGTATGAACATGTCATTGACACTAACTAAAAATCCAACAATTAATAGATTAATACATTTATTTTAAAACTCATGTACATGCTTAAAGGGATAGTCCACCCAAAAATAAAAGTTCTGTCATCATTTACTCACCCTTATGTCGTTCCAAACCTGTATAAACTTTATTCAACAGAGTTCACTTTTTATGATCATACAATGCAAGTCAATGGGGTCCAACAACACTGGACCCCACTGACTTTCAACTTGTATGGACACTTTTTTTTTTTCTCCAAAATATCTTCTTTTGAGTTCCATGGAAGAAAGAAAGTCATACAGGTTTGGAACGACATGAGCGTGAGCAAATGATGACAGAATTGACATTTTTGTCTTAACTATCCCTTTAATTGCAGTCACACTGTACTATTATTAAAATCTGTCTTCATGACGAAAACTGTGTGTCTTTGTTTAAAGGTGGACAAAAAGCAAACAGAAACTTTGACGCAGCTTTTTAGTGAGGATTAACGTTGCGGTAACATTGTGTCACGGTTAGACTCGGCTGTGTGGAAAACTGGTGTGCTAACATGGAGGAAAGTGGGAAAATGTGGGCTGTTGCAAACCATGGTACACAGTCATGAATGGCACAACACACACACACACACCCCTCGTTACTTTCTGTGGTGAGTCAACAGAGGGTTAGATTTACTTATTTGGTCTCGATGTTGCAAAAGACAAAAACTCTGGAGCTTAATATAGAAGCTGTCAGGGGAAATATGCGACTCCACTGAATGATGGAGTGTGAATAAATATGTGTGTGTGTGTGTGTGTGTGTGTGAGTGTCTCCACTGTAATGACAGACTTTGGCTGCTGAGTACGCAAGAGAAAAATGAAATGGACAGAAAATGGAGCAACATAGGAGGTCTGTAACTCAGTGAGAAAGGACAAGGTGAGAGGTGACGGAGAGGTCAGCCAGGTCTGGGATCGAGAGCGTATGGGTGTGACTCCACACTAAGAGAAAACAGACGTTAGCTGAGGGAGCCTGATATTACAGCGGCATTAGAAACGGTGGTGAGTCTTCATATCTATTCCAGAGAATGAACAGACCGCAGACCATTAGACTGGATACGTCCCTGGAGTCATTAGTTTCTAGTCACGGAGACCCCGTGCGTGTGCAAGAGAAGAAAGAGACAAACAAGTTCTGCTCCAAAACCTAGTAAGCTGTCTCTCTGCCCACCGTCTACGTAGGCAGCGTTCGAACTGTAATGGAGCCTCAGAAGTGACCGATTTGGAACGCTCTACATAGGCAGCAGTGCAGTACAAAAATAGCACTCCTCACTGGAAACCAGACTTATAATAAACAGAGTTTGATGTTAGCATGTTGATAAGCTAATGGGGAAATAAATAAGCATTATAATACATAAATTACAATACAGTTTTCAACACTGATAAGAATAAGAAATGTTTTTGAGCACCAAATCAGCATTTTAAAATGATTTCTGGAGGATCATGTGACACTGAAGACTGGAGTAATGACTGCTTTGCCATTTTTTAAAACATTAAAATAGAACATTTTAATATATATGTATTTATTAATGATTTTTTATTGTATTGATATAAATGCAGTCTTGAAAAAAACTATTTTGAATGAAAGTGTTTATTTAAATATTTAATTGCACAGTATTTTATTATTATTAATAATAATAATAATAAAACAATTATTAATATACATTTGAATTAAATTTAAATATATTTAGAATTTACATTTTTCTCCCATCTTTGGCATCTGGGATTTCTTTTTTACTGGGCTTGTCGCAAGGCACTCTGAGATCACTTTCTTTGTATTATTTATTTATTTCCTCTGGGAAAAAGCACAACAGATAAAGTCCAATACAGAAGAAAGGAGGGAAAAAAAATCATAATAATATATCAGGGTTTTATTTTAACTATAACTATAACTATACACTACACTGTACTACAACTATTTTATATATTACATATTGATGTAATATCAGTTCCAGTATGAAGTATGTTGGAGCCATCATGTTTAAGGTGCTGACCTTTTGGAACAACCTCTGAGTCGGGAACGCGCCTAAGATGCACTAGATTTTGGAACAAAACCACAAAAAAAAAACGCCCTTATAGACTGAATGCATATGAGCAACAGAAAGCCAAAGAGCGAAGAGGCTGAGGCTGTATTGCAATGTTCATTTTCTGCGCTGCCAAAGCACAGGCATGATAACAGAACAATGTGATAAAATTCATCTCTTTCATCCACTTTCTAAGACTCTCCTCCACTCAATAATTCTTTTCCTTCCTTTCCTATCTCCCCTCTCCCACTCCCTCTCTCCCTCATATCTTCAGCTCGGTGAGAGGCTGAAAGTTGAGGATTCTGGTTACAGAGGGCATGTGAAGAGAGGGGAGAAAAAAAGGGAGAAAACGAAACGAGAGCATCTGCTTTCATCCTCATCACAGTGGGGAAGAGCTCAGCCATGTCAATCACACAGACAGCCAGCTGCCACACACACACACACACACACACACACAGATGCAGTGGAATAAACCCACATTCTTCATATGAGAGGAGAAGCATACAAACCGAGGAGTCTAACAGTCGCTCACAAACACCTCCTCTCAGCATAGAGAGCTTTACACAAGCTCAGGAATGCCCTGTGTTAAATGCTCTGCTAAATCAACCTTAAAATCAGCCCTTTCCCTAGATCACCTTACATATTGTGGGTGTGTGTGTACTCGTGTGTATCTGTACGTTAGCGGCTTTTAAAGCTTGTACTCCAAGTTCTCCCACATGAAATGAGGGAATGAATACGTGCGCGCACACACACACACACACACACACACACACACACACACACACACACATTAAGGTGGTCTCAGCTTGCAGCTGTGTTTATTTATTCTGCTGGATGCTGGCCACTGGAGTTTAAGGCCCCCACCTTCTACCCCCACCCCAAAATAAAAAAAACACACTCACACAAAACCACCCACTTCATACCAAAATACCCATCAGAGCATCAAATCCTACCAACCCCTATATAGCCACCCGCCCGCCGCCTATCACAAAACATACCCAACTCACTTACACTCTGACATTACAGTGTTTGTTACATCACAGGTCGGACATTATGACATATACAGTACAGGTCAAAGTTTGGAAACATTACGTTTTTTTATATTTTTGAAAGAAGTCTCTAATGCTTATCAAGGCTTGATAAGCCTTTTAAAAAAAAAAAAAAAAAAAACAGAAAAAAAAACTAATATTGTGAAATATTATTACAACTTAAAATAATAGTTTTCTATTTGAATATACTTTAAAAAATTATTTATTCCTGTGATGCAAAGCTGAATTTTCAGTGCCACATGTGACATCCAGTCTATCACATGATCCTTTAGAAATCATTCTAATATTCTGATTTATTATGAGTGTTGGAAACAGTTCTGCTGCCTAATATATTTGACGAATAAAAGGTTAAAAAGAATAAAAAAATATTTTCTAATAATATAAATCTTCTTTACTATCACTTTTTATCAATTTAACACATCCTTGCTGAATAAGTATTGATTTATTAAAAAAAAAATAAAAATAAAATACTGACCCCAAATTACTGACCAGTAGTGTATATTGTTGTTACAAAAGATTTCTATTTTTAAAAAATTTGCTTCTTTTTTTTTACTTTTTTTTACTTTTTATTCATCAAAGTATCCTAAAAAAGTATCACAGGTTATGAAAAAATATTAAGCAGCAGAACTGTTTCCAACTTTGATAATCAATCATCATATTAGAATGATTTCTAAAGGATCATGTGATAGACTGGAGTAATGATCCTGAAAATTCAGCTTTGCATTAGAAATAAATGATAATTTAAAGTATAATAAATTGAAAACCAATTATTTTAAATTGTAATAATATCACAATATTACATTTTTTTTCTGTATTTTTGATCGAATAAATGCAGGCTTGATGAGCAGAAGAAACTTCTTTCAAAAACATTAAAAATAGTAATGTTTCCAAACTTTTGACCTGTACTGTACATATATCTGTGTGTGACTGATGCAAAGCTATTCAATTTTTTAGAGTTCTTTGATGTTTAGACAGTTCAAAGAACAGAATTATTGAACAGAAATGAAATGCATTCCTGCTGAATAAAAGTATGAATTTAACTTAACAAAAAAACTTACTGAACCCAATATCTTGAACCTTAGTGTATATACTGTATTGTATGTAGTATATGTATATTATACTGATTATAAATATAATAACAATTAAAAACAATATTATTAATAATAAATACATGTAATAATGAATGAAACTGTTTTTGAAAACAACAAACCCGTGGCTGATATGTTATCCGTCTATTTTGAGTAGGACATTCTATGATATATATGTTTGTATTTTACACTGATTTTATGGATGCATGCAACACACACAGACACATACATTTATCCTATTGGTTGCAAAAGTTCCAGCTGGTTTCCCAGCCTCCTCTGAAAACAATCTCCTCATCTTACTGTAATAATCCAATGCGGTGTACTTGCAAAGCATTACGACTATGAAAGAAGAGTCTCTCTGAGTGAAGGGTCATTGCAGGTACAGTTGGTCGCCAAGCTAATGAGTGATTTGATTGGCCGTCGTGTTCTCATAAAAACCAGCGTGATTCATCTCCGAGCTCTCTTTAGTACGCGATTGGTCGGTGGTGCGGATAGATGCGAGAGGTGAGAACGAGGACAAAATCATTCTGTTGCTGGAGAAACAAAGTGGTCTGAGGTGAAATCATCTTAAAAATAACAAAAACATCAGCAACCTCTAAGACCCCGTTGAGAGTTTTATGCTATCAGCTCAGCCTGTGTGTTTTCACAGGAATCTTTGAACTTCACTTCATTTGCGCCCTGATTTTATGTATGTTTTTAGTGGAGGCCTGAAAGTCTGAATTCCATAAAACTATAAAGCTTCACGTTTCAAACAGCTTATTAAGTCATACAAACAGCGAACCAATTAAAACTGTCCATGGTTCAAGAGTTTACACAAACATACAGTGTTCATCTCCCACTGCCTCAACTACATAGAGTCATATCTGTACACTCATACTCAAAATACACACTTGGGCGCACAGACATGAATAGAAAAGGTTTTGATCTCAAACAGTACAGTTAAAAGGTGTTGGGTCACTATGATTTATTAATGTTTCTGAAAGAAGTCTGTTATTGCTACCAAGGCTGAATTTAATTGATACAGTAAAAATAGTAAATTATTTTATTCCTGTGATGGCAAAGCTGGATTTTCAGCAGCGAATTTATTTTTTAAATAAATCTGACCGCAAATTTTTTAACTGTTGTGTACACACATTTATGACCGCATAAACAGTAATGGTGACTGATGGCGCTTGACATGTTCAAAGACGCGTCTCCAGTGTGTATCACAACAAACTCACTTTCAAACAGGTCTTATGTCTATCATTAAAGGTTTTGCACAGACTCGAAAAGCATGTGGATGAATCGTGAATCTACAGTGCCAACAAAAGATGATTGACAATTGAAGAATTTAAACCTATGGATCTGACAAAAGATTTTTACATTTTTGCACTTTGCCTGGAGGTAAAATACATGGAGTAGAATGCACGGACTGTTTCTGTAGCAAACCGCACTGATCTACTCCATCTACACACACACACACACACAAGCATACACACGCTCACAGCTTTGGTCCGATTTCCCGAAATCTGCCCCAGTCCTGAGCCACATAAACCTGGCTGCATGATTCAGCCGCCTGGAATACCAGCGTTCCCACAGGAAACCTGGAGCAGCTCACACATGTATGCAGTTTGGAGTTTTGAAGTTAAGACTTTTTAATGCTTTTAAAAAAAGTCTAATGTTTACCAAAGTTGCCTTCATTTGATCAAAACTACAGTAAAACAGTCAAATATTTTTATATTTTGAAATATTAATAAACATAATAGTTTTCTATTTGTACTATATTTTAAAATGTAATTCATTCCCTTTAAAATAAATATAATTTATTTCATTTATAGCATGTTGAGCGGTGAACTTGTCAAAAACAATGAGAAATGCTTCACATCACAATCTACAATGAAGTTGTTTTGGGGTCCCTTGGCGGACTCGATTCAATGGGCAAACCGAATTTGGATGTCAATGGCATAAACGGACAGCAGAAGTGGAAGTGCAGTTGCAAATTACTACTCAACAAGAGAGAAATAATCATTTGTCAATAGGTTGCTGATGATTTCATGCACTGTTGCTCTCATTCTGGATTCCAGTTTATCAGGAATTTTGTGATCTTTATCATAAAAAGCTGGCTGATACATGTTGAAATAATTATGGAGAAATAACATGCGACCACTGGATTCCTTTCTTTAAAAGAAATAGCAACAGACGACAACTGAACTGATGTACACTTTGTATCAGTCATTACTACAAATAGTAATGCTTGTAAAAACAGTACTAACTAAGAATGCAGACAGCTATTAAACAGGAATGCACATTGCATCAACAGTAACAACAAGCTAAATGATGAGAACAAGAAATCAATTATGCAATCCAGCAGACCTAATGCAATGAATTCTCACACAACCCTTCTCCAAACTTTTGATTTTTAAAGCAGGGCAAGTCATCACTACCTCATATTATGAATCATCAATGTGATGCATGCAGAGTCTGTCTTTCAACATTCATGATTTATCAGATTTCATATAATTAATTAATATTAAAGATCTGTAAATGTATATAATGATTTAAATAAATATAGATAAGATATCTATCTACATATCCTTTTTTTTTTTTTTTTTTTTTTTTTAAGATGCCCTCATCTCAAACTAATGCTAAATCAGTATGCTGATCATCGGATTAAATTAAAATGAATCTAAATGAGATTTTGTGTAAGATGTTTGAGTCCAAAATACAAGGCAGAAATCTCAATTGAGCCCTCACACTCATACAGACAACGTGGCAACAGTTTGGTGCGTAACGTAGCATGGAAGAACTTGACGTCTATTGGAGACGTAGACGTACATGGATTGCTATTTGTAGTCATTCAGTCCTACACACAATCACATGTAAAAAGTCCTCAAAACAACTGAACACTGGATTTGTGAGTGTGTGCGAGTACCTCCACATAATCTTTGGCATGGCCCCAGTCACGCTTAGAGTCCAAATTGCCCAGGCTGAAGCACTGCAACTGCCCGAGATGGATCTTCGCCACAGACCGACTGATCTTCCTAGTTACAAAATTCGAACCTGAAAAAACATGTACACACAGATTGGGAAAATATTAGTATGAAGCATTCATTCTGCCTTGCCAGGCTCTTTCCCTCATTTTTCTTTTTTCATTCTTTAATTTTTTCTTGTACCTGTCAATTGCATTCATTTTGAACCCCCACCACCACACCCCACACATAATGTCAGTGCAAATTTGTGTGTTTCGGCCAAAACGAACAGTTAATGTGTCCCTCTCATACACACAGGCATAAAAACGCACTAACATTCACACACAGGGATAAAATCAGAGTCTTGTCTAGTCAGTGGACCACCCTGGAGAATCTGTAAGCCAGTCCAAAGTCCTACTGAGCTGCCAGACACACACACATACACACACATGCTTCATCTGTGGGAAACCTTGGACGGTCTCATGTCCTGCTGAGTTGTGCTATAGCTAGAATCAGACAGAGGTGGGAGTTCTAGACGAGAACCTCCACCGCCTATAATACCAGGCCCAGGTCAGAACAGGAACACACTTACTTAAGTGTATAAGTGAATGACGACTATTACGCTCTTGACTTGGGCTAAAGCCTGCTTCTGTGTGCTTGGCCATAAAAGCTTTCTGTAGAAAATCAGCAATGCCGGGAAGATCATGCCCTATTATTACTAAACAAAAGTCACCTACAAATTTGGGCAGGCTAACATAACATAACATACCCACGCAAAAACTTGTTAAATTGAGTTACTGACATTCTCAAATATCTACATTACAAATATATTAAGCTTTTTTCCACTAAGTTTGATGTTTTTTTTTTTGTTGGGCACTGGTGTTACATCAGACTCAAGAGTAAGGATTTTTTTCCTGATTGCCTGGTTAGGCTAGATTTCTACTTGCTCTGCCATCGTATTCCACTGGCCACATCATTTTTCATGAAATTAAATTCATAATTTTATACTTACATTTTGTAAATGAATCATTTGAAATATGTAACGGTTTCAGCTATTGTTCAATATTTATTTCCTGCAAGTTTTCATATAAAATGACTGATAAATTGCTTTGAATAAGAGTCTCCCAAATGCGTAAATGTAAATATATTAGAAAATCCTTTATAAGCATTTAGAAGCATCCCTGTAGCTCAAACAGTAGAGCATGGTGCTAGCAACGCCACGATCATGTGTTCGATTCCCAGGAAATGCATTAACTGATAAAATGCCTTATATGCAGTATAAATTGTTTTGAATAAAAGCTCTGCCAAATGCATAAATATACATTTATTTGAAAATGATCTAAAATAATGTTTAAGCATTCATGTAGCTCAAACATGGCGCTAGCTACGCCAAGGTCATGAAAATCTATATCTCGAACACAATGCAAGTCAATTTGGATAAAAGCATCTGCCAAATGCAGTGTAAATGTTCAAAATATGATTAATTATTACACACTATTCACACATAAATCGCATTATCAAACGTTAAGTTTTCTTTATAAAAAAAAAGGCAATGTAGTAAGCAGAATTCGCAACCAAATGTCATAGAAAACCATGTTTACATTTGCAAGGTACTAAAATGCTTATAGTGATGAAAAAATTTAAGATATAGCACTGACCCGAAACTTTTTCACAGTGGCTCTGAGCCAGTGGGTCATCTTTATTGCTAAGCCCTGATCCGTAAAGTAAGCTAAAATGAAAAAAAAAAAAAAAATCATAAGTGAACGGACTCTTTCCAAGGCAGGATGTCCGTCATGGGCCCCCCGTGCGCGGGCTCGCTGCTATCACAAAGGGCTCTTTCTAATCCGTGCTAAACGCAGCTCACGACCAGGTGCCTGAGCTTGGCACGAGAAGAACAGTTTAAAATACCACACTGTAAACAGCCGGGTCAATCCGTCGTCACAGACACGCCACAGGGGGGACTCAAGGATCTGATTTCGGTTCACTCATTTAAAAAAAAAAAAAGAGAAAAAAAAAAGCGAATCGTAGCCGATTGACCAAACCCTGGTCAGCAATAATGGGTCGGCTATGCGTCTGTGTGCAAGTGTGTTTAAAAGTCCAAGACAGGCCATTTCCGCGCACCGGCTCCTGTTTCCAGTCGGAGTGTAATTAGGCCGTCTCTTAGCACACGGTGGGAAGCTGTGACGAGGAGCAGAGTCGCAGGGAGTCGACCGCAGGGAGCTCTCATCAAGTCTAAAACAGCCCAGTTTAGGGCTGGTTTAGACCGTGATTATGCGGACAAGAGCACGGCAAAGCCTCAAAGCAGGCGGTGGACCTGCAGGTGTGCGTGTTGGCAGTGGGAATGTGCCCGGGCTCTGTCAATGCACATTTTAAGAGTAATGAGCAAGGGTAATGTCGAGTATCAAGGCGAAATTTCTAATGGATGGAAAGACGCCCTGCCAAACCAGGTGGAAATAAAGTGCAGTCAAGATGTCTGGTCTATCAGTCACTGACACTCAGATATTTCCAGCATGTGAAAAAAAAAAACGACTGTCAGTACAAGGCCCTGTTTCTTGACACATGTCTGAACACACATTCATGCAGATGTACACACAAGAACGCATACACTACCATCGGATTGCCACGTTCATTTAAACGAATGACAAAAACACACACCAGCACCCTGATCTCTTTCAGAACCGGCAAAGTTGCGGTGTCAAAACAGAAAAACAGTAACAGGGCTCAAAAATGCAGATGGCCTGCAGACCTGGGAGTCGGTGTGAGACAGTTTCGGGCCTGAATGGTCACTTGCCCTACTAGGTAAGTACTGTGTTTTACTGTTTTTTTTATTATGTACAGTACATGCATCATTGCGCTTTAGAAACTATGGACTATATAATTTCCAGTTATTACTGCAAATTTGATATTCATATGTAAAAATGTATAATAAACATTTTTAAAAAATCATGAAATGTATAAATGTAAAATTATAAAATGTAAAATTCCATCCATAAAAATATTTTATGTAATAAATTGTATCATACATTTTTTTTTATAAAAAAAAAGAAATCAATGAACCTCACATACCTAAAAATCCTAGGTAGTTACATTAGACGAGCTTTTTTACAGACAAAAAGAAAAATAATTTCAAATTAGTATTCAATCAATCAATCAAAATACAGGTCACATGACAAAGACTGCAAGTCTATTCTTGACCTTGTTTTGCAAGAGTTTTTGTCTCTTTATAATATTTTTATGAAATAATAATAATACAAATAATTGTGTTGGGGCCAGTAAAAAACAGTGCGGGGCAAGAAGAGAATGTGAACTACTGGCCCAAGCGGGCACACAGAAAAAAAAATCCTTATTGTTGAGTGCAAATTATGCCAGCTTTAGAGTGCATGTGGGAGTGTGTAGGAAAGATAGAGAGTGAGAGAGATACAAGGTGAGGAGTGATGTTTAATTTGAGACATTAAAGGAGCATCTCGTTTACTTCCCTTCTTTGTTGCCATGGCTGCACGACAACACAAACACAGGTGTGTGAGGTGAGTAGTCAAGAAGTGAAAGAGCAAAACATCTCACAGCTCATCCAGCAGTGTGTACGTGTGCGCGTGTGTCTGCGATAGGTGAGAGGTCCATCGACACCTTCATACAGGTGCAGCCCCTCTCACCTGGAGAGGTTTAACTTCTTAAAACGCTCGTCTTTCAACAGGAAAGAGGGAATGTGAGCAAACAAAAAGACGAGAGATGAGTGTGTAATGGAGGAGCCCTTTAGATGTTGTCTGATTGACTGGCATGACCATTTCTCTCATCTAGAACTACACACTAGACGTACGAATCTGAATAGGTGTCAAAGTGCAACTAGTTTCACATGCGCGCACACCCCAGACGTCTCTGTGGTGGATTTGTAACAGATTATTTTACTCTTCTCATCTTTCGTAAACTCTTTCGAAGCTGGTTTGTTTATTGGTGTAAGTGGACACCGGCTGAAATTCCGAAGTGAATTCCAAACCAGATTAACTCATCATCGCCGGCCCGCCCAATGACGGGAGGCTACCACAGCGATCGGACAGGAAATTAAGTTGGCTTTTTTCACACTATCCCATCCATCTCTCCCCCTGTCTAGCTATCTGTAACCCTCCTCCACCCCTGTACTCCCTTTTTCCTCATCTTCCTTCAACATACACACACACACAGTTGGTTAAATGTCTAGTCGGCAATGTTTGTCTCAGTCACCGGCGTAAAAATTCTTGCCACTAACGCTAGTGGATGATATCACTGCTCTTCCTGTGCTCTGAGGTTGTGGGTGGGGGCACAGAACAACACTCTTGTTGTTGAGAAGATGTCATGGCTGCACCCTTTACCAAATGTTGTGTCATGATACTCCCCCGTAAACCAATCACAATGAAGCTGGCCACACACAACATTCTCCCTGGACTCTTGCATCACTTCCTTCACTGTAGTCTGCAGCACTGTTATTAGCTGTGTCCGAAACTGCTCCCTATCCACTATATAGTGCACTATATCGGGTGTCGGCCATTTTGTAGTGGTGTCCGGATTCTGAGTGAACGACATCATTCCTTACATTCGTTCACTACTTTTACCCACAGTCCTCTCTGAATTCGAGTGTACATTCGATGTACACTTGCTGAAGCACTATTTCCCACAATCCATTGCGGAGAGGACTGAGCTCCCGTGAAAGTGCGGGAGCGAGCGAGTTTAAACCAGAAATTGCTTTACAGCTTTCTTATTTTTGCTTTAACATGTATTTCATGCTAGTTTTAGTTTTTTTTTAGTTTTTTAATATTTTTTTATTAATCATTACTTGAATAAAACATTAAAATATTGAGACAATATTATATAGATGAATGAAATGATATTTATAAGGTACATTTTATCGGTATATTTTTTTTTTATTAAAATATATTATTTAGGCATTAACTCAATTTAATGTGTTTAATTTAATGTAAGAGATAATAATTTGGTGGATGATTTAAAAATATTCAATAATCATCTGTAAGTAGCGTATTCATTTGAATGTAATCGTAACAGTCGCCTGAGGCGCTCAACGACCACGCCATCTGTGAGCGCGAGAGTTTCTAACAATTTCAATCGATGAAACTACAAAGCTGGCACGGAGGTATATATATAATTACAAAATAAAGTCATTATGATTGTTATTGTTGTTAATATTATTTTATAAAGCAAGTAACATGTAAGATAAAAGGAGTTTTATCACTACGTGTGACAAAGCCGTTTCTGCGACAGTGTATACGTCAGCGTCCAAATTCACTCACTCCTTGCAGATCTAGTGCACTCAAATGCCATACACTATATAGGGATTAGTGAATGAGTGAACGAGTGAGCGGTTTCGGACACAACAATTGCATGTTTTAAAACCTAGTGAGCCATCTTGATGTCTTGATTTGTTGGCTAGATAAGTAGAATTCTCTCCGAATTAGAAATTTTTACATATGTGATAGGACAAAACTGTCACTCCGATTACAATCACTGAAAATGTCGCCACTTCAAGCACTTATAATGGAAGCCATCTAGTTGCTGCGTCACGCTACACACTTCCAATGTAAACAGTTCCGTCGCGCTGTGACTGCCAACACAACACTGACAGCGCATTCACAGGGTAAAAAACACTCCAGAGGTTTCGTCTAGAAGCAAATATTAGTTGCTCAGCAAACTTTGAAAGCTTGACATCTAAAATAGACAATTTAACACAAAATGGACTGATAAATTTGCCTCATTGTAATCCATCTTTTGGTTCTTAATACATTAAAGTGAATTTATTTTCTTGAATATCAAATACATTCGACATGATGTCATGTTAATGATTAAAAAAAACCTTTCATTTCTTGAGAGAACCTTTAACATACTGGAAGCATTTATGAATTCTAAATGTATTTGTGTGCAAGAAACTCACTGTTAATATGTTATAAAATGGGGTTGGAGTTGATAAGACTGACCAACAACAAAATGAGTCATATGTTTTGATGAATGAGGTGATAAAGTTATGAGGTCTAACACATAGCAGTGGCTGCTGGTTACTGCACATTTTTCACAACCAATGAAAATAAAACAGCACCAGGCCTACTTTTGACGTAAAGTTGCCCCTAAGCAAAGTACTTTCAGTTTCTCTGCACTAGAACAACCAAACATTCAATTTTTTTTTAAAGCTATCTGCAGTATGTAGGCAGATATTGTGTGTGGTGTGTGTCTTAAACTCTGACCTCTTCTAGGACTCTCATGATTGAACAAGATCCCATTCACAGCAAAGAGGTTATAGGCTTCCCTGAAGTTGACCACTATCCAGTATGCATAGAGCTTAGCAGCACCTGTGGAAAAAAGAGAGAGATTAAAAACAAGGGAGAGACAGAAGGTTACTGCAATAACACTTTTAAAGAAATGTTATCAATAATTCAGACACATGATGATTTTCAAATGATAATATATATATGTATATATATATATACACATTTCTTATAATTATCAATGTTAAGCAGTTGTGCTGCTTAATATTTTTGTGGAAACATTATAAATGCGTTTACTGTAACTTTTGATCAATTTAAAATTCAACAATATTATTGATTTGACTGCACTGACACAATTGGACGAGAACTGAGCTGGATGATGACATCATTTCATATACAGTACCAGTCAAAAGTTTGGAAACATTACTATTTTTAATGTTTTTGAAAGAAGTCTCTTATGCTCATCAAGCCTGCAGTTAAAAAAAAAAACAGTAATATTATGAAATATTATTACAATTTAAAATAATGGTTCTCTTTTTTAATATACTTTAAAATGTAATTTATTTTTGTGATGCAAAGCTGAATTTTCATCAGCAAGTACTCCAGTCTTTGGTGTCTTATGATCCTTCAGAAATCATTCTAATATGTTGATTTATGATCAATGTTGGAAACAGTTGTGCTGCTTAATATTTTTTTTATAACCTGAGATACTTTTTTCAGGATTATTTGATGAATAAAAAGTTAAAAGAACTGTATTTATTTAGAATAGAAATCTTTTGTAACAATATACACTACCGTTCAAAAGTTTGGGAACAATAACTTTTTTTTTTAAAGAAATTAGTACTTTAATTCAACAAGGATGCGTTAAATTGATAAAAGGTGATGGTAATGATTTATATTGTTAGAAATGTTTTTATTTTGAATAAATGCTGTTTTATGAATAAATGCTGTTAACGTTTTACTCATCAATGAATCCTGAAAAAAGTATTCCAAAAAAATATATTAAACAGCACAACTCTTTCCATCATTGATAATAACTGAGTATCAAATCATCATATTAGAATGATTTCTGAAGGATCATAAGACACCAAAGACTGGAGTACTTGCTGATGAAAATTCAGCTTTGCATCACAAAAATAAATTACATTTTAAAATATATTAAAAAAGAGAACCATTATTTTAAATTGTAATAATATTTCATAATATTACTGTTTTTTTTGTTTTGTTTTTTTTTTAACTGCAGGCTTGATGAGCATAAGATACTTCTTTCAAAAACATTAAAAATAGTAATGTTTCCAAACTTTTGACTGGTACTGTATAAAGCAGCTCTGCAGAAAACAGTTTACTAATTTAATAACTGATGATCTTTACAATGGAACTGAATCAACACTGAACTGACTTCAGCTGAATAATGAAACTTTTCTTTTAGAGCTGCTGTACAGCCGAAATGAACCGTTTGCATCACTGAATCATTTTCCTGTAATCACTGTCAAGCTGCTTTGAAACAATCTGTATTGTATAAAGCGCTGTATAACTAAAGGTGAGTTGTCTTGACTTGATGGCAATTTAAATTTGCATTACTGAATAAGACTATTAATCTCTGTCAAAAAATCTTACTGACCCCAAACTTTTGAACGGTAGTGTACATATTTTATAAATATACAAAAAATTAAAAGTATAAAGGAACCGCATGTGTGTGTGCTGACCATAAGGGGATCGTGGGTAAAATGGCGTGGTCTCTTTCTGGGGAATTTCCTGTACTTTCCCATAGAGCTCACTGGTGGAGGCCTGGTAGAAGCGGACTGTGTCAGTTAAACCGCAGGTCTTCACAGCATCCAGCAGCCGAAGCGTACCCACCCCATCAACATCTGCGGTGTACTCAGCCAGGTCAAAGGAGATCTGGCAAACACAAAGCATGTATGCATAAGACTTCATGCAAAAGTATACAAGTAAGTGGATAAATGAAATTTAGTGTTATGACATAACCCAATAACCTAAGCCAAAAAGTTGCCAGAGTCAACATAAACAAGTTAAGGAAATATGAAAACAAGTAAGGGTCTGGTAATAAAACTCGGCACAAAACCCTCAAAGCTGAGAGAAACATTCTTGTCCTTGATGGTTGATATCAAGTGTCTTTGTTTGCATAGAGTTGCATGCTCTGCTGTTAGTGGAAAACACACAGAGCATCAAAGGGTTTGTCAATGTAAATTGGGTAAAATGTATGAATAACTGTATTCGGTGCATACAACTTGCAAGCAACAAAACAAAACTGACCATCAACTAACAATCTGAACCTCAGGTTTTGTGACCTGATTCACTGATAAGATTTGACTCAAAAGAAGAATGTTCACAAATCAGTCATCCCTTCTTCTCTCATGAAAGCGGGAAAGAGAACAAGCAGATGCCAAGATTATCTGTAAATTTAGATTTTAATTTAGGCCTTTCTTTCTCACAAAACTCTGTAAGATTAATATAGTGCACAATACCAGTTTTGTACTTTCGCGTTTTGATAACTTGCATGGAAGAAAACAACCATTAACAACAACCATGTGTTCCACAAAGAAAGAAAATCATGTAACAAGGGTATGAGTTAGTTAATAAATGTACATTTTTGGGTGAACTACTTTAATATTGCAAATAGTTTGGGGTGCTACATCATGCGACTGAATTATTACATGATGTGTTTTTGAGAGAGAAGGCCTCTGCTCTAATTTAACGAGTTCAGACATACTTAATTCCCAAACACAAGCGAGCCGGGGAATCCCTAACTGAAACTGAGATGGTAAAGATATGGTGAGAAAGACAGACAGGGACTGAGCAAGAGAAAGAGAGGGAGAGACTAACTAATCTAACCTGTTCCTCAAATTTGACACACACTTCTCAGAATCGCACCTACACGATTTTCCGATGAGACGAACCCTCTGCAACAGGCATGATCTGAATTAGCTCTGAAATACCCAAGTGCGCATCTGTAACCACACCTCAGCATGAAAACAAAACGCGACTGACAGCTGATTATCGTGAGACTGAAACTATATTTAAGTGTCTTCGCAACGCAAATTCGCATCACTTTCAAAATAATCCTTATAATGCTGGAATGGATTGACTTTAGATGTGTTGCTTGGCGGTCGTCCAATAGCTATCATTACCGTTGCTGGGATAATTAGCCTTAAGTTTTTTGGACTGTGCAAACATGCTCTTAAATGTGAGCCAAAACATTCAATCATACCAGTTAGAACTAAGACAGACATGTTTCTGTCAGGTACAAGAAGATTTATGTTTTTAGACTGTGCCTTGTGGAGAGCTTTCACGGCATCTTGCCACCCTGCAAGCAATTTGCATTTCTTGGGCATTGTTTTCTCCAAACAAACAGCCAGGACACTGATTTCAAATGTCACAAATATGCCAAAATAGTGCTATTAGAGGAACACCGATACCTTAATTTGCTCGTTCCAGCTGTTTCTAGTAGCAGTAGCCATTGCGTTGATGCAAGAGAACTCAAAATTGCTCCCTGTATGCATTTGTAGGCTAAGAAAAGACGTGGAAATTACAGGGATTTTGTTGTTTATGCAAGTGCGGCCGCATTTTACACGTTATCCGAAGTGAGTGGGAGACTTGTAGAAAATTGTGCAGCGAAAGCAATTTCTTTGCGTTTCCACAGCAACTTGGAACTGTCAGGGGGGCAGAATTAATGTCTGCCATTGGGAAAGTCCCCGTGCCCCAGGCGACTCGTGCACCCTTTTCTCTTTTGGCTCTACCTAACCCCCTTCCCCCCAATCGATACTACTCCTACACTCCTCACGGCTTCGGCATGTCAGGATTGGAATTCATCAGCTAATTAAATCTATGCTTGAGATGACACCAACTTCCCTCGCTCTTCTGCCTTCTCAACCAGACACGCTCACCTCATCATTCACTCGTTCCCTCAAACATAAACACACATGTAAACATGGCAACAGCCTGGATCATTATGGGCTGCGGTTGGGGTTGCCCCAGGCGCGAGTTGTCTGAAGCAATCGCAGCGCCAATACAAGCTTGAGTGTGTGAGAGCTGAGGGAGGGAGGGGAGAAACCATGACTGCGAATAATTAGGGAATCATTTAGCCTGTTACAGATGTCCTTAAACTGTCTCCATCCTTGTAAAAACAAAGCTCTATTTTTACCACATCTTATGTTTCCAGAAGACAGCGTTTCTCAACCATTTTTGTCTCGTATAGCCCCACAGCTCCATCGGTAGGGCTCAAGTACCCCCTTCATTGACACAAAACTAGAGATTTTTATTTCTTTTTGTCATTTGATTTAAATAAAAAAAAATAGTAAAAAACGGAATTAATTATTATATAGAGATGCGTCATATTTTATTTTCTAATTTATTTAAAAAATAAAACAAAAATAAAAAATAAAAATAAAAATGAAACAAAAATGAAAAACAATCACATTAAATTTTATTTTAATGTGTTGTTCTTAAATAAGAAAATAAAGATTATATATATATATTATATAACTAATAAAAAAACTAAATAAAACAGCAAGTGGCTGACCTTGCTGAACATTTAATTTCAAACACATGGCTAAAAAAAATGACATGCATTTATTCTGGGAAGGTCTTCCATTAGATGTTAAAACAAGGCTGCGGGATTTGCACCCATTCAGTCAGAAGAGCGTCAGTTAGGTCAGACACTGACGTTGGGTGATGGGTTCTGGCTCACGGTCGGCATTCAAATTCATCCCAAAGGTGTTTAGGTCTGGGCTTTGTACAAACACTTCTAAAGTGACGAGCATAGTGCAGTCCACATAATCCGACCACACGTTTTTCATCATGCCATTTCATTTGCTTGAGAACAGCACAGACACACACAAGGTTCTGTTCAGCTCCTGACAGTTGACAGTTAACCTTGCGCTGACAGCAACCAACAACTACCACATGTGAGTGGTCTCTGACTGAACCAACTCTCTGACACACACACAGCACATGTGTCATCACAGATGACAGGTGCTGTCATTTAGGAGCTCAAAAGAATGAGGCAAGCAATTGTGTGTGCTTATCTGTATGTCAAGCAGCCTATACTAAACAATGTTGAAAATGACAATGCACAAACTGATATGCCAAAATCTGCAACGCTGAGCATCCGCCTCAGTTTTGTTGCGTTAAAAGAACTGAGCAGTGCAGAATGCGCTTCAGATTAACACAAAAAAACACCATATTATCAAATACGAGTGCTTGACCTGCTTATTTTGAGAGAAGATGATGAATGCTTCCAAGCTATAAATAGCTGTAATTATAGACTCTGGTGTCTAGTAGGTCTTTCTGCAGACCAAATTCATTACCATATAATTTTTTTACCCTCAAATGCGTGTTGTCATTACATGCCATCCACTAAAGTGAGTTGTATTATTCTCTGGAATAATACAACTCACAATCTCAGACAGACTGTCACTTGTCCAATCGATTACCCTTCATACCCGCTTGTTTTTAGGACTTGCAAATGCAAACATTTAGTTCTCTGCATTATATTGAAGACTGTCCCTGCAAATTCTGATTTAAATACGCCACAGAGGTAATGTGATCTAGCTGGATAACATGACAATACAATACAACAACAAAAACTAAACTAAAATATACATAAAAATATACTGTAAATTTAAAGGGTTGGTCAATAGAGGGACAGAAAGCTCTCAGATTTCATTAAAATATCGTCATTTGTGTTCAGAAGATGAACGAAAGACTTACGGGTTTGGAACGACATGAGGGTGAGGAATAAATGACAGAATTTTTATTTTTGGGTGGACTATCCCTTTAAATTTATCAAACACACAGTATATGTTTCTAAAAAATAAAGTGAATATCTTTTATGTGTTAAGGCGAGACACGGCAGGCAAAAACATTTATTTATTTTTACTGGTCAATTTTGAGATTTTTGGATATTTGTCTTCAATAACATGTCTTCTTTCAGACTTGTAGTGAAAAAAAGTCCGAAATACACATTTAGGTCTTTATTTTACTACACTTTGTCTGTTTGCGTCTGTAGATTTCTCATAAATTCAACAAAAGTTGGCGTTCTTAATCAACACGTTGGAAAGCTCTCTCTCTCCTGTACAATCCTGTCGGATCCAAATATGGTAATTTCCTTTTTATCAGCAACCAATCGTGAAAGTAAAAGGGCTGAATGCGCAATCTCATTGGCTGATGATAAATCTTTAAAGCCCGTTTTCTCAAAATGACTTTTCTTGCATACTCCAAGTGCGAAATCTCCACTTCAGTAGCCGATATACACCAAACTTTCCAGTCTTGTACCTAGTTATATTATGAAGACATTTACAGAGGGATTTGTAAATATATTACTCCTAGCCTGATTTATATAACATTTTCTTCCAAAAAACATGGCGAAAATCATTTTTTAAGGCTATTGACAGTATTTTCTGATTTACAGGATAACAAAAGTATATCCATAAATCCCTCTGTAATTTTTTCCCATCTAATATGTGTTAACCTGGCTTTATCCAAAACTCCGATTTAGTTTTTTAAAACATATGCAAATTAGTGCATATTTAATTAGATATTGCCTAATTTGTATATTTAAACATTAAATTACAGAAAACTTGTAATACATTTTTTTCTCATCTTAATGTAGGTAATCAACTGTTAAAGTTTCATGGTGATATCTGCTAGTTACAAATTTTACCCTATTCACCTGTAGTGTCTCGCCTTAAGGCGTGTAAAAATATTGTCAGGACAGTACAAATTTAAGCTGCTGGCCTGACTGACGGCAAAAAAAATATTGTTTCCTCATTGTTGAGCCCTGCTTGAATATCTTGAACTTACAGAATACAGATCTAAAGGTCATGCAGACAAATGGCACCAGAGAGAGTCCAATAATTTGCAAGCAGAGAGGTTTCTGCGATACATGAAAAAGCACAACGTGGCGCTTTGAGACTTTTCCACCAATCTGCATGAAATAAAAGACGTAAAATAGTAACGTTGAGTAAAGTGCAAACATCGATTACATTTCTCTGAATATAATGTGATAACTGGTGGTTTATGTTTTTGAATTTAAGCCTTCTCTTGCATCCTATCTTACATTCATCATAATCTTAAATATCATTAATCATTTTTAGAGTTTACTTTGGAATCACACACTATACTAATCTGCCGTTGGATATTTCCTGATTCTAGTCTTCCAGTCACTTGAGCCAACATCTCTGGTAATGCTATGATCCAAACTATCATTCTTTATTTTTATTCTTTCATTCCTTACTTCTGTTCAACATCTTTCCCTGATGTAATGACAATAATAATACTAATACTAATAAATAAGAATAAGCATAATCAACACAAGTATATAATAAAGGCTTCTCTTGTTAACACCTTTAGGGCAGGGCATGAGACAAGAATGTGTCAGTTTATACCACACAAAGGATGAATTGTTCATTGCAATACCTGCTTTTATTCTGCAAACGGCTATTTTCCACCTCTCAATCAAGCGTCGAGTGCTTGTGCCAGTGAATTCACAAAAACTGGCATATTTTTCAGATGTACCATGGAGTGTCAATCAGAGTCCTTCCAAAATTTTACATGAGCTGATAAGTCAAGCCATCTTAACCCATTTTCTTAGACTGAATATTGGCAAAAAAAGACAAGGTGTACTATGACAGATCTCACACTCGTTCCTTTGCCTAATGTGAAACAGTCAAAGCTTATGTGAGATTAGAGATGTGTCAAAACTGTTTTTGTTTTTTGACAACACTGCTTGATGTGCTTTATGGTGCCACTTTCCAAAGATGACAAGTTTATTGGGTCATCTTAAAAAAAAAACGTTTTGACACACTTGCATTCACAAACTAAGTGGAGTGTCTGTAACTGGCCAACAAAATATGCACACAAATGCTTAGTCGGACATTCATTAAACATACATAAATAAATAAAAATGACCCACTGATTATAATTAATATAATATATCTATAAAAATATACATAATGATTATAGTGATTAGTCTACCGAGTAGCAAATACAGAAAAAAAAGATTACATATCGTGTTTTTTCTACCGCTCCCAGTGTCTGAATAAGCATGTTATACAACATGTCTACCACACAAACAAAAGTGTTTAAAATGCATCTGTATTCCAACCCAGTGACAGAAATGGGAGTGCAAAGATTTTTATATCTCATAATTAATCACTAGTTTAATAGGTGCTGTCATTTAGATAAATCAAAATCATGTTTTTAACGTGATGTAACGCCACTGAATAAAGGCCTGTTTGTTGGCGGTGACGTCAGTCCTTGCAGGTGACAAGAGTGGAATGATTTACACAAGCAATTAACTGTGTGTGTCTGCGTGAAAGCGTGAGCGCTTGCGTCCTCTAGATACCCAATTAGGAAACAAGGAAACTTAGGCTCAGTGTAACACAAAGTCTCCTACATTGCAACCGCCGCTTTAATAAAAAACGCTGTCGTCATTAGCGGAAATGATTCTTGAGCTGAAAGAGTTATCTTTCAGTGTGTCACTCGGCGACATTTTCTTCGGCGTTTGCGGTCACATCTGTCTACAAGCATGTGTACAATGTCAAAAGTCTTACCTAGACAACACTTACATTGTACATCAAACACATTCATAGGCGAACACAAAACACGTTCTAGTCCAACACCGGTATATTAGCTAGAGCTCTGCACTAATCCAAACACAAACACAAAGCTCATGCCAATCACACCATACCTAACACTGAGCAAACAGATTCTGCCGGCACTATAAGAGAGATATCTGTGCAAACACAAAAACACATTCACAGTGAGACTTTCGGAGTCGAATAGAAACATACTAACCATTTGGAGTTGACGGAGAGGTCAACTCAGAACAACACAGCCCAAATACCACAGATGTTCACATGTGTTCTCAGTTTAATTGCTTTAAAATTGAAACAAAAAGTCAAAAAGTGATTCGGAAAGAATTAAAGTTCCTCTAATCAAACAGGGTACATTAATTTATGATTTTTTTTTTCTCTTCTTCTCTCAAATACACACTCTGCAGCCCTGTGTGTGTGTTACTTGCCTCACAATCTCAGCCAAAAAAAAATGCCACTTCAACTCAGAATCATGTGATCTAAGTTTGATGTGGTCGTACGTGACTAATTGTAGTTTGCTATCCCAAAAGGCAGCTCCATTTGTGGTTATTTGATAATAACCGCAAGGTTTAAACTTGTACAAACATCAAAATATAAAGCACGCGGCGCTTTTTTTGGTGGTAGAGTCGGAATTATGGTTTACAGCTTTTCTTTGTCTGTCGCCAAACAACATGCTGAAATGCCAGTCAGAACCGTTTGCATTCACATGTAAATAACGCCTTTATCTCTCCTTTGTGTTGGCACACACAGACCTCCTGAAGCTGGTATATCCCACCTGAATAATGCAGTGTTCTTTTATTGTTATCACCTCATATTTCATGTTAAGCATGTCTAACGGGTGCTATAGATTTTCCATTTTAATGTGATAAATTAATTATTAGATTTGATAGATTTTGATATTTTTGGATTTTTATTCAGACACAAAACTAAAAAAAAATAATTTTATATTATATGAAACAGAATCATTAGTACTACTCCATTTAAAGAGATACTGTTCAAAAGTTTGGGGGCAGTAAGGTCTTTTATGATTCTGAAATAAGTCACTTGTGCTTACTGCTTACCAAGGCTGCATTTATTTGATCAAAAATTCAGCAATATTTAATATGTGTTAAACGTTATTTATTCATGTGATGGTAAAGCTGAATTTTCAGCATCATTACTCCAGTCTTCAGTGTCACATGATCCTTCAGAAATCATTCTAATATGCGGATTAGATACTCAAGTGACTTTCCTTAGTATTATCAATGTTGAAAACAGTTGTACTGCTTCATATATTTCTGGATTATTTGATGAATAGAAAGTTCAAAAGAACAGCATTGATTTAAAATAGACTTTTTAAAATAGAATTATATATATGAAGAGTTCAGATGCAAAAGCCTCTAAGTGCCATCTGAAATTTTCTTCTAGAATGATCATTTTTATCAAGCTTGTATGTTTATGTTCAGTTATTTCACTTGAATGGCAATGAAAATGACCTATTAATTGTCATTAAAGTTAAATTACTGAACTTAAATATATGAGCTTGATAAAAATGCTAATTTTAGAAGAAAATTTCAGATGGCACTTAGAGGCTTTTGCATCTGAAGTCTTCATATATATATATATATATATATTTCAAGGTTACTTTTGATCAATTTAATGTGTCCTTTCTGAATAAAAGTATGAATTCCTTTTAAATAAATCGTACTGACTCCACACTTTTGAATGGTAGTGTATATTAGCACGTAAATGAAATACAATTTATAGTAGTAGTAGTAATAATATTAAAAATAAAACAACTTTTACTTCACACATAAACATATATATATATATACACACACACACACACACACACACACACACTATATATGTTTGTACAGCACACTGTATATATTAAAAAAATACTTTGATTACATTTCAAAGATTTTTTTTCAATGCCATAATTTTTCTTTTTAAAACAAATTCTTTCTAACAATTTTCAAAATATATAGTTTGTTCTACATAAATTATTAGAACATTCAATTTAAAAATATTTCTGAAATAAACAGGAACAGGGCAAAAGAAGGAACAGTTTGTCGAACTCTATTATAAGTCAACAATCATTTCAACATTAATCAGTCGTACTAACAGAGAGCTAACATTTTGCTGTGCAACATTAGACCTGAACACCCCATAACTATTTTAATTCAATCACAGCTCATTACAGTCTTTGCACTTGTTGTCTTTCCATCATATATCCTTCAGATTTATCACTAAACAGGACTATGGATGCTCACAGACAAAGACAGAATGTGGAAGGAGGGAAAAAAAGCACCTCACTTTCTTCCTGAAACATTCCTGTAAGAATAAACAAATAACCTCCAAAAACCGCCAAGCGGTACTCTCAAACAAAATAGCACTTTGCTGACCCCTGTGTGTAATAACTGGAAACCGAGCATGTGTGTGTATGTGTTTTCTCTGCCACTCTTTTAGCCATATCCAAACAAAGTGTGGCGAGTATAAAATGTAAACTACAATCAGAGAGTAGCAGTGATCTACCACTTCATTACAGCGGGCACTGATTGAAACGCCTAACTTTAATGAACATACCCGGCTAACACACACATTTACAAGTTAACAAGCCTAAAATGAAGGTATAATTAAATCAAGCTTGTTTATTTTTCCACATAGCAATCCTGATTGCGGTTGTCACAGTATGACAGCAATCTTTAAATATGAACTACTCTCCCTCAGTCTTATGCCTGTGCTTAAAGTACTTTTTTATTCTCTTTGTTGAAGAGCCACAGCTGTACTAAAGCTCTATTGTGACAGTGAGCATCCTGCTGTTATCTGTCATCACAGCAGATGATCCTCCTGATGGGACACCCAGAACACCTCCCAATTATTAGAATGGATGCCTGTCTGTTGGCCAATGTTTCTCAGTCAGTTTCCATCTGAATAATTTAGTTCCATATTACGGCAGCTGCTGTATTTAACTGTGCGCGTTCAGTGTGAGCCTGCAGGTGCTGTCTGGATCTTTCCATCCTTACAAACCAACCATACAGTAGGCTCATGAATCATTTTAGACAAACAGTGGCTCTAAAAAGTATTTGAACAGCTAAGCCATATTTAAAAATGCATGAATGTCTTTGAATTATAAAAAACAAAATATCAAACCAATTAGCATTTATTTGAAAAATATATATAGCACAAACGCACTTTTTAAGCAAATCATTTCACAAATGCTACTTTGCTAATACACCTGTGTGAATTTAAGGGGAACTGACTTGAATCCACCAAAAATGACTCAAAAAGCGGCAATAGTTCTAAGAAAATAATTATTTGTTCACCTTTACCAAATACATTGACATTCAGACATTTTTAAGCGATTTGAGTGTTAAATAATGTGAAAGCTTTAACAGGAAAAACTTGCTTTCTAGGAGCTGTTCATGCAGAACATGTTTTAAAAGCATGAGACGCAGGGAAGCGGAGTGTTTTTTAACTTAAAGGAGAACTCCGGTCAATTTTAACATTGAGCTCATTTTTTTTACATTTGGAGTGCTGTCAATACAGAGAACAACGACAAAAATCGGTGTTGCCTACACCGAGTTATTCTATTTTTAAAATTTGCACCCTGTTGACTTCAATGGGGCAATGTTTAAACCTGCTTTTAGCCTCTTAACATCCTTGATGTGTCATTACAAGTGCACAGCCAATGTGAGTGATCCCTTCAGAGTAAACACGAGTGAATCTGACTGCAGTAGATGTGAAAGATATGTATAAAAATGATGTTATTTAAGCCAGCGCAAATACCTGTGTTTACATCCTGTTTTCGGTTGAAGTCCAAAGTAGTCGATTGCCGAGTTCACGCGCGTGATCATAGGTAACTAAACCTATGCGCGTGAACTCGGCAATCGACTACTTTGGACTTCAACCGAAAACAGGATGTAAACACAGGTACAGGCTAAAAGCAGGTTTAGTACTTGCCCTATTGAAGTCAACAGGGTGCAAATTTTAAAAATAGAATAACTCGGTGTAGGCAACACCGATTTTTGTCGTTGTTCTCTGTATTGACAGCACTCCAAATGTACAAAAAAATGAGCTCAATGTTAAAATTGACCGGAGTTCTCCTTTAAGCAACGAATTTTTTAATGCTGCGTCAAGCGAAAGACGCTGTAAAAAAAAAGTGCAACAGTCAAACATGTCAGTCTAGGGCAAGTTTACATATAAAAGTAATGGAAAAGCAGAGCAGAGGAATGCAAAAACGCATTCTGTGTAGTTTGTTTATGATTGAGCTTGACAACATGAAATCAAAATTGACCCTTATTCACTTTCTTAAAAATGTCTCTGGTCTTATTGTGGATACCATAATCTCTCATCAACCTATAATAACTTTCTCAGTTTTGCTGACGTAAGGCATGCCGCATGAGTGGGGTCTTCGGAAGTCTGGTTGAAACGTTTTAGGCTACAGCAAAAACACGACACTGTTATTTCTCTCTAACACCAGATGAACACTTAATTGGTTTTTCCTGTGACTGAACATCAGAGCGGCATGAGCAATGTCAATATTAACGTCTCATTCATATCCCTCCGCGTTGTCTTGTCTCATTCTGCTTTTGATCTTCTTATTCAGTCATCTTCCTCTCTTCCCTCCTCTCCCTCACTTTAACTGCCGGTTGTGCTTGTTTCCCATAAAATACCCTGTGGAGCACCCACACAGAAGTTCACACACACACCATTTGATGGCCAACTCTCTGACTAACATCCCCCTGACCTCATCCCAGATGACTAGACATTAGGGGTGTGGGTAAAGGAACAGCGAGTGAAAGAAAGTCTTCTGTATTTGGTTAAGACTTTTTCCTTTCCAAAGAATTACTTGGATGGGGTCATTTGTTCACCTCACAGACACTAAGAAAGAAACCCAAATCATTATGAAACAGTTTGCGTGTGTGTGTGTGTGTGCGTGCGCGTCCGGTCAGAAGGAGAGATTGAGAGTCAGCAGACAAAGAGGATCTGTGTGATTGAGAAATACAGAGAGAATGAGGGTGTTTTACCTTGACGTGACTCTGCGCTCCCAGGTTGTATATTTCTGTGGGTTTGACTTCATTGATAATCTTCACCAAGCAAGTGCTGTCAGTCAAGTCCCCATAGTGCAACTTCATGTCTATGATGGATGGAATAAAAATTGTTTTATTTCACATAAAGCAATCTGATATAGCTTTACCGCCGGGGACAGTTTTAGAAAGAGTTTTATCCTCCACATCTGCTCAAGTTTAAAGATTGTCACCTAAGCAAAGGCTACCAGACCCAACACAAAGAGATCATAACCATGTCTAAAATGTAGTATTTGCTAAAAAAAATATATATAGAGTTGCCCATCACCGGGCTCAATCCATCATCAGCCCATCATCAGTCTGTCTCTGGATTTTCAAGCAAAACTTTTAAATTTCATTCTATTTAATTCTGATTTCTTTTTACCTTTCAAAACCAGACACAGACAATAGATCTATTTGGATGGCGATTGTTTTACATGTTTGATCAGAATGGGATTAAGCACTTAAAAGAACAGGGACAACCATTGTGTAAGTCCAACCCAAAATAAATAATTACCATCCAAATAGTTCATAAGAACATTTAGACTGAAATCATGAAGGAAAATATATATAACAATAAAATAAGAAAATACTGAATGAACAACTTACAACACTTAGAGGATCCAATACCTAGTAATATTTTACACAGGTTAGAAGACATTTATACATTTAAAAACAAAATAAACATGATTTTTTATTATAGCCAGGAAGTGAAACTCACTTCCTTCTGTGTGCGTTTGAGGGTTATGATAGAGGTGTTCAATCCGGCCCGTGTTAAAAGAGCTGGACCTGCGGAGGATACCATGAACCTGTCCAAAACACCAAAAAGTTAATCTCATCTAATAAACTGTATAGACATCACCGTTCAAAAGTTTGAGGTCATTAAAAAAAGAAATTAATACTTTTACTCAACAAGGACAAATTCAATTAAGCAAAAGTGCTATTTCAAATAAATGTGAACTTTTTATTAATCAAAGTATTCTGAAAAAATGAGAACAAAAAATAGACTCAGTACCGTAGTAACATAGAAGTGTATTTCTTTATTTGTAAAAACTGTTTAATGAGCAAAAAAATTATGAAAATGAACAGTTTAACTTTAAATGAGATCTTATTTTTGATTATTAACTGGCAGCAGTGAGACAGATTTGCATCAGATCAACGTGGGAATGATTTCCGACGAGTTTGTAAGATGTCTTTAAGGGTTACATTGGCTTACCCACCTCATAACCTTTAGCCAGCAGAAACTCAGCCAGGTAGGATCCATCCTGAAACCACACAGAGGGAGAATTATTTTGGGTTTTGAGAAACACACACATTTACGGCAAGCATTACCCAAGAGAGTATGCAACACAATGACCATTTCTTTCTGAATTTCAAGAGCCAGACCACAGCGAATACACGCCTACATTATACAAATACGCATTTTCGCACACGTACATGCTCGTGTCGAGACTCACCCATATGTCGTTCCAAATCTGTATGACTTTCTGTCTGAAACAACTGCTCCTGCCTCACTGGACATTATGGACAAATAGACATTTAGACATATAGACAGAAGAAAGAAAATCATACAGGTCTGGATCAACACGGGGGTGCGTAAATGATGACAGAGCTGTCATTATTGGATTAACTATCCATTTAACGGTAAAAAATTCGAGCTCCATACATAGTCTGCAAAGAATGCAAGAAAAACAGTTGGCAAGACGGCTAACAAATAAGTAAGGAGTGCCTATACGAGCTACATCACACACACTGTAAGCCAGTGTAATACAAGCTTACTGAATCATCGGTGTGCATCACACACACAAACACACAGTATTAATCAAGCAAACAAGGCCATCATGTCAGTCAGTACAAGTCTGACAGCTCAGTCTAAGCCGCTGAATCCACCTGACTGTCAAAAAGTGACACGGCCGTACCCTAAAGACATGTTTTAACCTAAAACATAAGCAACTTTCGAGGCCTCTTTCATTCTTATTCTCGTCTCCTTCTCGTTCTCCCTTTTTCCCCTCTCATACTTCCCGACCGCACATTCTAGAACTTTGGAACATTCCGCCCCGGCCATGGCATTCCGCCCCCTACTTCCTGCTGGGGTGATATAGGCAGAGTCCCAAAGACCTTTGGGAAAAAAAAGAGAAGCTCTAACAGCCATGTGTGTGCCTGTAACGTAAGTATATATGTCCGCAGAGGAAAAGATGTGCTTAAAGATGCATTTCCGTTTCCTTTTCACACCGTTCAATGGGCATTTACATACATAACATTCAATGTCTGACCACCTGAGGCTCTCTGTGCATGTGTGTGTGTGTGTGTGTGACACAAGTAGTGCCAACTGCAGCGCAGACTCATAACCCTGATAAAAAGCAGCTTATCGTCACACTGAGACTGTTGGGAAACGTTGCCTGTTTCCCGCAGATTACGTTCATAGACAGGAAACCTAGACGGACACGACATTCCAACCAGTCTGTGCATACGCACACACAGGCCTACCTTGTAACCCACCATCTCGGTTATGTCCGAATTATAAACTTAAAATCATTTTTTAATCTCTTGTTTTGAGTCAAACCACACGTATGAAACGTCTCAGAAATGCTGGCTAATTTGGAAAAACTTTCCATTGCAATCACCCTTATACAAATCTATAGCCATTTAGACCTCTGCATTAGACACAGGCTAATTGTTTGTGGCAAACTGGATGCATTTATGCTGAGAAAACCAAAATGGCAAAGGAAAGAATGAAAGCTAATCAAATAAGCCCACTTAACTTGCCCAACCAAACCAGTACATGTGTCAGTCTCTCTCTCTGTCCGTGACGTATCATCTGTGATTGTGCACGTACTTCGTGTTGATTTGCATGTGTGAAAAAAGGTCCGTGACCGCAGTAAAACAGTCTTTCTCTCTTTACCGCATCAAAGCATAATTCCAAACAAATGGCTCCGTGTTCCCTTGTGAACCACAAGTGGGCGCAACAATTTTAACATAATTAAGTGCGTACATCAAAAAGACACAAAATTGAAGTTTTCACTATTCATTTCGGTTATGGAAACTGCGTTTGACACAGGCGGTAAAGTGCGTCCAGTGAGGGTTGTCTGCTTTGTTTCTAAGCGCATGCGCATCAATAATAATACTAACAATCTAATAACCATCAACCTCGGCCTATAAAATAAAAAGGCCTAGTCGGTTGCTTAAGTCATCGAGCTTTTAGCTGATTGGTCCGTTTTCTAGTGTAGGCCTATACAACGTAAACTGGCAAAAACATTTTCAAACATGTTATGCTAAATGTTACTGTATATAAAAAACAACAACAATATATGCTAACTGGGCCAGATTTACAATGTACTATGTAATGCAGTCTAATTTTTGTTTAGAAAAACAGATTCAAGACATGTGAGAACTAAACACTATCAATAGTATTTTCTCCAAACTGCATCAGCAAAGAACATGCAGATACGCTTCAGTATGAATGATTTCTGTCATTCGAGCGCCCTCTGCTGTTCATCAAGAACACTGCAGTCTGACTGTCTGCTTGCTTCGCCCTGCCCAAGTTGACGCTTTTATTATAATGAGATGAACCAGGAACTTCCTGCTTCATTCTTTTATTGTTAAATGTTAAACACCACGTAATGCAAACATTCAAGTTATGTGAGATTTTCCGGACCGCATGCACCTTAACGAACGTTAAAAGCTGGTCTTTCCTGTTAATCAAAAGAGCTCAATTACAATGAACATGACGTCATGCATGACACGCAGACATATATATATATATATATATATATATATATATATACATATATATACACACACACACACACACACATACATATACATATATATATATATATATATATATATATATATACATATATATATCACAAATCACTCATCGGGAGGAAATTAGCAAGAATTGCACAAATAATGTTGAAAAAGTACAGCATGTTCTCACAGTTAATTTGAGCTTAATGTGAGGCCAAATATTCACTATAAGGTTTTCAATCTGGACTCTGGCCAGGCCAAAACATGAGCCTGATGGAATTGTTCTCAAGCCACTTTTGGTTGTCTTGGCAATTTGAAAAGGAAAAAGAAAACGATAATTGCTCTTAAGCAAGTTTTTCTGCATTATTCTCCTGTACACCAAAGCATTTCATTACTTTTAACAGTGAAGTAGCTCACCAATACCACCAGTAGCTAAAAAGGCTCCTCAGACAATGTCAACTGTCACCATCACATCAACTGACAAATGAGGGCGAGGCAGATTCAAGCTTCCTCAGAAGAATCTAGAAACCCCTTGTGTTTGCATAATAACAATGCGAGACTTCTAATGAAGTCTCATGGGAGAGGCTCTGCACACATCATCTGAAACAGGCATTTTACAATCATTTAAAATTTACAAAAGCTAACATTTCCTCATCTTTCTGTCTCCTGACCGGAGCATAATTTGACTAGAGAATGTTTGAAATCATGGGTGTAGCCTTTACTAAAAAATAAAAAATAAACGAGCGGCACTTGCCTTGTTAAATATTCAGTCTCAGAAACTTTTATGTGTTGTATTTCTTCTCAGTTTAGGAAATATACTGTTAAATATCCCAAACATTTACAAATATACTATTTTCAACCGAAATTATAGTTAGCCTATGCCCTTTTGTCTACTTCCTATTCTGAACAGTTTCAACTGTCTGAATCTGGAAAACGACAGCTTGCTACCTGCTTATGTCTTCAGTGAACCTTTAGGTATCACATATGTGTTACAGAGTTCTCTTGTTACATATTTCATTGTGTATAATGAAACATTGCGTTCATTTCATAAAGAAAAGGGCATAGGTGGGGTTAGATAAGCAACAGCCGGCATTTATGGGCCTCACATAAGACTCTCCTTTATGTACACGACAGCTGTAAACGATGCTTACCGTATGCAAATTGTCAAAACAAACATTTTCATTCCAGCCACATACAACTGGAATAAAACGTCACCAGCATTACAGACAGAACAGGGCATATTTTGTACAGACATGGGCGATACAACCTAGCACTATACACTATGTATGCACTCTACTAACTAGTGTATGAATTTTATAAGGTTATTTTCAAAAAGTCTGAAGTTGTTTTTTTAAAGTGTATTTGAAGTGCACTTTTTCTTTTTGGAATTTTCTGTGCGAACACACAACTATACTACAAAAAAATGCCATAGAATAGTGCATAAGTACACAAAAAATTGCATGCACCTACTGTAATAATAAATAAATACAAAAAGAAACAACAACTGGGAGAGTAGGCTACACATAGTAGATACTATTTTTCTAATGTTTGGGGGTGCCAAGTACATTCAGGTAACAGTGAAAAGGGCAGAGCTCTAACACATGCATAGTAATAGCTTTTAGTGCAAGTGATGTCATCTTCGTAGAAATGACACGTAGCATCAAATATTAATCTTCAGTTATGCAGTAAGAATGTCCAAGAGGCTGGCAGTAGCGCAAGTTAGTTGACAGTTTTTGTCTGTGAGTCAGGAGATGACCACGTGTGATTATGAAACTATTATTTATAATAATACAATATTAATAATAATGCAATAATAAATGTGTTATATACATGTATATATTATATATGTCCATATAAAAGTATTAAAGGTCGACAAAGATTACTATATTTATAGCAATTATGGTATTTTAGCGAAAATTATGGTTACCATGGTAAACAAAAAGTGTAAGGAGATCTAGCCTTGCAGTCAGTACGTGTTTAGGATAAAACTGTTTAATATTAGTCTGAACTGTTACTATTCTCTCTATTTTTTTCCTCTGATGAAACTGAATGATGACTGAGGGTGTCATTCAGCCTGACATGATATCTCATTTTGTTTTCCACCGAACAATTAAAGTCATAAGCGTTTGGAACAGCATAAGGTTGAGTAAATATGACAGCTTTTCATTTTTAGGTGAACTATTCGTATCCGTTCACATTACCTGACCGGTTATGCCTGTAATGATGGCCACTTTCCTCCTCGTCTTGCTGCCTCCGTTCACATCACCACTGGCCGACGCTGCTGGACACTGAGCCATTGTCTGGAGCTGGTTTCGGTTCGGACTGAGTCTATGGGGTTTGGTTCCACTTTGCGCGATCTTTTATAACGTACTGATGCAAACCTGCATACATCCGAAACTCCAGCACTCCTTGAGAGACACATCAGGAACCTGCACTCAGCAGCCAATCACAGACCAGAGCGCCAGTGACGTACGCACCACAGAATAAAGAGGAGACAAATCTTAGGCTTAGGGCGTACATGCATCACAGCGTCCTCTAAAGGACTCGATGTTCAGGAGGAACAACTTTTTACTTAATCTCTTCATTATAATTATTATAATAATAACAACACGATAAAAAATATTATATATATATATATATATATATATATATATATATATATATATATATATATATATATATATATATATATATATATATTATATGCAATATAAATAAAAATAAATAATAAATAGATTTTTCCTAGGCCTAAATCACTGCTAAAAAAAATAGCCTAACCACACATCAGGAGCAGTGAGTTGTGAATACACACACACATCCGGTGCAGTGGGGGTTAGGCGCCTTGCTCAAGAGCACCGTTTCCAGTATGCACGACTGCCCCCCATGCAAACTAAAAGAAGACGAAGGAATAAGCGAAACAATCAAATGTTTTTTTTTTTATATATATATATTTAGTTTAATTTAGATATTTAAAGTTCTAAGGCACATACACCACATAAGGCACTTACAACAATATACAAGAACTAATATACTAAATAATATTAATATAGTATTGAAATGTTTGAATTTTTCCTGCTAGTTTATGAGTATTATATTTCAGCCTTCCTTAATCCAGTCCTCAAATATACAGAAAGAGAAATCAAACATAAATAACAAAAAAAAAAAAAAAAAAAATCGTTTCTCACTTATGATTAAAATTTAAACTTTCTCAAAAACATCAAAAAGTGATACTTGGGGTTTTCAGCTTTCACTCATAATGCTAGTGTTATCTAAAACATTACTTTGTTAGCTATCAGCTGACGTACAGTAAAGTATATTCACTATATTGTGAAAGCTTTTCAAGTAAACATCAGAAAGGGTGATCAACGCAAAACATTGTCTTCATATGTAGAACCACACACAAACATTGGTAGGAAGTGTTCTGTTTTTTTTTTTTTCATTTGCCTTCATGGAAGGTGAGATGTTTACTACAAAGAGAGGGAGTGAGCCAGTCTTGGATCCAGTGTCCCAGTCTCAAATTTCAAGCTTAAAAAAAAAACAATACAATAAAGTCTGATATCAGCAGCTTGAGGCATTAGCTAAGCATTTAAAGCTCATGGGATTCTGAACAATTCGGTTTGTACAATACATTTGCCCTAGAGGAAACCCTCTAAATGATATTATAGAATAAAATGTGGTAAGTGAGAGGTGCATTTGGGGCATGGCTATTTGTATCAGATAACAGTAGGTACAAGCACACAGAAAAACTCCAAACTTTGTCACTTAGACCTCCTGAAAGGCAGAAAATCAGAAAAGACATAACGTTTAATTTGCAGGATTACATTAAGGTATCTAGGCTTTCAAGTGTAAAATACAGTACGGTATTTCCTGTGCGAATATCAGTCAAAACAAAACTCCAATGCCCTCACAAATATCACGTGATTGAAATGTTACCATAAACCTGTGACATACAGAATATTACCATGATAAGACTCAGTACATTTGTGCATATAGAGTATGGATGAAGATTTCCCAATATTAACCAACTGGGGAACCGCAGAACCATACGTCATAGCAGTGTGAGGATGACAGCGCCAGCCTAACAGTCTGATGCCGGAAGTGGGCGGGGTAAAAGCATCTAAGGGGTGGAGATGGGTAGGTTTAGGGGTGGGTTTAGGGGTTAGGGGGTGGAGATGGGTAGGTTTAGGGGTGGGTTTAGGGGTTAGGGGGTGGAGATGGATAGGTTTAGGTATGGTATATGTCAGGTGGATATGTATGGTATCCACTTCCGGCACCAGACTGTTAGGCTGGCGCTGTCGTCCTCACACTGCTATGATGTATGGTTCTGCGGTTCTGCAGTCAGACCTATCTCAGATTTCTATTTTGCACTTTTAGCCATAAAAATCCTTCTTCCAGTCCTGTCCTATTATAAAGTGCACATGCGAGACCAAATCACTGTAGTATTAACTATCTGTAGTCATTTTTTAATAAGACAACAGCTATAACCCACTTAAACCGAGACTGGAGCACAGGGCCAGTTTGTCATGCAGCCATTAATGTTTACCATTTTACAAATGATGATTTTTGTAACTCAAGCAGAGAGCAGTATTTTTAATGTGTTTTAGTTTGAGGTTGAGGTAAGCAGGTAACATTCATGTACAGTACAGTATGTGACTGTAATATTAAACAGATGTTGTGTAGTTGTTCAGGTACAACAGTATTGGTCCAGTTTGTCACCACGGCACAAGGAGAGCCAATGATCACTTCTGCAAAACACATGAAAATGAATGTTATCCCCAAGAAAAGGTAATCATATTAGACAGTCAATGACACACAAAGTGCAATCAACTGAGTTTTATCGTTTATTGTTATCGGCTAATTGTTCAAGTCACAATGAAAGGGAAGGGACTTGGTTACATCCATCGGTTGTTGATTGGATTTTAAGATGCGTTGTGCTCAAAAGTTGATGCAGATAAATGTGGGTTTGCAAAGGTGAGTTTAAGCAGACTAAATGCTTGTAAAATTCCTGCATACGTCACCAGAAGTCGTTTTTACCAGAAGGTCCAGTATTGACATTTTGATTAAACATTACAAGGTCAAATCATTTTTTGAAAAGTTTTATTAAATGGATGCACGGATGTACTGGTCTCAATAAGATCTATATAATGCATTTAGAAAACAGATGGAGTGAATTTTTTATTTCATTCTCTTACCTGTTTAGCCCTCTGGAGGAGGGGCATGTGAAGAGTGACATTTGTTTTTCTGTGAGAGATACACATTCATTAATTATCTTAATTTGCATTAATTCACTTATGCACTAATTTAGCCAAAAACTCAAGGCTGTTATTAACCTGATGGTGAAGACGGAAGTGAAGCGCTCTGTCTGAAAGCCATGGGTGTTTCAGGGACTGGGATGCACTCATTCTCCAACTGCATGAAAAAAGAAATATGCATACTGGTAACTGGTATAAAAGTCAGATTTTTGTCAGATTAAGCCAATTTCTGGGGACACACAAACCTTTTGCTCTTCACAAGCAGGCGTGTGATAAAGTCTTTGGCCTCCTCGGAGATGTCGGCAAACTCTGCCTCTTCAAAACTCCACTGACATGCCAGGATATTATTCAGCGTCTCATTATCATCTTCACCCAGGAACGGAGACAAGCCACTGAGCCTAGAAACACAAACATAAGTCTTAAGTACGTTTTCACAAAACTTCCTCCTTTTGTATAATTCATTGATGTCTATGGTACAGACTCACAGCATGTAAGTGATGACACCTAAACTCCACATATCGGTTGGGAATGAGACAAATTCATAGTTGATGACTTCAGGAGCCAGGAACTCAGGAGTACCAAAGTTCACCCTCAACTTTTCCCTGGGTTTATATCTGAAAGGAAGATCGGTGTGAGAAAAACAGTAGATTCATGAAGGCACAAATGAAGAGACACAGACACAGATACAAATACTTACCTCCTTGCAAGCCCGAAATCGATTATCTTGACCTTGTTTGTTTCTCGACTGACACAGAGAATGTTTTCAGGCTATTGGAACAGTAAAATGTATTCAGACTTCACTGTAAAAAGTGAACAGTTGGATCAACTTAAAAAAATTACTTCAATTGGTAACACCTAAAGAAATTAAGTTTTCTCAACTTAAATTATCACGTTTTATCGTGAAAAATGTGATAATTTAAGTTGAGAAAACTTAATTTCTTTAGGTGTTACCAATTGAAGTAATTTTTTTAAGTTGATCCAACTGTTCACTTTTTACAGTGTTCTTGTTGTTCTTATGCAGCTGTTTTAATTGCATATTATTTAAAATAATGTATTTGGTACCTTTAGGTCAAGGTGTAAAATGTACATCTTGTGCATATACTGAAGCCCTTCACTGATTTGCCTGATGAACAGCACTGTGTCCAACTCGGTCAGCTTATAGTTCTCATCTATGATCCGGTCGAACAGCTCTCCACCATCAACACTAGGCGGTACACAAGGCACACAATACATGTTAGCAGCACATTCTGTGATTCAAGTCAAAGTTCATTCTGTGATTCACATTCGAGTGATAGAGAAAGCATGAATGAGATTTAGTTAGTGAGAGAGAGACAGAGATGTATGTGTGTTTGTGGATGTAACTTACTACTCCATCACTAGAATGATTTCATGTCGAGATTCAAAGGCAGCGTAGAGCTGGATCAAATTGGCGTGATTCAACTGGTTCATCACTTCAATCTCACATTTTACTACCTCCTGACAACACAAACATGTCAAATCTGTGATTCATTGCTTCACAGTTATAAGCAGCGGTTCTCACTCTTGTTCATGGACCAGTGTTGTTAACTGTTGTTAACTAAATCTAAAACTATTCAAAAAAAATTCTGTTAATTGAAATAATGCTGAAATAACATAAATGACTGACTCCACCAGCACACAGTGTCATTATATCACCACGTGGTCCCTAAGTTGTTTGGCTAATTAAAACTAAAACTTAACTGAGAAATCAGAACCACCACCTTAAAGTCATAGTACTGATGTCTTAAAATGGACACAGGCATTTACCTTCTCTTTCTGACTCCTGGCTTTGATGATCTTGGCTGCTAATATGAGGCCAGAAGATTTTTCTTCACATTTGTGCACCATCCCAAAGCGTCCTCTATTCCAAATTAAAATAAGACAATAAAATCAAAAATCAAAAACACACATATTTAATTCACAATTTAAAGTCTAAATTCCCACATTTTTTGTAAGGCCGCAGAGGATATTCCCTAAATCTCCTTTCTCTAGCTATTCACTTTCACCAAGGTCTAAAAATATGTTGCACGTTGTAAGACTGGAAAAACTGTTTGGCGGATGACAGAAAGTCTGGACTGAGAAACTACTCCTCGAGGAAACAAAGGACTCTCCTGAGAATTAACATTTGAACACTCTCTTGCATAAGTAACAACGCCATCCGAGACGCACAACACTGAGCAGTTCATGCCTCACCCTTACAATCTCCTCATCACCCATTTCTTCACTCCTAATGCTGGGATAACCTGAAATTCACCCAAAAATCTATATGGTTTAATGTGAACAATTATCATACAAGACTATGCATGTTTGGTATCATTTGAAATGTCTCGGTGGCTCAGCGACTGGTACATTGGTCTCATCCCTACAGAGGTAAACCAAAAAGCTAATAAAGGTTTTAAGAGTTTAGAGATATCTTCCTTGCAGAGGAGGGTGGGTCTTTCATGCTAATGCCACCCAGTCCTCAAAAGGTGTAAACTCTGGAGACTGTGATTGATGCAAATTCCCATTGTTAGCACATGTTTCCATGTGAAAGAGGTTTCTGTCTTGGGCTGATTATTTAAAGAGATGTTTCAAGAGGCTCAGCGTGATTTGTACTGAGATCAGCCTGTAATACTGAATGTCATAAACTTTCACATGTCTTTTCATCTTTCGTTAAAAGGCTCAAAAGTGACCTCAATGCGACATAGATTTCCTAATGAACGGGTAAAATATAAAGTAAAGAGTTAAATAGAATAATCAAATGTGTAGCTAAACTATTATATAAATTACCAATAACCAATTGGCATTCCAACGAAAATTCGAGGTTGTGATAAAAAGGAGTCAGATAAAAGTTTAATTGGAACTAAATTACTTTGCCACGCAGAAACCTTCACCCGCTTATGGGGAACTGTCATTGGACCAACTAGGCAGGCCTTACAACATCTCTCTCTCTTAAAGTTTTTTAAGAACACACACACACACACGTCTGTCATTTTCATCCCCTTGTGTATCGCGTGTCCTGTAAGCTCTTAGAATGCTTAGGAATCTTATGCCATGGGTTTAATATCGCAGGCATCCTAACATGATGTAAGATTAATATCTTCTGTAACTCACCCCCCGAGAACTTCCTCTTTATTGATAGTGTAGTAGCTGGTAATCTGGTGGGTTTTGGATGTCACAAGACGGTGCTCAAATGGTGCAGGTGGGGGAGGGGAAGAATCTGTGGAAAAGATTAGAATATGTAACAAGAAAAGGGAAACATATCTACATTATTCTCAGACCTACACCAATTTTCTTACCAATGACATATTCGTCAATTTCTGACTCTGCATCTTTCCTCTCCTCTTCTGTCCCCGCCTCCGGTCTCTCTGGTCCCGCCTCTGCAGCTTCAAGTCCTGCCTCCTCTTCCTCCTTTAATTCCTTATCCTCTTCCTCTGACGCCTCCTCCACTCTGCTTTTTTTAAGGTCATCTGTCAGAGTCTCGTCAGCAACATGCCTCTTAGTGCTGAAAGTTATTTCCAGATTCTCCTCACAGCTACACAAGTGTAATATATGTATAAATTAAAAGATAATATAAATTAAAAGAGAGGTATCAAATATAAAATACATCTTATTTTAGTATATAAAAATACTTCAAAATATATTTCTTTACATAAATTAATTGTATTGAAGTTTTAAAATTTTAAATGGAATATGTTTATTTTGGAATATCTGATTTTTTTTATTTTTTTTTACTGACACTATGCTTCAAAAGTTTGGGGTCAGTAAGATTTTTATTATTCAGCAAAGGACATTTATAAAGCGTTACAAAAGTTTTTTTAATTCAAATAAATGCTGTTCTTTTGAACTTTCTATTCATCAAAGAATCTTGAAAAATATTAAGCAGTTTTAAACATTGATAATAATAAGAAATGTTTCTTGAGCGGCAAATCAGCATATTAGAATGATTTCTGAAGGATCATGTGACATTGAAGACTGAGAAATGGCTGCTAAAAATAATGCGTTGCTGTCACATTAAAAATTTTGACAATATTAAAGTAGCAAACAATTACTTTAAATTGTAATAACATTTCACAATGTTACTGTTTTTACTGTATTTTTGATCAAATAAATGCAGCCTTGCCAAGCATTAAACAAATCTTAACCCCAAGCTTTTGAATGGGTGTATGTATGTATGATTTACACTGAATCAATGTCATTTTATTTATTCTAAGCACATTATTTGCTATGTAATATTATTATTATTTTTTATTTTTTGCAGGGTTTAATACTTCTGAATACTTATTTAAAAGTCATTTACTTATATGTATTGAGGATGTACCTGTCTGGTGTGCTTTCATCAGTCTGGCCATATGAATTTGGAGCAGCTAGTTGCCTCTCCTCTGATAACCATAATGCCTCCTCTTTCTTTGACCTCTCCTCTTCCTCTTTTTTATCTTCTTTTATCGGCAATAATTCAGCAACGATTTCTTGCTCTCTTGCCTCGCCTTTCACTGCGGCCTCATCCTTTCTATCATTATAGCTGTCATCTTTTTGCTCCAGATGTGCAACTGTGCCAGCTGCTGTCTCTGTTGTGCACTGAGAAAGCTGACTGTTCTGTTGATTGAGCTTTTGCACCTCTTCAAAACCAGCCTGCACTAAGTCTGAAAAAAAGGAGGGTGCATCTTGATTGTATGCATCTTACATACAGCACAGCATATAGCACAGAGTCTTAAACATTTCTTCATTTTTATGTCAAACATTTCTTTGTTTTAAATCTGACAAAATTTCAGGTTCAAATTAGATTTTGAATTATAGATTGTCAATATGATTTCTAGTTTTTGAACCCCACTGTGTTTTTTTCCTCACCTGATGCTTCCAGTGGTTTCTTTCTCTTCTGGGTTTTTAGCCCCTTTGGGTGCACTTTAGATTTCTCCTTCCCATCCTTTTCTCTAAACTAGAGAGAGAAAGAAACAACAGGAGAGAAAGAGAGAAGAGTGACTTTACACAAGTTTAATATGGTCACAACAAGATTATCATTTATTAACACACCTTTAAAAAAAAGCACCTGCTTTCCAGCTATTCAGTGACATGTATTTTCACCCGAATGCTCTGAGCTGCTAACGTGCAATGAACCTGATATTTCTGATCACACACAATCATCTGCTATGAGTGTCCTTGAGCTGGTACTGCAAATCACTCATCATGTCATCAGTCAGTCTGTTTTATAAACGGCTCAAGCAAATGACAAGGACAATGAAACTGACAACTCATGCTCTAGAAAATCCCCTGAAACCAAATACAGAACATTTAATGTATATGCATCCAACTTAACATTTACGTCACATAAAAGATGACAAACTACACACAACATGAAAAGCAAATGTGTAAAATACTCAAGTCAAATATACGGAGAAAAAATACAAATATTTATTTTCTTGTACAAAAGTTGCTACCTTAAATTTTTAAGTACAATCAACTTGAATGCTTAAGTCATTTCAACTAACTTAAAAATGTCTTGCCTAACTTATAAAAACATTTGAAAACTGCTTAACTTATTTTGATGAGTTAAAGCAATGTAAAAACATGTGTTGTCATAACTTATTGATCATGTGCAGGTCTCCCCCATGAAGGCCTCCTTCTCTTCCCTTTACCTCTGTACAGATAAAACGTTGTCAGGATAATTCCGGTTCACGTGGCTACGCGGAAGCGTTAAAAAATTCTGTATTATAAATTTTAAGGCCATGAAGTAGTTTGTTGAGAGTTGGTTTGTAAAGAAGGACTACACACCTGTGCACATTTATATTCAAACGTGCATACACTGAATTTTTTTTTTAGAATTTACTAAAAAAAATTATCGTAAGCGGTTGCACACAATTGATTCTAGCTCATTTAAACAAATGCATTAAGTTGAACTTAATCAATTTTAGTTCACCTTAATGCATTTGTTTAAATGTAGCTAAAAACAACCACTGACGATAATTTTTTTTAGTAAATTCAACAAATAATTTTTTTCCGTGTACCTACAGTATAGGATTAGGGGACTCAGCCGACATCGACGCGTTAGAGTATAAATATTATAGGAAACTAACGTCGACTGTAGACGAGACCCAGGTGCGAAACAGACGAAATCTACCACACGTGTTGGCTAAGTTAATAACTAATGATCATTGTGATGGAAGTGAATCAATCAAAACTAACTTTAGCTGGACAATAACTTTATCCTAGAGCTGCTGTAAAGCCAAAAAAAATCTCTGTTACTTTAATTTCTATTATCACTGTAAAGCTGCTTTGAAACAATCTATATTGTTAAAAGCATTATATAAATGAAGGTGACTCGACGTAATTTTTAGTGTAGGCTACAAAAATCTTTTATGTAAGACCCTCTTTTTTGTTAACAAAATTGTGTTTTTGTGGCTTATTCAATTTTACTTTGGGATGACAATTAGAGTATTGCCAAATCATTTTAAGGTTAAGTGTGTATGAGTGTTTTCCACAGTACTTCAGGAATACGTACCTAAATGAGTGCTTTTAAACATTTTAAACACTAAATTGGTGCATAAATCATTTAAACTCACCCTGCTGCTGGGTTTTGAATGTGTGTTTTTCAAGAGATCAGCCAATCTCGAGTGTTTCAACACTTCAGCAATGAAACTGACAACCTGTTGAATGCCGCTAACCAGTCGCTCCAAAGCATCAAGTCGCTGATCCTGTTGTTCCTCCTTCTCTCGAACAGTTTCTATGACGGCACGCATGTCACACAACATCTGCTCAACGCTCCGTCCACGGGTAGCTGTTCCTTGATCTTGACCGATGGCATCCAATTGTCTTAAAGACGCTTCCTGCAAGGCGAGGAGTTTGTCCATCTTATCACTCAGATCATTGACTTGTCCTTCAATATGCACAAGAGCAGAAGATGAGGAGGATTTTGATGAAGGCTGATCAGAAAGTGGTGAAGATAGATGTTTGTTTGAAGTAGAAAGCGAAGCTCTTCTCGTCGTGGCTCTTCCGCATCGTTTCTGAGCATGAAGTGGTTTGGGGTCATAAACCCGAGCAAGAGACTTCACAAGATTAGAACTCATAATGAAACGCTTTAAAACAAATAGAAGTTTAACTTGTTCTCTTCACGTCTTCTTGACAATGCTTTCCAACCTACAGATCATTGGTTCCCCTTTTCATTCTCTCTTGTTATCCATCTGTCTGGTGTCTCTAGCTTCTAAAACCGATGCTTTTTATAGAGCTCAACGTGCTGCTGCCTATTGGCCGGTATGCGAGTGGTCAGTGTTATCATCTGGAGGAGGGTCTGCTGTGTACGATTAGAGTGTGAACCCTAGAGCCAGGTGTGAAGACACTGAAACCAGAGTGGGTGCGAGAATAGAGCTTGATGGACTCAAAGAGTGACGTATCAACACCACTGACAGAACCTTTAAATGAAGAGACTGTTAAACCAGTAGATTTCCCTTGATTGACTGACAATCAACACCTCAGATAAAGGTCTGTGTCCATATGTTACTTACGTAACCCTGATTCATTGTTCCAGGCTAGAGAACACAATGAACCGAGAGAAAGTGTTTGATTGAACAAGAGCAGGTGTGCATGGCTGAGTCTACTGAAGAACTGGGACAGAATAGCTGCCGAGACACTGAAATGCCTCAGAGGTCAATTTTCAACGTGGTTCCACTGTTTTATTGTTCGGAGAAGCTCTATAAAGATACTGAATTTGAACTACTATCCATGAGAAAAATGCTAATGAGAATACAATATGATACAGTACCTTACAGCCAGTCTTTTAAAAGGAAAGATGTGTTGCCAGAAATTCACAGAAATGCTTGCCACAATGTTAGTTTCTACAGTCGTGCAATATCAGGGAATTTTAAAACTGCGATTTGAATTCCAGTGACGTAAAAAGTCATTACATATTTCATTAGTTATTTCATTTGTTCTAGTATAAATAAATGATGTATTACTTTTTCTAGATCTATTTTTAAAGTTATGTTAAGCTCAAAATATTTAACAGACCAGCAATTACTCCTTGCAAGTGTAATATTTATAAAAATGTTTTTACCCAGCTAGCAAAAAGTCGTCTATTAGACGTTGAATAGACGCAAATCTTCAACGTCTAATTACGACGTTTCAACGTTGAAAACAGGTCGATCTTTAACGTCTTGATGGAATATAACTCTTTACATTTATTTGAGATAATAATGAACATGGTTTGGTAGTTTGTTTTTTTCTGTTATTTTAGCATGTATAACAGACTTATCCTGTCTTAGATTATCAGTTGAAAACATGTGGTATCCTAGATCATCAGTTGAAAACACATAGTCAAACAGTCCGGCCGAAACTACTTACTTGAAGTCACGTCGTAAACCAGTCCAAGGCGGACCGACTTATTTTCAACCATATTTCAACGTTGAAAGATGGTAATTGTTTCCTGGGTAGCCTTTATTCAGAAATCATCAAAAACTGGGAAAGTCATGGAAATTTCTACAATGAATATAAATATTTCTATAGTTACATTCAGCTCAAAATATTTCCTTGGCTACAAATGATTCTTCGCAAATGTAATATCTGAAAACAATCTGAGGAGTGTGTGATAATAAAGCTTAACTTGAATTTAAACAGGAATTTTCCTTTTAAATCATTCCACCACCCCTCCAGCTCACATAACCTATGCAAGACCTTTTCCGCAATCTTTCAAACTGTCAGCAGTGAACTGGCCTAGTTTCTAAGCTTTTCACAACACCTTCCTATAGCAATATAGAAGAATCTGACATCCAATATCCATTCTTTAGTCTTTTGGAATATGAATTTAATAAAGAATCAGCTAAATTCCCAGATTCACACAAGTAAGAGAAGGACAGTAAGCGGAGACAATCCTCAAACACACACAAACAGGTGCAACAGTATACTTTTACCATACACAGACAGATATAGTCCCGCTAAATGGTCTTTTCACACGCTACACTGAAACCCGATAGCTTGTATATATTAAAAAAACAGCCACGCGGAGGGACCGATAACATTTAATACAATAATCTTATTTTAGCCTGGATCGTTATGCGTCACGCTGTGTGTGATAGGCCACCTCATTACAAGCAAGCAGTTGATTGCTTGGAGCAGTAATGGTTTGTTTACTGATTGGCTGATGTATTAATAGCCGCTGAACATTCAGTAATCTTGGGAGGATTGGTGGCACCTTTGGAATGGGAACTTGATAATGTGAAGTGAGCTCCACCATTCTGACAACAAGAGCTTATAAAAAGAGACTAAGTGCTCACATTCCTTTGTGTGTTGGGGTGTTTTTATGTACATGCCTGACTGTGTGTATTTGTGATTTAATTACAGATTGCAAAACCATCTAGACTGGATGTGTCATTTATGAATGTTTATATCGGAATGCGTTTTGCTATAGAGATGCATTTCATTGCATAAAACTCAAGGGTTCAGTCAACGAGGGCAGAGAGACAGTCACTTACTCTCTAAAGGCACGAAAGCTTTTCCAAAAATATAAAAGTCAAAGGTTTGAAATATTTTTTTTTTATGTTTTTGAAAGAAGTATATGTTCAATAAGGCTGCATTTCTTTGATTAAATATACAGTAAAAACATGAATATTGTGAAATGTTATAACAATTTAAAATAACTGTTTTCAGCATCATTACTCCAGTCTTTTATTTGAAAAATAAATATTTCTTAACATTATGTCTTTACTGTCACTTTTGATCAATTGAATGCATCTTTGCTGAATAAAAGTATTATTTATTTATATTTTATTTAGTAATTTAATTTAAACCTTCCTTATCCAAAACTTTTGAATGGTAATGTATCAGTGTTTGCGGCTCAATATTTTTGTGGAAACTGTGTTCAACACTGATAATAATAAGAAATATTTCTTGAGCACCAAATCAACTTATCAGAATGATTTCTGAAAGATCATGAGACACATGAATTCAGCTTTACCACCACAGGAATACATTATATTTTCAAAAGTTCTATTTAAATTCTAATTATATTATACAATATTACTGTTTTTACTGTATTTTTGATCAAATAAATCCAGCCTTGGTATGGTGAGCAATGAGCATATGAGACTTCTTTCAAATATATATATATATATATATTAAAAAAAAATCTTAATATTCCAAACTTTTGACCAGTAGTGTATAGCACTCATGTTGGAAAGAGGCTGATAAATAAACATAGAAAGTTAACAAGATGGAATAGAATGTAATAGCATTGCATGTGTTACATAATGGTGGAATATGATATGACGGCCCTGAAGAGATGATCACAAGATGGGCACAGAGCTGGGGATTATATAGCATGTAGAATATGTGTAGAATGACAAACAGAGGACACACAGAGAGACATAATTTGTACTTCAGCAGCTGCAGACTGATTGTATAAACAAAATGACATAAAATGTGACTCTGACAGTCACAGCAGATGTCACATAACTTCAGTGCTGCAAAAAATGGTGTTAAGACATCAGAGAAACACATTCAGATCTTTAAAAACAAATTTTCATATAAAATGAGAAGTGGATTTTTCACACCCTGACAAATTTGTAATCAAATTTTGAGGTTAATGAAAAGAAAACACTGTATTTTTTTAATTATATTTTAACTCAAGTGTATGTTAAAAACAAAACAAATCCTTCAGGTTTAATAATAAGATTATTAGCAAAAGGTTTATTGTATGCACATTTTTGTCAGTAAATTGTAAATAAAAATAAATAAATATTTGAGTCAGTTACATTTCTTATAGATTTTAAATCTTAAATTTAGAAGTTTTTGACAGTTGATCTGATGCACCACAAGGGGGCAGAGACTATATAACATACTGTATGCCAGAAATCTACTTTGTGGGAACTTAATAGAAACATCAAGGATGCATATTAAATGAAATTGTAAAAAAAAAAAAAATTAAGTAACTTTATATCAGCACAGTGTTTTTCTGTCCTTGTGAGACAAGCCTGCCCAAGAAAAAAACAGTCTGAAGGTGATGACAGCCCATAAAGTCAGACTGCTGCTGAATACCTCTTTAACTACCTGAAGAGACTGAGTGTCAATCACCTCTTTAATGCCTCAAAACTAATCCCCTTATAAATGTGTTAGATGTGTCAGGATGGCTCAAGCATGTGGACATGTGTGCACTGGCCAGAGAATGTGCATACGCGAGTGTGAGAGAGAACAAATGTACAGGTGCACCAGTAACGGTACACCAACACTGCACACCATTCTACAAACTGTAAGCAGAAAGGTTTAAAACTGATTTGTGTGTGCATTATGTGCACATGTATGTATCCACAAGAGTGTGTTACTAGGTCTCATTGTCAATGTATGCATATATATAGAAGAGCATGCACAGGAGGCTATTTCAGGGTGGGAGGTAACAAAATGCCCCCCATCCCCTGAGGGATTCCATCCTCGCTCTCCTCCCTCCCTTTCCCTTCAAACCTGCCATCCCAGGAAGGTCACTGAGTAGTACCCCCTCCCCGTGTTCTCTCAGTATATGTGCTTGGCACTGCCTGAGTGTGTGCACCTTGACGTGAGGGAGTCCCAGGGAAACACTGATGAACTCACTTCAGGTGATGACAACTATCTATTAAAGGGATAGTTCACCCAAAAATGAAAAGTAAGTAAATAATGACAGAATTTTCATTTTTGGGTGAACTCATCCAAAACCCCCTCCTGACTCCATTTCATGACTAATTTTCTTCAATTCTGCTACAAAATAGGATAATAATATTGAGAATGTAAAATGTGTACCTTGAAATGCAATGTAAGTCGCTTTGGATAAAAGTGTCTGCCAAATGCATAAATGTAAATGTAGAATGCACTGCATCTAAATATCTTTAAAGATAGGCCTACTAAGATTTTTATTTTTAGAAGCAAAACTGCTTAAACATTAAGTTTTATTATGTTTAGTTATCATATATTCACTTATTTGTCAGTTGGCAATAGTTTAATTTTCTAAAGTGTTAAAGGCACGTTCACACCATGAGCGATAACTAAAGCTTGTGCTGCAGTTTTGTCATCTACCAAGCTCTTAAAGCAGAATGGATTCTGATTGGCTGTCAATGTTTTTATTACTCATCAGCAGGAAAAACGCTCTGAATGTGATTTGAACGATATTGTATCTCTGTGCCGTTATCGTTATAATTATGTGGACTCCACTATTCTTTTATATTTAGAATGATTTTTATAATTATCGTCATTGGTGTGAATGAGCCTTAATGCTTAAAAAAATGCCAGAGGGCTAAGAAAACTTAATTCAAGAAATGGAATGATGACATATTACATACAAAAAAAAAAAACATTGATTAATATAACATGCAACTAAACCATGGCCAGTATTAACATCAGATGGACAGCTAATAACTAAAAGTAATACTTGGTTCCCTTTCGATACGGTTCGCTCGCATTGCGTTTATGTTTTGACGCAGATGGGGAAAACTCAGTTTTTCTCAGAATACTGAAGCCTGATTGGTTCACATCTGTGCACCTGAACAGTCCGATTTTTTTCTCCTTCAGCATGAAGATCATCTCCTCGCTGACTCCAAAGATGACAACACAGAAGCCTCTCTACTCGCCGTCAAAGCAAGCCTCTGCAGCGGCCCAATGGCGGCTCGCAGCTGACTTTCCGGCGAAAGGACAAAAGAGCAAATTTTCTTTCTAAAAGAGCAGTGACGTTCGATGCAAAATATTTGAGCTCACAGAGTGCATCATTGGGACGCGCGCCCATGGTGAGACCAGCTGCTCGCACTGGAGAACAAGAAAGGCACTGACGGCACTGCAGCTGAGAACAGCGCTGACAACTGGACGATTTGGATCCTTTTCGGCCAGGCAGAAGTGGACCTCTTTGCATTGAAAAAAAGAAAGCCCACTGCCCGATATTCTTTTTGAGGAAAAAGGACGTATTAGCCCACAGATGGTAGCACTGCTCCCTCAGGTCATCAGCCGACAGAAACTCAGTTTTACTCATGGCACCACTCTGGCAGAACCAGCCGTGGTTCCCGGGTATAGTTCAGCTGCTGTCAGCAGCACCATGGCCAAACCCGCTAAGGAAGGACAAGACCAGGTGGTCGGATTTCTGAAGGCTGAATCCGCCTTGCCCCAACAAGGTCTCTTCCTGGGACCTGTCCGTTGTCACTGAGGACGCTCCGGGGCCCTCCGTTAGAGCCGCTCACGACAGCCGACCTTCTGCCTCTCTTTCGAAAGAGCACCCTTCTTCTGGCTCTGGCATCGGTCAAGCGAATTGGTGACCTGCTTGCTCTTTCAGTGGATGCTTCCTGCTTTGAGTGCCCAAAGACAGCAAAGTTGTCCTTAAAACAAGACAAGGCTATGTGCCCATGGTGCTTTCCACGCCCTTTAAGGCACAAGTCATTTAACTCTCTGCTCTCCCTTCCGAGGTGTACATTGAACGCTCTACAGAGCAGCTGTTCGTATGCTTCGGAGGCCGCTTTAAAGGGCTGCCAGTCATGAAGCAGAGACAGTCTCACTGGATAGTGGACGTGATAGCACTAGCTTACCAGTCATTGGACTTGTAGTGCCCTATTGGAGTTAGGGCACATTCCACCAGGGGAATGGCCTCCTCTTGGGCTTGGTCTAGTGGAATCTCTATAGCAGATATCTGTGCGGTGGCCGGCTGGTCCTCGCCGTCCACCTTTGCTAGGTTCTATGACCTTGAGGTCCCTGCCCTTCAGGCTCAGGTCTTTTCTGCCTAATCGGCCGCCACCTTCAGGGGTTTCTTTAGGAAACAGGCTTCAGTACCAAACCCGAGCCTGCCATTTTGGAGACATTCTAGGTCCTTGATTCTAGTAGTCTGCCTGGGGCCCTTGTCATCAAGTGTCATCAAGTGCCCCCAGGCTGCAGCCTGGCAAGACAGCTTCCGTTTTGAGCATTGCGTAGCTTGCCGTGCTACTGAGCATTTGCGCGAGTCGACACTAGTACTACAGTCTAAAAGTTTTGTCTCAAAATGGCGTTTAGCGCGACTTAAATAGGCAGTTGGCCCCGCCCATTTAGCGGGCTGAAAAGACACTTGTCTGTGCAAGTGCAGAGACGTGAACCAGAGACGTGAACCCTAATCAATCAGACTTCAATATTCAGAGAAAAACTGAGTTTTCCCCCTATGTGCCAAAACATCCATGCAATTCCCGTTATCTCAGGGAACCAATGTTAGTAACCAGAGCATTTTATGTCATTTTAAAGAAAAACTTAGTTTAAAGTTTTATGTTGAATGAATGCAATAACATTATAAAGGTGCTAAAAAATAATAAATTTGTGCAGAACTGTATGAGCAAATTTAAGATTTATGTATTTTGAATGACATATAAAATTACCATCCATTTGGATAACACAGTTAAAACATAAATTAATAAACGTAATGTGTTGAATATTTGTCATTCATCCATATAAAACAGGCAAGAAACAGGTAAGATATCTGCTTTAAAAAAATCATGGAATATTCTACCCATTTCATTTATGTGTTTATTTTATGTTAAAACTGTGTAATCCAAATGGATGGAAATTTTATATGCGATTTAAATACACAAATCTTAAATTTACTCCTTAATACTTTTTGAGTGCAAGATGCCAGACATATTTCTCAATATGTATATGGCCACATGCTGCCAGTGCCACCTGACACTCAACTAACAAGTTTGCAGTCTTTCACAATGCAGAGATGCCAATAAGAAACTCTCTCCCTCCTTAGACACTTCTAAATCAGACCCGAAGACAAGACTTGAGTTAAGACAGAATTTTCACATTAGCACACACTGTTCTAAACCATGGGACAGGTTATTTCAGGATTAACACCTTTTTTTGTCTTTTCTTAATATGTCAATGCTTAGTTTTACTTTATATATTTTTTACTTTTTTGTGGCAAATCTTTGATTTTTAAAATGTATTTTTGTGTTGTGAGTAAAATGATTTGAAAGGCCAGATCAGTGAGGTAGAGATTACAAAAATGTACTTTAAAAATGTTAAATTGACCACTTACTGTATATAGTACACTTTGGTGTCCCATGACTTTTTTAAGCATTAAAGGCACAAATCCCACGTTTACTTTAGATTATTAGATATTAGACATTACATATGTTTATCTTAAAATATCAAAACTCAAAATGAAAATCTCAGGGGTTCTTAACTCTGGCCCTCGAGGTCCAGTTTCCTGCAGAGTTTAGCTCCAACCCTAATCAAACACACCTGAACAAGCTAAATAAGGTCGTCACGATTACTATTACAGGCTGCATTATGCTGCGTTCACACCATGTCGTAATGACCGTAGTCTCAAGATGACAACATGTGACGTTCTATTCAGAGCTGTTCACGTCCTCGGACTCGGAATATGGCAGCACTATCAATGACCAAAATGAATCTGTAGCAGTCAGATGGTACAAGTACGTCCTGAAAATGTGCCCAAACTACAGGGCTAATAATATAGCGTTTTTAGTCATTTTTGTGGATCTGTGAGAAAGGGGATCATTTTGACAACTTTGTGGACCTGTACGCAAAAAAAGAAAAGGAAAAACATTTCCATTTTTAGTACATTGTTGTTGTGTAAACGTACCCTTAGACACACTTGTGAACTTCCCTAAGTACTTCTCCTTGGCGGAATCTTCACCGCCATTTTGAAGTGCGTTGAACTTCATCAAGTGGACGAGAGATGTTTACAGACCCTTGACCCCTCTATTTTGGCAGAGGGAGCAAGTCTACTCATATCTACACTTTATACAGATTCATAGACCACAATGCAACACGATTGTGACATCACAACAGCAACTCACTGTTGCTCGCACCACAAGTGATCAAGGGCTTTGGGTTTTATTTAAACCCATTGCAAGGGTTCCGTCAGTAGTAGGCACTCATGCAACGTAAGAAATGACGTACATCTGAGTGAACAAGAAGAGGGAAGGGCATAAAAAAAGTTTTAATAAAGACTTTAATAAAAACGCAGCCCTAGAAAGTTGCAGGTAGGTGATTTTAATCACGGCTGGAGGTAAACTCTGCAGGAAAGTGGATTTAGAGGGCCCCTGAGATAGATAGTTACATTTTCAAAGAACTTGATGGGTAAAAAAGTTTATATTTTCACTCCCTTTACAAATTTTTTTCTACAAATTGTAAAAAGCAAACAACTAGCATGGCTAACAATAATAAGTCATGGTTATAATTACCTCATGTACTATGAAAGCAACACTAATGTTTGTAGTTGGGACACATGTTGTTCCAAATGCCACTTGGGTAGCAGGGCAGATAATTGAAATTACAACGGTGTCAAAAACTAACACGAGAGTACGAAGACAGTGGATCACAGTACAACTTTACTCCTTTTACATGTACTATCTTCTACATTTCACTTTTCACTCTAGGTATTAACAGTGCAGTTTGGTCATTTCATTGTGTTTCAAAATATTACTATAATAATTGTGTTTACTCAGTGGTTTATTAATTGATATATTAAGTGTGTAGCTATACTTTAAAACTCAGGTTAAGTGTCTTTTTGGGATTCTTAGGTTCATACAATGTCATGTTGTCACAAAACATATGCTTGTTTTACAAGTCTAGTGTCCTGTCCACTTGTTCTACAAGTCAGTATCAGCAAAACTGACTGCTCTGTGAAAAAGTACAAAGATAATCACTTTCAAATCAAAATTAAATTTACACATTTACATCTATATAACCCAGAGGAGTCTTTGAAATGGACACATCAATCACATTATTTTATTTAGCGTTAAGATCTATTTCTTCTGAGTATCATAGGTTCATCCATTTACGGCAGGTGTTTTCAACCACGACCCCCCAGCCAGACTCTCAGATAACCCAGGATCTCTAACCCTAACCCCCAGTCTAAAAGTCTAAAAACTAAATTTTCTGAAATACTCAATTAAATAGGGCTACATTCATAATAATGTTATTACTGCAGCACTGCATTATATAATGCTTAACAGAAAATTAGTTGGAAAATTACGTACAATTTAGTAAAAAAAATTATGTTCTATATTTCTTTACAGACATCGCACTAACTACTGTCAGGACAAGGCCCATATATATATATATATATATATATATATATATATATATATATATATATATATATATATATATATATATGTGTGTGTGTGTGTGTGTGTGTGTGTGTGTGTGTGCGCACATATATATATATATATATATATATATATATATATATATATATATATATATATATATATATATTCATATATCAGTACCAGTCAAAAGTTTGGAAACATTACTATTTTTAATGTTTTAAAGGAAATCTCTAAAGCTCATCAAGCCTGCATTTATTTGATTAAAAAAAACAAAACAAAACAAAAACAGAAAAAAACAGTAATATTGTGAAATATTATTACAATTTAAAATAATGGTTTTCTATTTTACATCAGCCATTACTCCATAGATGAAAAAGTGCTTTATAACCGCATATAAACAGCATTTTCATTTAATACAACTAACTAAGTGTGGATTACCACATAACATAATTTTTTAATGTCAGTTTTGGATATATTCATGAGTTTTACCTGAATGTTAATAGATGCACTTTCTGGAGAAGTGTCTCTTTTCCTCTTGTATGTAAATAAATTCCAAAATCGTCTCCATAGGATGGATGCAACCAAACACACACTTCCTACAATCCAGAAATCCTTATCCTGCAAGAAGTTCTCCATGGCAACTGCATTCACACCAAGCAAGCCTTCTTACAACCGTTGCTTTTTCTTTTTTAAACTCCTTAACTTTGTTTAGCGCTCTCTCTCTTTCTTTTAACGCCGGTGACCGGTCCGGTTGTTGACATCAGCTGTCAAGGCGAGCTAGGCTACAGATTACGAAAGGTGGGCTGTCACAGCGAAGGAGAGACGTGGGTAAACGGGAGAGAGAACGCTCCCCGTATGAGGAGCAAAACATCTGTCAGTCAGCGAGACGAGAGGCGGACAGGTGGAACTCTGGCTCCACGGCAACAGTTAGCAGAACTCGGTGTATCCTTTAACGTTAGACACAGCACTTAAAGTGCTCACTCACACACTCACAATGAGGCGAATTACACGTGGCCTGTATAATCTGACGCATACAGCCCATAGACAGCAGCATACTCAGCCTATCTCAGGTCCACTGATAGCCTACTTCAGAACATTTTAAAGAGAAACGGCAACTTGTCATGGGTTCTCAGCATGTGTGACTACTATAAGCAGACTAGAGATATGCGCACGTGCACGCTGACATTCAAGCACACACTCACAGCTACTCAAAAGACCAAGGCTGTGCAGTCACACTCACAAAGTGATAAGAGACATGTTGGGGGGTAAACCGTAATGGTAGCAATCTGATTTAAATAGACTGCAGTTCTTAGATTACTCCTATCTGACTTTGCTTTGCAACCTATAGGTCATCTGGCACACAGTCACAATACACAGAAATATAAAATATACACTGATATATATATGTAGGCTATATATGTATAATAAATTTCAATGTGCTGCTTGTTACTGTCCTCTGAAAACAACTCAACTTACAGCCATTATTGTCAAAATAGCTGGCAACAAAAGTGAGCACATCCTAAGTGAACATGTCAAAACTGTGTCCAAAGTGTTGTGTGAGCACCATTGTTATCTAGCACTGCCTTAATCCTCCTGGCCATGGAGTTCACCAGAGCTGCACAGGTTGTTGCTGGGATCCTCTTCCACTCCTCCATAATAACATCACGGAGCTGCTGGCTGTTAGACATGTGGCACTTCTCCACCTTCCGCTTGAGGACGCCCCACAGCTGCTCAATAGAGTTCAGGTCTGGAGACATACTTGGCCACTCCATCATCTTCACCTTCAGCTTCCTCAGCAAGGAAGTTGTGATCTTGGCGGTGTGTTTGGGGTCGTTATCATGCAGTTCGACCCAGTTTCTGAAAGGAGGGCATCATGTTCTGCTTCAGAATTTCACAGTACATGTTGGAATCCATGTTTTCCTCAATGAAGCACAGCTCCCCAGTACCAGCAGCACTCATGCAGCCCCAGATTATGATGCTACCACCACCATGCTTGACTGTAGGCAAGACACAATTTTCTTGGTACTCCTTACCAGGGCGTCGCCACACATGCTGGACACCATCTGAACCAAACAAGTTTATCTTAGTCTCATCAGACCACAGGACATGGTTCCGGTAATTCATGCTCTTGGACAGGTTGCTTTCAGCAAACTGTTTGCGGGCTTTCTTGTGAGCCATGCTCAGAAGAGGCTTCCTTCTGGTCTTGCAGTGTGTGCCGTACTCTGAGCACTGACAAGCTGACCTTCCGCTTCTGCAACCTCTAAAGCAATGCTGGCAGCACTCATGCGTCTGTTTTTTGAAGCCAGCTTCTGCACCTGACGCACAGCACGAGGACTCTTGATTGACCCTTGCGAGGCCTGTTCCAAGTGGAACCCGTCTTGGAAAATCTCTGTATGACCCTGTCCACTGTACTGTAACTCAGTTTCAGGGTGTTACCAATCTTCTTATAGCCTATAGGTCAACTTTGTGGAGAGCAACAATTCTAATTCTCAAATCCTTAGAGAGTTCTTTGCAATGAGGTGCCATGTTAAACATCCAGTGGACAGTATGAGAGAATTGTACTCAAAGCACAAATTTTAACTGCTCTAATACAAGATACACAAATTTGTATGGTCCTGTCAAGCAGACAAAAACATGAAAATGATGAATAGGACATGTGGCTTTGCATGGTTAAACGACGAACAGATATTATCACTTAGGGTGTACTCACTTTTGTTGCCAGCTGTATATTGAGTTATTTTCAGTAAATTATTATTTTTAGGACAGTAAATACAAACTGCTATACAAGCAGCACATTGACTACTCTAAAACATATCCAAGTTTCATTTCTGTAGTATTGTCACTTAAGAAGATATACTAAAATGTTTGCTGAAATGTGAGGGGTACACTCACTTTTGTGAGATACTCTCTATATATATTCATTGTATATGGTCCCATTTAACATACACAGCCCTCGCATAATCGGACACATTACATATATATATATATTAGGGCTGTCAAAATTAACACATTAACGTATGCGGTTAATTATTATTATTATTGAAGGGGGTAGATTGGAATCAACTGCTGCTTCAATGTATATGTAATGAGGGATTAATAATCAAGGATAAGCATTTCTACATAAATCATTTCTATATTCAATGAGTGATTCAAATATACTTTAAATCATATGTTCGCTGTGAGTGTTAACCAGCTGCTTTTAGGTACATTCTGATGCGACCCTCAACATGTGTTGTCTATATATCTGTTTCTAGCTGACGAGTTAAGGTTACAGGGGTCCAACTATACGTGACTTCACCTGATTTACAGAATTTTACCTCTTTCATGTGTATTTCTCTAGAAACTAAAGTGAATAGTATCTGCACTTCTTCCTGAGGAGGGAATGTATTCAGTATGTTTTGGTAGTTTGTCCTGATGATAGCTAGCGCTGGCTTTTGTGTGTGCATTCGATGTTCTGTGCAGGTCTTGTATAGGAGCTATGGGACACTTCGGCATGCAACAATTGACCCGAAGACGCCTTTCTCCGACCTCCGAGGTCACCGCAGACCTAAATCTAGGAATCGTGCGACAACTATATTGACTAATGGTGACATACTCTCCTATTTATCCATGTGTGGAAATTTGCTTAGACTATATGTGTTCTTAGCCAATCAGAAACTGCAACCTGAAGCAAGGAGGTAGCTTGGTGTAGGGCCTACGAACTTCTGTGTGAGTCTTGAAGCTGACTTCTGCTAAAACTGCAAACTATCTTCTGTAAAACGTTTCTCCAATTTATTATAATTCTGACTCCTGGTCTTCTTTAAAACATCTGTTCCTTGGGTCCTGAACTGTTACCCCCTAACATTATTATTCAGTTTAATGATTGGTAAAATAACAAATGGATAGATGATATATAATCCTATATAATAAAAAATATATAGATGATAGATAGTCTCAAACATGATCATTCATACTTTCTAAGAAATGTCTTAAGTGTAGTCACAAGACATACTGTTAGATTTCAAAGCCCTAGCCTAGTGAGTCAGCAAGCAATGCAGTAAAATATTTGATGAACTGTCGCCCCCTCCTGGACGGTCAGTAAGCATTCACAGTGCCAACAGCACGTTTATTGTACATGACCATGTCCAATCTCTAAAAAATTTCCAAAGTGAAAAAGTATAAAACTTGATAGTTATTTTAAAATTAACTGTAGCATGCTGTCAAATACCCCAGACAATATGTCATCAGTTTGTAAACAGAAACAGAAAATTTCTTCAGATATAATGGGTGTGATCCATGATGATACAGCCCCCTCTATGGGCACATTTAAAACAGCACAACACAACTAGCTGAAATAATACACAAACAATTAGCAATTTCACCCTGGCTTATACACTACCAGTTAAAAAAATTTGAGGTTGGAAAGATTTTATGTTTTTGAAAGAAAATTTATGCTTACCAAAGCTCAATCGATTTGATCAAAAACAGTAATATTGTGAAATATTATTTAGGGATGCACCGAAATGAAAATTCTTGGCCGAAACCGAAAACCGAAAAAAGAGGAAGCCAAGGCCGAAAACCGAAAACCGAAACACCGAAAGAAATTATGCCAATTATTAGTACCATCGCATTTATGGCTATGACTGTGTACTAACTTTACTAAAATCAAGGCATTGCAATTGCATAAATTAATATTAAAGTTTCAAAGAATAAATCAATTAAAATTGTATGCAAATATTTATTTAGCACATTGCAAAGTATAAAATTAAATGTTTAACTTGACCACACTCATGTGTACATTCAATAATAATGTAAAAGTATACTGGCCTGCAGAAAGGTTTAAAAATGAAATTTCTCTCATAAAAAAAACAAAGTGCATTTAGGTCAATACTGCCACAGCCCATAATAATATCTGCAGCTATATGCTCATGGACGTGAGCTGCAAAAACCATAAACAGCTAAGGTAAACACACACACCTCTGAGAAATGACGGCTGCTCTGCACACACACGCAAGGTCTCTCGCTCCCTCTCTCTACCGCGCGCGCGCGCTACAAATGCTCGCTCGCGATTCCGGGAAACTAATTTGCGGGCATCACGGAGCCGCTATCAATACGATGTCTGTTTGGGATGTCTGTGTTTTGAAAATCGCTGTCTGTGGGTCACTCTCATATATATAGAAATACGTCCACACCGCAGATATGTTGCAAGTTCAAACAAGCACGTAGGTCGCGGTATCTGCTGTTTGCGTCATCACTACATTTCGGCCGTATTGTTTCGGTGATAAAAGTCTTTCGGCCGAAAACCGAAAATGCACTTTTGGGCCATTTTCGGCCGAAAATTTTCGGTGGCCGAATATTCGGTGCATCCCTAATATTATTACAATTTAAAATTACTGTTTTCTATTTGAGTACATTTTAAAATGTATTTTTTTTCCTGTGATGGCAAAGCTGAATTTTTAGCAGTCATTACAGTGTCACATGAGTTCCTTCAGAATTCATTCTAATATGCTGATTTGGTCATATGCTGAAGTTTATCTGGGGTCGGGGGGGGGGGGGGACAGCAGTCTGAGCAGAGACATCCACACTTCCCTATCCCTAGACACTTCCTCCAGCTCCTCCGGGGAATACCGAGGCATTCCTAGGCAAGCCGGGAGACATAATCCCCCTAGTGTGTCCTAAGTCTTCCCCGGTGTCTCCTCCCGGTGGGACGCGCCCGGAACACCTCCTAGGGAAGGCGTCCAGGAGGCATCCGGAACAGATGCCTGAGCCACCTCAGCTGGTTCCTCTCGATGTGGACAAACTCCCATGCACCCTCCAGCCCCCTGGAGAGGGTACAGAGCTGGTCCAGTGTTCCACGACCGGGACGAAAACCACACAGTTCCTCCTGAAGCAGCACTATCGGCCGAATTCTCCGCTCCAGTACCCTGGAATAGACTTTCCCGGGGAGGCTGAGAAGTGTGATCCCCCTGTAGTTGGAACACACCCTACGGTCCCCTTTCTTGAAAAGAGGGACCACCACCCCGGTCTGCCAGTCCAGAGGTACTGTCCCCGACCGCCACGCAATGCTGCAGAGGAGTGTCAGCCAAGAAAGCCCCACAACATCCAGAGACTTGAGGTACTCGGATCTCATCCACCCCCGGTGCCTTGCCACCGGGGAGCTTCTTAACTAACTTTGTGACTTCAGATTGGGTGATGGACGAGTCCCCCTCTGAGCCCTTAGCCTCTACTTCCTCAGTGGAAGGCATGTCCCCTCCCAGGCCCGATTTTGACAGGGGACTTGGCCAAACGTTCCGAACAGACCCTCACAGTACGTTTGGGTCTGCCGAGTCTGTCCAGCTTCCTCCCCCACCATCGGATCCAACTCACCACCAGGTGGTGATCAGTTGACAGCTCCGCCCCTCTCTTCACCCAAGTGTCCAAGACATACGGCCGGAGGTCGGATGAAACGACCACAAAGTGGATCATCAACCTCTGGAATAGGGTGTCCTGGTGCCACGTGCACTGATGGACACCCTTATGCTTGAACATGGTGTTCGTTATGGACAAGCTGTGACTAGCACAGAAGTCCAATAACAGAACGCCGCTCGGGTTCAGATCAGGGGGGCCGTTCATGCCAATCATGCCCCTCCAGGTGTCACTGTGACTGCCCACGTGGGCATTGAAGTCCCCCAGTAGAACGATGGAGTCCCCAGTTGGAGCACTTTCCAGCTCCCCTCCCAGAGACTCCAAGAGGGCCGGGTACTCTGCACTGCCGTTCGGCCCGTAGGCACAAACGACAGTGAGAGACTTGTCCCCGACCCGAAGGTGCAGGGAAGCGACCCTCTCGTTCACCGGGGTGAACTCCAATACATGGCGGCTGAGCTGGGGGGCTATAAGCAAACCCACACCAGCCTGCCATCTCTCACCATGGGCAACTCCAGAGTGGTAGAGAGTCCATCCTCTCTCAAGGAGTGTGGTTCCAGAGCCCAAGCTGTGCGTGGAGGTGAGCCCGACTATCTCTAGTCGGTACCTCTCAACCTCCCGCACAAGCTCAGGCTCCTTCCCCGCAAGCGAGGTAACATTCCACATCCTTAAAGCCAGTTTCCATGTCCAGAGATCAGGTTGTCGAGGCCCTCGCCTTTGACTACTGCCCGATCCCCTATGCACCGGCCCCTTACGGTCCCTCCTGCAGGTGGTGAGCCTACGGGATGACGGCCCCACATCACTCCTTCGGGCTGAGCCCGGCCGGGCCCTATGGGTAGAGGCCCCGGCTGCACCATGCTGGGTGACGTCTCGGTCCTTGATTGATTGTGTCTCATAATGGGCTTCTGAACCGCTCTTAGTCTGACCCGTCACTTAGGACCTGTTTGCCTTGGGAGACCCTACCAGGGGCATATAGTCCCGGACAACATAGCTCCTAGGATCATTCGGGTACTCAAACCACTCCACCACGATAAGGTGGCAGTTCAAGGAGGGGCCGACCCTCCCTCCCTCTTATTATTATCAATGATAAAAACAGTTGTGATGCTTAATACATTTGTGGAAACAGTAATACATTTTTCTGGATTCTTTTATAATTAGAAAAATTAAAAGAACAGCATTTAAACAACAGAAAATATAAATATTTTGTAACATTATAAATGGCACCTGTGATCAGTTTAATATGTTATTTCTTTTAAAAACTCTTTCTGACCCCAAACTTTTAAACGCTAGTGTGTACACCTATGACGTGTGTGTCTAACATATCTGTTGGAGTTACCTGCTCTAGAGTCTTTAGTTGGACATGTTTGAGCTCCCAGTAGCAACGCATTCTTTCTACTCGTTCAAGGTGCCCAAAAACGGCAAGTTGACCCACATCAAGCTCCTTGACATGTGATTCCTCCCCCATGGCTCTGTTGTTAAGAAATGCAGTGCATGGGCAGTGGTGGTTTAATTGGACCTAACACCCCTCCTCTTCCTGTCGGCAGTAAACTTGGTTTTGTCTTCTGAGCTGAAAATAGTAGAAGAGAAAAAAGTAACATTTTTGAAATAAAAAAAAAGTAACAAATCAGTCAGGGGGGAGTCGGGTGGTACATGTTAATTTTAGTAGCCTAAGCGGAAGAAGTAGGTCTACAGTGTACTTTTTGCAATGCAATGCAGCGCCAAGCGTGACACGAGTGTTTTTTTGTTAGTAGTTTCAGCCAGACGCAGTTATCATTTTCACGTCCTGCGCCACGTTGTTTAAAGGGCACCTATTATGCCCCTTTTCACAAGATGTAAAATAAGTCTCTGATGTCCCCAGAGTGTGTATGTGAAGTTTTAGCTCAAAATACCCAACAGATCATTTTTTACAGCATGTTTAAATTGTCACATTTTGGGGCTCAGAGAAACACATCGTTTTATTGTGTATCCCTTTAAATGCAAATGAGCTGTTGCTGTCGCACAGAGGGCGGAGCTTCACGAGCTTCATCTCACAGAATGATAATATCAAAACAGAAACTCTCAGTGCCCATAGAATCAGAGGATATATGCGGTATGGAGATAGAACAGGTATATTTTAGTTTAATTACTGTTATAAAGTATTTTCACCTGCTTTTATCCTCTATTACAAGCCTGCTGTAGCGGACCCCTTCCGAATGATGGCCAAAAATATACTGATGATTTCAATGAAGTTTATTGTACATTACACAAATGATGAAGCGTTAGTTTTACTCCAGAAAATCACTGTAAGAGCTGAATAAACACAGTATGAGAAGTGCGCATCAAAGTCCTGTCCATTACCTCTCTCTCTAACGTCATCCCTTTCATTATCATCAACATACACCATGAAGTAAACAAAACACTCGTAACAACTAACAGTAAACAAATATATACACACCTTTTCAGTGGGTGCTTAATAAATTGGGAAACTTAAAACGACTCGATGAGCTGTCATAAAGTGCGTGCTCTCACTTTCCTATGGCTATGCTTTGCCTATAGGCGGGTCCACAACACCGGCACACTCTGCTTATTACACACACAGGGACATTCACTACATTACACTACATCCTTATGCATCGCTTTCTGCCAGGAATTTTACGTGCTTTTCCCAAATCACGGAAGTGACCTCGACGTCCGGGTTAGCAGTAGCATGATCCATCAGGCAAGTGTTATTTAAATAAACTCCTGATGGACTTACAAACTTTCCAATGCCTCGTTTTATGAGTACAGAACCTATTTGTACTACTGTAGAAGTTTGGTACCATTCTGGGAATTATTAGTGGGGTAATTTACGAGATACATCCTTGGATCCGTTAGTGCCTGCACTAAGCCATTCGGCTGATATCTCTAAATAAGCTCTAACTTTAATAATGTTCGACCATCCTGTTTAAGGGTGAGCAGCTATAAACAGCTTTATGGGGGTCAGGTGGTCATTTTGCGCATTTGACTTTATGCACTTGGCCCAGGTGGTGATCCTTATTTTCTAAGACGTTTGTCCAATGCATAGTTCAAATAATTATCATCAATTATTATGTCCTGTTTAAAGTTAAGTACTTTTACAATGTGACAAAAAATAAATAAATACTGTGACTCCAAAAGACTCTCTTCACATAACTCAATTTATGCACTATATCTGTCACCAATGATCCAAGCTGCATTTAGACATCAGCTCTAGCTCAACATACTCTGATAGGAACTAAGCGTGTTGTTCTGTTTCCAAGGGATCAGTTGAGATGTCATTCTGTGCATAGCATGTTGATCCATCTGCATGCCCTAGGATAACAGAAAGTCATAGAGTGGAGTGATTCCCCTGGGGCTGGGACACCCCAACAACAAGAAAAACGCTCTATTTTCAAACCAGACACAAGCCTCAATCAGCTCTGGCGCCTGTGGTCAAGCATTATTCCCTAGAATGAAATAAGAATGTTGGTTCTGACTGTGTCCTCTCTATTAGTATGGGATACCTTATGTCACACTGTATTTTAGGTTCACTTTAGGTCTCTTTCCATAATACTTTGATATGTCAAACAAATCCTATAAAAACTCCTATGATTTGGATTTGTTCTAAATAACAAGTATTGCTGACTTAAACTAAAACATTTAAAATATATATATATTTAATTTTTTCCCCCAGTTATGTTCATAGTGGGCAATTTTGTTGGTGTTTTGTCCTGTACAGAGCAATGAGTGCGTGACTATGTACTGTGGTCTTAGCCTTGCTTTCATATTCTCTGGTGCAGTGTTACAGAGTCTCAATTAAAGGGCTTTGAACGGCTTAGTGATGAAAGGCAAACTCTTTGACTCTCTGTCAGAACATCCCAAGATACTAACCAAACAAAATAATATAATAATATGTTTGTGCCAGCATTTATCATTTGTATAATACTATGTTGTTGTTTTTTGTTTGTTTATCTCTTTAAATAGTGATGTAGGGTAGGCTATTTTATGGAAATAGTACTGAAAAAACTATACTCTCTGAAAGATATGACTGAAATAACTGTCCTGAGATATCACGCCGATCATAGCCCTATCTTTTGTGAACGGTAAAATAACAAGTGATCAGATTCATTGTGATCAAGCCATTCAGGCTTTTGAGATGCTTTCTGCCTGGCAGTCCATAAACTGAGAGTGTGATAGTGTATTTCAGTGGTTTTCACTGACGATTTTTTTAATTGATAAATGTGCAATGAAAAACACCTGAAATAGTTTAAAGGTACAATATGTAAGATTTATATAATAAAATATTCAAAAACAACTTGCACAGTGTGATATATTTCATGCAGTTGTGTACTTACATTATCCCAAAAGTTCCCAAGGATTTGTAAATCCAGAGAAATTCCAGTTTTAAATAATGGCTCGTCCTTTGTCATTGTCGCATATCAATCACGTAATATCCGCGCTATCCTCGGTTTCCGCTTGTAGAAATCATAGTTATAATACATAGATCACTCATTAGCGTCCGTTTCATTGGCGCTAAAATGAGCAATTTATACATATCTATGATACAATATCACGCAGGCCGCTGTTGTGTCATTCAGTCATCATGGTTCACGATTATTAAAACAAAATAAATGTACAAAATAAAACAATTGGATCAATATTGGTGTGGCGTTTTCGAGATGGAGAGAGCTTCATGACAAACTTGGACTTGACAGACTCTGCTCTCGCATGTGTTTTAATTTAAAGACAGGTAAACAAATATATAGGCTATTATTTATTGTACACATACAATTGAACTTTCTTTGTACTTCAGTAATGCTTTTAATCAAGTCTGGTGACCAAGTATATGGCAGTGAAATTAAATACAGTATGTGTTTCGCAAAAATATTTAGCCATTACTTGCAAATACTGTGGGTTTGTTCAAATTAGTACAATTGTCGTAGCATTAACCCACCAAATCATTCGACAAATACATATTATAGTAACAGGCTAATAAAACAAATTTATTAGCTGATATATAATTTATATGATTCGTGAATTCCATACATCTATGGATGGTGAAAACGGCATCTCCCATCGTTCCACTCTCCTTCATCAAGTTTCGCCTTTGTTATTATTTGAAAATGCGACCTCTGGCGCGAAAAAATGAGCCTACAGATTATACTATAACTTTGTAATGTTGTTTTTAACTTTAATGTAAATAAACAAAAAAGAATAATATTTCAGTGATGCTTTGGATGAAAAATATATAATCAGTGGCTGCACTAAGCTCTTTTGACAGCGCCTCAAAAACGGAAACGGTCCTGTGTGCGTTCACGACAGTTTGCAGTGCGAGCTTCCTGTCACATTATGACATATGCGCGGGAGCTCAAACGTTTTGAATCTGTGAAAAGTCAATCTTCCCGATTGAGATCAGCCATATAGGTTGCTGCATTCAGTTTAAGCACAAGTAAGCACGGTTTTGATGAACAACACAACACACGCGTCCGTCCTCCGTCACTGTAGTAAACAAACACAGCGTCAGCTCACGTGTGAGTTTGATTTGATCCCGCATTAGTCATTTTGCGACAGGAAGCTCGTGCTTCAGAGTGCTGTGCGCTCAGGACCGTTTGCCGAGACTGTGGATTACAGGTAATAATGTTGTTATAACTAATGTTCAGTTTCTTGCACAAACCGATCGTTTCGCTTCATAAGACCTCAATGTAGGCTATTGTCAAGAGCCACGGTATTAATTTTGTTTTGCCTGTAGGCTGTAGCATGTTTTTTTTTTGACTCACTATATGACAGTATTGACTGCATTATAGGCTACGAATCACCATCAGCTAAAAACTTCTTTCAACTGAAGAAGAACATCTAGGATGGCCTGAGGGTGGATAAATTAACAGCAAATTTTCATTTTTGGGTGAACTATCCATTTAAGTTTTTTTTTATTCATCAAATTACATCTCAATAGGGAATAGCCTATGTCCTAAATTAGATAGGCCTACTACATGAAATTTGTTTGTTAAGCAGATTAGATATGATTCTAGAGTTAGGATGTTCTTTTGATATGGTCCCATGAGAATATATCATTACATTAACCCCCACCCAGCCAAGAACTCAGTGAGATTTTGGCAGGGTGTTTCTTGGAACATTGCTTCTTTGACGTCACTTCTTCTTAATTATTTTTGACTGACAGTTTTCACTTGATAACATATGTTAGGGGAAACATTTGAGTTTTGAAGCCAGGGCTTGTTTCTTTAAAGCTTTGCTTCCATACACCAAGATCAATAGACGTAACTACAGCACAAATAAAGGATATTTCACATTGGGTTTAATCTATGTTGGTCAGGAACCTGTAATATTCTTAGTAAATTCAGAAGAATTGTCTTGATGTCTGTTGTAAAATGACAATAAATATGATGACTATAAAGTCTGTGGAGCCATTTTGTCCTCATACTCAGACGGACCAGGGAACATTTAATCTCAGATCTTGTATCAGCACCATCACTTTTGCAGCTGCCTCATGGTAATAACCGTGCAGTGTAAAATTGCACATACTACAATGCACTTTCCACTTACACCAATAGATTAAACACAAACATTTATTGACACAAATGCATCTTGATAGTTCATTAGGCATGCTAAATGTACAGGCTTGTTAATGCAACATTACTGCAGCTGTTCATTCAATTAAAGCATATTTAATTACAGTATTGTTGCATATTTAGAATATCACACTGATACCATACAAAATGTAATTTGTTTTCCACTTACGTTCGATGAGGCGGTCAACAAGTCGCTCCCAAGTCACAAGTCGGCTTTTCCTTTTTTCTTCCTTTTGTTGTAAAACACAGTCTATATACTCTATATCAAGGATGTTTATCCATAAATCTGTGAACAGCATAAAACATGGTGTCTTGTCTCCATAGTATACACTGTATAAGTGGCACACAGTCAAATAAAGAAGGAGAGAGAGTCTGTGGGATGTGGAAATGGGTCAGCAAAGTCTTAGACAAGTCAAAGTGTAAATGTGAGGTGGGGGTGGAGGGGTGTGGGGGGGTAAGAGAAGGGCAGGGAGTGGGAAGGGGGTTAAACGTTATTGTAGAGGGTGTGGAATTTCAGTGCCATGTGTTCCCTTTTCCTGTGTGTGTGCTTGTGCAGTGCACGGGTAAGGGCAATTTCATGACCGTAAAAGCCAACAAACCCAAACAAAGAACAAAATCTTAAAGTAAAGATACCCAGTATACTTATTTTAAAAAACACATCAATTCATAATAAATACCCCATAAATAGCCTAATTACATTTTGATTAATCAAATAGCATGAGGATGGTGAAGGAATTTACTGACGAGAAGTGAAGTCAGTGACTTGTTTGAAAAAAAATAGTATTTGTAAGTAGTAGCCTATTAACTTAAATGTTTAATGGCAATAATATTTTCCTACACTACATTTAGAGAAAATTCAGTCTAAAGCACCTGCTCCCTAGCTTTGTGAAGTCTAATAAACCTTTGTCTTGTCACTCACATTATTTATAGCCTTCAGCTGTGATTGTCAGTGAGAAACCACCTAATGGACTAAGTCTATGGCCACGACCTGCAGTTAAATTCGGTTATTAGTTCACCTTTTAGTGCTTAAAGGGATACTTCACCTCTGGAAAGATGAATGTGTATTTAAAATAGGTCATTTATGTAGAAGAAATGTGAAGAAATTTTTTAATTCGGAGCTTTCTAGCCTGAGAAAAGCCAGAAAATGTATTTTTGGCTTATGTGGATGAAAAACAACAACTCCCAGAATGCACTTGCTTCGCTGCCCTAGGAGGCCACGCCTACCGGTTAGAGAGCGCAGTTGAAAACAACAAGAAGGTTAGGCTACTAAATTAGTGAATCTCCGTGACGAGTTTGCCCGCGATTTCGAGATAGCCCAAAATGTCCGGGATTCGGCTTTTGCGTTCTACAGTCGCCATTCATCATGTTTACTGTGGCGAGCAGGATGAGGCTGACGGCCGCGGGAGAACAGCGCGAGGCCGGTGGCGTCATTACTGAGACGCGCCGGGTCTCGCATCTCTCACGGAGGAGCGGGAATTTTCTTAGCAATGGTAAAACGCACATCAACCGATCACTTGTTTAGCGTTCATGTAAACACTACATTCAGATTCACCAATCGGAATGAATTCAGTTAGATTGAAACAAGAGGTGTGCATGTAAACAATGAATGGCGACCGCAGAACGCAAAAGCTGAATCCCGGACATTTTGAACGATCTCGCCCGCCGGACAAGTCCGGGAAAAGGAGGATGGTAACCCCTACTACTCAGCTTTCTCCTACTACTCAGCTTTCTTCACAGAACAAGAGCCTGCTAGCTTAGCTTCCAAAGAAAGACGTCTGACACTGTGTACATTCTGTGAGTGAGATCCCACCCTCTATGGGCGGGCTGAAAACATGTGGAACAACGCCTTCTACTGGCTGTAGTCTTTACCCTCTGGCCAGAAAATCCTCAGATGACGCAAAATGACGATTTTTGCGTCATCGGAGGATTTTTTCCAGAACGAAAATACATAAATCTCTCCTCTCAGGGGGATATGAGGGTGGAAAGCATGGTAATTTGAAAATACTACAGGTTTTCTACTAATACAAAGCTTAATGCTAAATCCTGAAGTATCCCTTTAATCCTGTTCTGTACAAACACAGTTCAGTAATTTACTGGAGTGCATTAAGCTACAAAAAAATCTACGCAGTGTGTACGGAACCCAACTAGTTAATGACGTACGACGAGATTTATGAGAGATGCATCTCTGAAGAACGTTAAAATACGGTGAATTTAACGTGCATCAGAGATGTGTCTCTCGTCTGTGCAGTGCAAGAAGAAATCACAGGGAAAGTAGCTTGACTTGACTCATTCGTTTTGCCAGATCTTGCAAGCAAATCAGCAAACATAGAACGATAATTCATTCCCCCATTTAAATGCGGTTGTCACTTCTGAAACTTAACAGTGTGTACTTAAGACTTAAGTGTGCACTTTTTTCCCCAAAAATGCTGTTTTAATAATGCTGTTCAAGGTTTAACACCCGTGGTCATATATTTAGGCAATATGGCAAATCCACATCTGCAGATAAATAATAATTTTGAGAATGGAAAATCTAGTGCAATGAAAAGGAACAGACCAACAGACAGAAGCACCATGTCAAATTCTGTTCTCCTTGGCTTATTTAAGACGGTTGATGATCTCTCCTTACTTGGTGTTCGTGGTTAAAGCTATAAAGATTCCTTTATTGTGTTTGAATATAGGTTAGCTATGCTATGAGCTTGCACTTGTGCTGTTGTATATGATGGATTGTGCTCTCATTGAAAATAGCACGATCAAAGCCAAACTGCAGCTGCTCGTGTCCTTTCATAAACCTGTATGAGCATGTAAGGCATTTAAAAAGGTTCTAAAGTTTCACGGTCACATGCTTTTATAAACATAACAGAAAACTAAAAATATTGAATTTATATTTACATAAAGTATATATTATTTGATTATTTATGATTTAATAATTATTATTATAATTGCAACATCATCTCTTCAGTTGTTTTGGGAATGGGGTCAAGGAAAGTGCATGTGTCAGGGTGTATCTCTGTCTGTCTGTGTGTTGGTGTGTTTCAGTACATTTGCAGATGTTTGGTACACAGCTGATGTGTATGTTTGTGCCTGCCTGTCTGTCAGCCACTGAGCAATGTTACATACAGTATTTTCATGGCCAACCATTCCTCCCTCACTTCCAGGGAGCCAAATTATACCCTTTAGCCCCTCCTGACTAAATCTCTCTCCTCTCACATGTATATAGCCTACCCATTTAGTTAGCTATCTAAATGAGGACATACCGTAGATTGCTATTGTTTTATATGAAGCTTATTATTACACATTAATCATTTTCCAAAGCTTAACTCCAGCAGAAAATATTTTGTGTCATCAGAGAAAAACATTATTTGCTTTATGAATCAGTTTTCTAATTGGGGATGCCCCCAAAGGGAGGTTGTCATATTTAGCTGACTTCTGAGGACACACTATATGGCTAATTAATGCCAAACACACACACACACACACACACACGCACGCACGCACGCACACACACACACACGTTGTGTTTTCTAACACTACCCCTAAACCTTTCAAAAAACATCACTTAGTATGATTTATAAGCTGTTTTCCTCATTGGGACCAGGATTTTGAATATTGCCATCTTTGTGTGGACATTTTGTCCCCATAATAGGGTTTACCAGGCCACACACACTAACACACATACACACACTCTGAAGAAAGTATGCATGCAGTGTGAGGTGTGGAAACAGCAAACCATGGTGCTGACAAGATGAGTTTTATTTAAACCTCATTCTGACGTCCAAGTAAGTGCTGCTGTCTGTGTGTAATTCAAGAGCAGCAATGGTTTGTGTTTGTATGTTTGTGAGTGAGTGATTGTCTGCCTGCGTTCAAAACATCTACAGTGGTTGGATGAAACTGAATGAAACGGAGACACCTGTTTTTAGAAGACAATATTTTATTACTATGGTGAAGGGCCTCCTTTTGCAGCCAATACAGCATCAATTCGCCTTGGGAATGACAGTCCTTAACAGTGGCCAGAGGGATTTTGAAGCATTCCAATTCCAGAACAGTGGCCAGGTCACTATATGATGCTGGTGGAGGAAAACATTTTCTGACTCACTCCTCAAAAATACACCAAAAAGGTTAATCTTTTCTTTTAGATCTTGATTCTGTGCAGGCCATGAGACATGTTCAACTGTCACAAGTCTTGCTGTGTGTATTGGTGCATTATCATGCTGATACACAGCACCCCCTTTAGGGTACAATGTTTGAACCATTAGGTGCACATGGTCAAAATAGTTCTTTGGCAGTGAAGTGGCTATCAAGCACAATAGGGAATGCCATGATATTGCAGCCCAAACCATCACTGATCCCCCCATGCTTTCACTCTGAGCAGCAACAGTGCAGGTGTTAAGCCTCTTTGGTGCTTCTCCACACCAAAACACTGACCATGAATATTGACTCTGTGGAGCTCCCGATTAACTGTTTTGGTGGAAAAAATTTGCGCATTTAATTCTGCAGTGAGTTGTGCAGCTGTGGTTTTATGTTTTATGGATACAATCTGGGTTAGTACCTGGACATGCCTTTCAGACAGCTTCCTCTTATACATCAACAGTTACACCTGTTGTATGTGGTTCGTTGTACATGGTGGTATGCCGACATTACCTTGTGTGAGTGGCCAATGGAGGCTGCTAGAGGTAATGCATTCACAGTCAGGTCATTCATTTGTGTTTGAGGCTGTGAGCCCAGGAACCTGTATAGCTGATCAACAGTTTATTCTCGCCTGATTTCTCCATAGACAGTAAAATAAATGGACACTGTGACCCCATTGGATCCAACGGAGAAAAGTGAAGTCAATTAGAAGCACTCACTTCCTGATGGCTGACCGTACTGCGCAGACTCAAACTGAGCTTGACGACATAGATGTGACGTGAGCAACCCGTCTGTCTTCTAGTAGCTGTGCCAAGAGAAATCTGAATCATTCCCTTCCGAAACTTGCAGAGACGGAGAGTGTGAGTAGGAGGTGTCCATGAGCTAGGAGCAGGAGAAACTTTTGCTAAGCATTCTGATTAATTATTTTGTCATTTTGCCTCCACGTCCATACGGTAATCTCTCTACTGTGCGACAGAGAGTTGCGTGGTTATGACGCAATCGTTAGCCTATTTTTATAAAAACGGCTTCTACGGGGTCATAACGTAAGATACAAGGTAATGGAGCCTTTTATACATTTTCGTGTTTCTTTAGAAATAAATAATGGACCAATGGAGTCTTTAAACGCCTCAGATGTAAAGTTATTCGCTGTCAAAATGACGCCAAAATGAATGGGAGTCAATGGAATGCTAACAGCAGGTGATGGTCTGCTAATCAATGGCGGCGCCCGGGGAAGCTTCAATTTTTTACAAAACATTGGCCCCCTGGATTTCTCTCATCTCAGAAACTCAGGGACATATGTAAGTTAATTCAGGTTGTGGAATCCTGGTGCTGTTCACTCTCACGTGATCAATAGTGAGGCAGCGCTCTGACGTATAAACCTAGAAGTTCTGCGCTGCTTACACTACATCAACAGCGTAGTAGAATTAAGTGGAAGAGAAGAGATTGTTGGGGGGCGGTGCCGTGGTGGGCAAGTGTTGTAATCGGTGTTTCGGCTGAGCATCGGTAACACCGGTAACACCAGCAACACTGACTACCGCAGCAAGCCTAATCCCTTGTAATTGATTTTCCTACACTGTAGGCTAATTTATATTTTGCTGTTGAGTCCTCAAGCATTCTGTGCAGTGTGCACCCAATTCACCACTTTGGATATTAAATATGTAGGCTATATTTAAATTACAGTACTCTGTCTACTCAGCTCTTAAAAATAATTATTGTTCACAATCAAAGGGTTTTCAGCTGTTTTGTTAAGTAGACTGTATATTTGCTGAATAATGTAGGTTAAGATAAAAAAAAATAGAAATTAATAGTTTAATTCAGCAAGGTCGCATTAAATTGATCAAAAGCGAAATTTCGATTTCAATTAATTGCTGTTCTTTTGAACTTTTTCTATTTATAAAAAAAATAATAAGAAATGTTTATTGAGCACCAAATCAGCATATTACAATGGTTTCTGAAGGATCATGCATGTGAAACTGAAGACACATTATCACTGTTTTTACTGTTTATATATAAATATATATATATAAATATATTATATATAAATAAATGCAGATTTGAGCTGAGATGATACTTCTTTCAAAAACATCCCAAACTATTCTGAAACCCCTTTAAAAGCCGGTTTGAAGGTAAAGACTTTTATTAAGGGTATATGTTTAGGGTTCGGGTTCGGGTTTGGCAGTTAGTTAGGTGTGGGTTAAGGTAAGGAGCTAGAGATAGTATTGTGTCAATGAATGTTGATCTACAAAAAGAGATCTACAAGAATGTGTGTGTGTGTGTAGGTTCCAACGGAGCAATGTCCAATTTTCAGTTGCTCAATCTGTAGGCTACTTAACGTGCATTAATAGTGAGGTCAACTCTTTCATTCATAATTCCTTATCCTGCCAAATGATTGGTGTTATCTCTTAAGGTAGAAACCTCGGGTATCCTGAATAAATCAATAGCCTATGCCCAATAGATCAATAAAAAAAAATGATAGGCTGAAAAACACTAGACGGAAGAAGCATTTCTGACTAACACAGCTATTGTGAAAGGCCTTTGACGGTTTAATTGCGCAGAACCTCTGATCCAACTGTGTGACTCAGCCTTTATGCACAAAGTCCAACTGATTAGTGCAGAGCATTCACATAGTCACATTCATTGAATGCATCTGCGTTGTGTTGCTGACAAAACATAAAGTCTATCTCCTATTGTCCACTCTCTCACTCGCTCTCGCTCTCTTTCTGTTTCTCTCCAAAGAAAGCACACAACCATTCCAACAAATGTTTTATTCACTTTTGAACTTGGCTGGAAATCTTGCAGTAAAATAAGGGAAGCATATGAAAAGGTAATAAAAGGGCGGGTGAGTGTGAGGCTGACTCACCTGTTATGTCTAACTTCTGCAGTTTGATTCTCTAGTTTTTTTCTGCTCATTATGGGCGTTGCTGATCATTTATATCGCATGACTCTGGGGCAGGTTTCTCTCTCACACAGACGTACGTTTGGGACAAGCATCTTTCATTAAATGTAAGTAATAGGCTACTTAATCAATACACATATGTGTGTCTAAAAAATGGCGAACAGAACTGCAGTTTTGTTTCCCATAATGAACACTAATGTACTTCCGCGTTTCCCTGACAGGTTATCGGACTCGTAGGCTAATTGTTTTGTCAGAAGCGCTATTGTAACGATGGGATAAATTATGGTGCTATCATAATACTTTGGCTCTTTTTGCAGTATCGTCATGGAGGGTGTCGCTCGTGCTAACAGTCTCTTCGCTCTGGATCTCTATCGGGCTCTGAGCGCGAGCAACGCCGAGGGAAACATGTTCTTTTCCCCATTGAGCATCAGCGCAGCGCTCAGCATGGTTTACTTAGGAGCCCGAGGAGACACATCCAAAGAAATGGCAAAGGTATGATGTATAGGCGGCAGGAGAACAAGCAAGGGCTGTGAGGGTTTCCAATGATTTTTTGTAATTGTGAATCTACAAGTTATTACGCAAAATCGGTGACTGGGAAATCCTGCTTGAGAACAAAACACAACCCAAAACAAGAAAGAGAAAAAAAATGGGGTGAGGCCCAGATGTCATAAGATTAAACACTTGTTCATTGTTTGAGCTTAGTACAGAGATGCATTTATCATATTCAAACAATGGCACACAGTTATGCAATGGTTACCCAGTGAGTTGGGGGGGGGGGTTACATTTCATTCTCATAGAGCCTGAGAATTATTTTAAAAATGAGTAACCAATAAATAACCTTTCAGAATAACCTATTGTCATTCAGTTTAAATGAGTTCAGTTCCCTACTATAAGCTAATAAATTCATGATAGAAGTATTTGGTAAGAACTAGTCACTGCAGTCACATATTGACTGCATATTAGAAAATGGCAATGTTCTTTGCATGAACACAGCAGTGTCTATGCTGACTCAATACATTGTCAATAAGATGTTTTTAGTCTTTTAGAAAGTTGTTGAATATGCTTAGACTGCAATTCACTTCAATACTGAATTTTATAGATTAACTAGATACAGCATAACATTTTATTGGCCGAAGAGTGCATCAGATTGTGATACAACCAGTGAGCGACTGACTCAACAGAGAGAGGGAGAGGTGAAGTATGTAAACAAATGATAACAGCTGCTCTCTCACTCTCCACCAGTGGCTCTTTTAGAAGAAGCTTGCCTCAAAATACTAAAGAAAAAACAACTGAAATGGACCTAGAATAAAATGTTCCAGATTGTAGCCACAAACCCTCAGCATGTTGCATGTATTTGTTTTAATTACAGACTCATTTAGATAATACATTCCTGGCTTGACAACGGACCACAAACTTCAATGAAAATGATATGAAATCCTTGATTTAGTTAATCCTTTCAATAAATGTGCTCAGAACAGGCTCTTCAGTGCACACTCGTAGCTTAGTCTTTTCACAGGCATGTTTTTGTTTTTCTTTTGAATAAAAGAGAAATCTATGATAATATGCCAGTAGTGTCAAATATTTGCAAAACCTCTCCTGCAACAAACACAGTTAATATACGTGTGCTGAAAAACTTTTACACTCATACTATTGGCATACATCACAATGCCAAAATTGTGATGTATTATTATTTAAAAAGTATTTCTCTGTGCAGGTTTTGTCTTTCAGTTCTGTGTCTGATGTTCACTCTCATTTTGAGACCCTCACCTCATCGATCAACAGTCCATCAGCCTCCTACATCCTCAAACTGGCCAACCGCCTTTATGGAGAGAAAACCTTCAGCTTCTTATCTGTGAGTCCATTCTCCCTTTAACAAGGAGACATTTTGAGGCTAATCCAAGATATGTAACATTTTGGCTCCATTATTGTTTAACTTTCTAATCTCAAGGTCTTTCTTGAGGCCTCTTTTTTGCTGAATGTGTTGTCATGTGTCCTGCAGGAGTATTTGGAGTCCACCCTGAAGCTGTACCACGCTGACCTTCAGGCTGTGGACTTCATTGGAGCATCGGACAAGTCAAGACAGCTCATTAACAAATGGGTGGAAGAGCAGACTGAGAGTGAGAAGAACAGTTATACAGTTCTATTTTGGATAAAATAATTTGTTTGGACCTGTTGCTAGAAAACCTTTTTAAAAAGTCAGAGATGTGAAGTCAGAAACACAAACTTGTGTTTTTCAGATAAAATCAGAGATCTTCTCAAACCAGGAATGGTGACTGGAATGACCAGACTAGCTCTGGTTAATGCCATCTACTTCAAAGGGAACTGGCTGCAGAGATTTAATGCTCAAGACACTAAAGAAATGCCATTTAAAATAAACCAGGTGCAATTCTTATTTAACACAGAAACATTTATGTGCTGAATCAAAATCTGTTTGCAAAATATTGTACAACTGCAGTGGTACGTCCTTACACTTGATGTACTACATCATACCTACTTGACAGAGAGTCATATTCTTCCTGTTCACTCTTTCATTTGCACATGTATCTGTCTTTTATCAGAATGAGAGCCAACCAGTGCAAATGATGAACCAGAAGAAAAAGTTCCCCTTCAACTACATCTATGAGCACCGCTTGCAAGTGCTGGAGTTGCCATACGTGAAGGAGGAGCTCAGCATGTTGATCCTTCTTCCTGAGGAAACTCAGGATGGCTCTGACCCTCTTCTGAAGGTTGGCTAAATGTTTTAGTACTGATCTTCTTGATTATATTTGGCATCTTGTATGTTCAGAGACTCAACAGTATTATTTTGTATATGTGTGTTTGACAGCTGGAGAGTGAGTTGACCCTTGACAAGCTTCATGAATGGACCAACAGAAACAATATGGACACTCAGACAGATATCATAGTCTATTTGCCAAAGTTCAAACTGGAGGTTGAGAGCTCCTTAGCAGAAACATTGATGGGGATGGGGATGACTTCTGTTTTCCTGGAAGGAAAGGCTGATCTGACAGGCATGAGCCGTCAGGGTGGTCTCTTCATTTCAGCGGTGGCCCACAAGGCATTTGTTGATGTGAATGAAGAAGGCACAGAAGCGGCAGCAGCTACAGCAGCCATTGCGAGCTTCTGTATGCTTCGAGAAGAGCACTTCATGGCAGATCACCCGTTCTTATTCTACATCAGGCACAACCCCACCAACAGCATCCTTTTCTTTGGCAGATTCAGAGGATCATCTTAAATTTGTGATGGTTGTCTTAACACCAAAATATAAACAATAAATACTATTATTAAATAATTCACATCTTGTATGTTCGGTTTTTAAGAGGAAGCACCACAACACAAAGATAATGGATTTACTTGAAATACACATTTAGAAATGAACACTTTTTATGGAAAACGATGGTTCAATGCAATACATTTTCAAGACATTTTTGATAATGCTTTTAAGACTATCACAGTATTGTTTTGTGCAAATTTGCTAGCCGAGACAAAAAGTAAATCAAAAAACAGTCATTAAGCAGGCTGATGTTTCTGTTTGCTAAAAAAATGGATAATGCAGCTGAAACACACACTAAATCAACACATTCTCTAATACCGCTTTTTGAGATCAGATGGGATACCATCATTCATTATGTTCAGGAACTCATGTGCACAGAAATAATGAGATGTCAGGGAAACTTTGCAGTGCAAGGTAAATTAATTAGATAGGCCTATTACATACAATTTGGAATTAAAACGAAATGTTGCATATTGAATTGCTGCAGAGATGAGTAGGGCCTATGTGTATTTTGTAAAACGTTTGCAACTGCTTTTTATTACATTAAATAGAAGCACATTTTGTCATCCGTTACATAGGGACTTCTGAACAGACATTTAGAAATGTATGTGCGAAGTATTGAGGGCAGGGGAGAACTCCCTCTCATGGTACAACCCATGCAGAGGCTGCGCGCTGCGGTGTCAGAATGCGGAATGTGTGTAACGTGACAAATGTGGAAAAAAAAAAGAAAAGAAACAATTTCCTCGACCGGCCCAAAAGTGAAGCGGCCCACCGGGAATTCTCCCGATTACCCACCCCGGGCCTGGAACACATTTGTAAATTACTTTCCTTGAACCCATTGTGCGAGTTCACTTTAATACCGCGTGCTTTATATACACGTTGCTGCTGATTGGACTGCAGTTCTGACACACCCACCAAACAAGAGAAAACGTATCTCAAACCCCGTTGCACACCGGTGCACGCCGTTTCCAGCGTGCCCCAGCGCTTCCTCTGAAAGTGACGTCACTTGCAATCGACGCATGGTTCGTGTCGGATTGAGAACAGCTCCCAATGTCGTTCAAAAATCGTTTCTGTCAGTATATATACATATAAATAAATATCGTCGCTGTCGGGCGGAAACCTCGTATGTCCAAATTTAGTCAATTTCATATTTTTTCACAAATCGATGCTATTGTTCAGTCCCCACGTGGTTATATATATATATTTTTTTTTTTTTTTTTTTACAAATTATTAACCAATCTAAAGTGTTGAAAATAGCTAGAGAGCAAACCTCTTAACTCCATTGGACACTTCAACTGTCTGAGAATCCTCATAACTCCACCTCTTCTTCACTCCGTGGCGGGAGCATCGCGGCATTTTGTCTCCTCAGGATTGAAAGTTGCAACGATTAAGAAATCCTCGTCGAGCAACACGTAAAGCAAGCCTTAACTCTGATTTTATCTGTTAAACTATGATATCAGTTATTGATGTATTTTAAATGTCTACTTATTACTAGGCTTATACGTGTGCATTGAAGTTTTAAAATGTATATAATACTTGAATTGAATTCAATGTTTTGGATACCAGCATTAAATTATTGATTTTATTATTATTTTACTGACTCGAAGTTGGCACTGTGCATGTAAAATACCCCAAGTAGCAAGGTTTTCATTTATATAAATTAGGCTACTGGCGCCAAGTAGCCTAAGCCTATCTTTGGTTAACTCTGTTTTTTAGACAATAACGAGTGAAAATAGTTAGGTTAGAAATTTTGAGTAGGCCTGTTTTGTTAAAAATCGATAGCTGTAATGCTTCGGTGCAGAAGGAAGCCCATTCCTTTTCCCAACATTTTCCCATTCCCAACTTTTCCCATTCCCATTCCCAACATTTCCCCAAAATCATGTTTAATCGGAAATACGAGATTTATGACTTGGGAGCAGGGAGATACGAAGTTACGCTTGTCATTGATTAGAATGGTACGGACACAGCTAGACGTCGCTGCTGCCAGCAGTGTTCATCAAAGTCTGCGGTCGCGTTGAGCCTTTTGACAAGAGATAAGGCTTTAAGAGCTATTCAAATCTAATGACTGTGGTTACATACATCTTCCTAAACTCCATTTTAAACGTTTAAGAGATATGAGTGATGCAATAACAAAATACTAGCTGTCTAAAATAGGCGGAAATTAATCTGCACGCAAACAAAGTCGGCGGTCGCGTTGAGCCTTTTGACAAGAGAAAAGGCTTCAATAGTTAACCAAAGCAAACGACTGTGGTTACATATTACTTCCTAAACTCCATTTAAAGGTTTAAGAGCTATAAGTGAAGCAGAACAAAAAACGAGGAGGTGACTAGGCTGTAATAGGCGGAAATTTAGCCTAATCTGCACGCAAATTTACCTTCGTGGCTCACGGGCTTCTTTCTGCACCGAAGCATTACAGCTATCGATTTTTAACAAAACAGGCCTACTCAAATGTAGTTGAAAACTGTAGTTCCAGTTGAAAAAAAAAAAAAAAAGGTTATATATAGGCTATATTTTTTATATATAGGCCTATATATATATATATATATATATATATATATATATATATATATATATATATATATATATATATATATATATATATTTTTTTTTTTTTTTTTTTTTTTTTTTGTGGACATTGTAACGATTACTATATTTTATCTACAATATAATAGCTAGGCTACATAAACGTACAATATATGATAATAAAAACTTAGAGGAATATTGATATTTATCAATGGCATTCTGTAAAATTGGCTGCACTATGTCGTTTTTGTTATTGGCCAATGAATGCAGACTGCAGCCAATGGAAATGGAAATTCTCTATCAGTGCGCGTCTTTCTTACTAGCCTACTCACAGAACTTCAAAACAGACCGCTTGAGGTAAATAAATAATCTTGGATGATGAACTGTAATATTGTTCGAAAATCTGAATAGAAACCGTTACTTTAACAGATGTCATAACAGAAACTTTCGTATGGGTAAGCTGTATTAACGTAGCTGAAATGATCCGGTCTAAAATAATAAAAAAATGGCCATCTTAAAATTAACCGGTTGTTTCGTTCGAAAAGAGCTTTTCGGATTTCGAAATCGAATTTCCGTTACACGTATCGAGTAAAAAAAACAACAAAAAAAAACAAACAGTAGCCTAACAGATCCAGAAACGCACACTAGGCTAATCCAGAAATACATGCGTGAGATGCACAAACCAGGCACGGCGCCAGGATTCCAGTTTTGGATGGGCCAGACCAATTGTGGGTGGGCCTTAAATTAAAAACGTTAAATTAAAAACGTTATCCAATCACTGTTTAACCTAATAAAAATTACTGACTAATATACTGTTATATTATCTGTGAGTATACATAATATAGATTTTAATAGCTTGATGCTCTTTGAATATTTTGTTGCATTGTAAAAAGTTTCGGTGCATAGGACGGACCGATCCACGATCGCTTTCCATGGTTCTGACCAAAGAAGAGCGCTTTGGAATCTCCATTAGGCTACGCATCATAGGCTACGCATCATACCTGGCGTTGTCTCTTAGTGCGCTACGAAGACTCTTAAGGTATAACTTAACTAAAGGTATGTTACCACTAAAGGTATACCATTGCTAGGCGTCTTCAGGGCTATCATCCACTCGAGAGGCAGAGGCGCTGGCGCCCTCCTAGCAACGGCGCTGGTCGCTGAGAAAGATATGACATGGAGTGGGTAAGAGTTTTTTTTTTGTTTGGTTTTTTTTTGTAGAAAGACTCTTTTTAAAAGATTTTCGTTTTGTATAAATTGTATCTTAATTTTGATCAATGGTTTATCAACCAATTACCTGTATTTAATAAATAAGAAGCAAATATATAGCAGACAATGTAATAAGGCGCCGGCACGATCACTTGCATTTCACGTGAACTGGAGGGCGCCGAAACTCAGCTTGTGCTTCACAGATTTTAGAAATATAGGCTATCTATTATAGAAAGCTTGAAATGTCTACTTTTAAACGAAAATATTCAAAACCAAAAGAAATAGGCTACTCTCTGATTATGAAATCCATATGAAGTGTGCATTTCTCTGGCGTTCATGGCGAGTCCGCATCGTCTTCATCTTTGCAGCGACACAGAAAACACCAGTTTATTAATAAACAATTAAATGTCTCCTTGCTATTTTAGACACATTCATAATAATTACTTTTACCAGTTCTTTGTGGCAAGCTTTATGCGTGCGGTCGTGCGCTTAAGTGCGGCTATATTACGTAAACGCTCATTATCCTGGGTAGGCTATATAGCCTATTTAAGTAATTAAAATAATATACGATTTGTCCACGAATGGCTTTATATGAAAAACTACTAGTCGACTAGAAGAAAAAATGTAGTCGGAGGCAGCCCTTATTCCGCATATTTTCGAACCAGCAGGCCATTCTGGGTTGAGCGAGCGACCCTGCGGATTGAGTGAGCGGAATATTCAGAAATGCGCTCTCCGCTCACGAGCTCTGATCGGAACAAACCCGAACCACTGTCTGCTGAACTTGCGCAGAAACATCACAACATAACCAGCTTTTTAAAATTGTCTTTAAAACTAAACATTTAGACTATTTTAGCACAAATGATGAGCTTATTGCCGATTTTTTATAATTCTTGACAAAATTAGAATATATTAAAAGTTTTTTTCTTTTTGAAGAAAGAAACGCCGTGCGTGACACAAAACACACACAAATGGCGACACATGCTGGTCAAAACTGTAAATGTAATACAGGCCAATCATGTAATGATGATACCTTTTACAAACCAACTGCAAATGCGTTTAACAGTTACAAAGTGAAATATATTAAATGCAATCTACTGGTAGTGTAATACTGTACGGATAAATAAGAACGGTCTATAATGTTTGTTTGTTATTTGTAGGGGTTTTCAAGCTAATGTGTTATTTTAGTTATTGATTAATAGGCATTTAAGGGAATAAAGAAAAAAAGAAATAAGTTTTTGTGGCTAATTGTAGCCTTGTTGTGAGGTAATCAATTTAGGCTAAACTCTTTGTAAATAATATTTTATTTAAATAATACCCCCTCCCCCTCCTCAAAATCACACACAGAAAAGAATGGTGAAGCTCTTCTCTCTTACATAATTTGTTAAAAAATATAAATCAGCTACATAAAAAAAAATTGTATTGATATAATAATGATTTTAGAAATGTCTAAACTTAAATCTAAAAGAGATAAAACACACTGAGTAATCCTCTGGAGCCATATAGTGGTTGTAGGTAAAAGTCTTTGATGATAAAAGTTTTTGTTTTGGCAAATAAATAATAAAAATACCATAAATCCCCATAAAAGACTGAGTGGCAGCATTTGTTTGAAAAACACATCTAAAAAGGGAAAGAGCTTTACGATTGACTGCACAATTAGATTTGACAACAAATCTGAAGTATATTTTTTACTGAATGGCGAAAGCTACGCAAATGGATCACTGCAATTCATAGAAACAACTGACTTCCAGGCAGTGAAAGGTGGATTTGCAGTTATCATTTTGAAAAAATATGGGTATTTAGGGGTAAATTTATGAAAAACACAACGTTTTGTTTTTATTATTTGCAATAGCCGACCCCAGGGGGTTAAATGAAACATAAAATAAATAATTTATATAATTTAGTTATTATAGATTATAAAGGTTTTTAAACATCTGAAAGGTCATCTAAATCCAGATGACCTCTATTTTTTTTTTTTTTTTTTTTTTTTTCAAAATAGAGTCCGCCCAGTGAATTTTGCCCATTTCCACCACTGCATACACGACTGCCTTATTCTGTGTAAGAAGGCACATCATCTCACAGAAGGAGGAGCTCAGCTGTCGTTATGAAGTGAGTTTGGAGTAAATGCATGTTATTAAATGTTGTCTGTTGTTGGACGAGGATCATGCTTCTCATGTTTTGGAAAGATGTTTGAAGCGTGTTGTTTTTTCAAATGTAGCCTAGCCTACATAATAAGTGACTCAAACTCGCAGGGGTTTCAGATGGAGCAGCGTTTACAGAGCCGTACATCAATGACAAACTGCGCATAAAAAGCAGCCTTTGCGATTTTAAAATCGCGATAAGCCTTCTCGATTTAAGTGCGATTACATGGAAAGTGCGATTAAGCGTTCAGCCCTAGTGCCAACTTCGAGTCAGTAATCAATAATTTAATGCTGGTATCCAAAACATTTAATTCAATTCAAGTATTATATTATCAATCAATATAATACATCAAAGAGATAAACACATTTATCTTTTATTTTGACGCAAACTGCATCAAGCTTTTATTTTATTTTGATATGGGGTTAAGGGAAAATTTGACAAATGCTGTATATATTTCCCTATGTTGAAAACATTGCATTACAAAAAAAACAAAAAAAAAAAACACACATACACACCATACACAAACAATTAACACACCATGCACACCATGAAATATATTTTTTAATTGACTTGATAACGGGTTAAGGTTAACAACCTTTTTTTTTTTACTGTGTATTTGTATTTGATTTAACTATTTCACTACCTGCATGAATGGGCTGTCCTGACTTATTGATTAATTTATTAATTAAATGTTCTATTTATTGTGTATTGACAATGACAATTACTGCTAGACCTGTAATAGCAGTATTGAGTCTAATTAGTCGTTACTGCTTGAAATCACCTAAAGAAGAAACATGAACTGGACTGGTTAACTGGAGTTTACTGGAAGTTTACTTTTCTTTTCTGCAATACAATAAGTAGGCCTAACTTTATCGAGGTAAAAGTTTCCCCGCTGTCTCCAGACGTAGGTCTAGGAGTGGAGAGAAGAGTGACAAAATCACGGTAGGACTGTGCAAACAAAGTAGGCTCTCTGTCTAGCATTGCCATGTCAGTGTATTGATTCATTGTCCCTTCATAGTTTGTAAGAGACATTTCAGGTTGGATGTAGCCTATAATAAACTGAGCGAAGCCTATTCATCTGTTAATATGAAACGCGACTTGGCCATTGTAATTAAGGCTACAGCACATCTTGTACAACTTAAACCCTTGGTAGCAAGGTAACGATAAACAAACTGAAAGACCGCAATTCCTGATTTCGCTTTCGTTCACTAAACAAAGACTATGGAAATTAAACATCACTTTTCCATCAAAAAACGTGTTGTAAAAAACATAACTTATTAGATTTAAGACCTAGGTTCGCTAGCTAGTTCTGTGCCTGCCTGTGTGCGCTATGGTGCGCGCTGACCCTGGTCGACGAGAACCCGCATGAGAGATGTGACGCAGGACGTAACCCCGCCCCCTGGGCGAGATGCCCCAAATTTATTAATCCTATCCCACATCTACATCAGTACGCTCAGCCATCAGGTAGTGAGTGCTTCTAATTTGCTTCACTTTTCTTCGTGGAAGTCTATTATGTGGTCGCTGCGTCCATTTATTTTACTGTATATGCTCTGGGTTCGGTATTCGGCCCGAACCCAAAGCACTCCCCCCGTATTCCAGGCTGTGGAAGAACAAGCCGAGAGTGAGTGGAGGGATGCTGAAAACTGTCAAGGAATGTTAGGTGAGTTGACAGAGTAAATAAATATATGCTTCCTCTCATGCTGATAGGGTAGACATGGTAGTTGTTTGATGACAAGTTGATTGGATAGATTATTTGAACGTGCTCCTCCCGAACTTTGTTTATAAAACATCACGGGTAGATTCCGCTATCGCGTCTGTTATAGAAGATCGACCGCGATCAAGGCATTTGTCGATCGGAAACATGAATGAAAAACATACGTCACTTAGGCCTACTCCTTTGCTCTGATTGGTTGTGACTTAGGTATATCCAGAACGGCTCTGGGTCTATCCATAGACAGTATATAAAAAAAGGGACTATGCAATTGAGTGCAGCATTTTCTTTACTGGTTCGGTTGAAACCTATTTTTTACAGTCTATGGTTGAAACACGCCCCATAATCAAAGCCCAATGGAGCAGTGTCAGACTCACATTCATCTGAGAATGACGGAGTCAGGCTAGATGTCTGTTGTAAAATGACAATAAGTTTGTGGAGCCATTTTGTCCTCGTACTCAGACGGACCAGGGAACATTTAATCTCAGATCTTGTATCTGAGATTAAATGTTATAGGCTATGTATTAAGTGGAAGAGAAGAGATTGTGGGGGGCGGTGCCGTGGTGGGCAAGTGTTGTAATCTGTGTTTCGGCTGAGCATCGGTAACACCGTTACCAGCAACACTGACTACCGCAGCAAGCCTAATCTCTTGTAATTGATTTTCCTACACTGTAGGCTAATTTATATTTTGCTGTTGAGTCCTCAAGCATTCTGTGCAGTGTGCACCCAATTCACCACTTTGCAAATTAAATATGTAGGCTATATTTAAATTACAGTAGCCTACTCCGTCTACTCAGCTCTTAAAAATAATTATTGTTCACAATCAAAGGGTTTTCAGCCGTTTTGTTTAGTAGACTGTATAATGTATTGCTGAATAATGTAGGTTAAGATAAAAAAATTATAGAAATTAATAGTTTAATTCAGCATGGTTGCATTAAATTGATCAAAAGTGAAATTTCTATTTCATCTAATTGCTGTTCTTTTGAACTTTTTCTATTTATCAATACATCCTCAAAAATATTAAACAAAAACATTCAGCAGCACAACGGTTTTCAATATCGATAATAATAAGAAATGTTTATTGAGCACCAAATCAGCATATTAGAATGGTTTCTGAAGGATCGTGAATGTGAAACTGAAGACACATTATCACTGTTTTTACTGTTTATATATAGGCATATATAAATAAATGTAGCTTTGAGCTGAGATGATACTTCTTTCAAAAACATAGTCTTACTGATCCCAAACTATTCTGAGACCCCTTTAAAGACTTTTATTAAGGGTATAGGTTAAGGGTTCGGGTTCGGGTTAGGCAGTTAGTTAGGTATGGGTTAAGGTAAGGAGCTAGAGATAGTATTGTGTCAATGAATGTTGATCTACAAAAAGAGATCTACAAGAATGTGTGTGTAGGTTATGTCCAACCTTAAGTTAACAAAGCAATTTTCAGTTGCTCAATCTGTAGGCTACTTAACGTGCATTAATAGTGAGGTCAAATCTTTCATTCATAATTCCTTATCCTGCCAAATGATTGGTGACATCTCTTAAGGGAGAAACCTCGGGTATCCTGAATAGCCTAAATCAATAGTCTATGCCCAATAGATCAATAAAAAAATGATAGGCTGAAAAACACTAGACGGAAGAAGCATTTCTGACTAACACAGCTATTGTGAAAGGCCTTTGACGGTTTAATTGCGCAGAACCTCTGATCCAACTGTGTGACTCAGCCTTTATGCACAAAGTCCAACTGATTAGTCCAGAGCATTCACATAGTCACATTCATTGAATGCATCTGCGTTGTGTTGCTGACAAAACATAAAGTCTATCTCCTATTGTCCACTCTCTCACTCGCTCTCCCTCTCTTTCTGTCTCTCTCCAAAGAAAGCACAACCACTCCAACAAATGTTTTATTCACTTTTGAACTTGGCTGGAAATCAGTAAAATGTAGTAAAATAAGGGACACATATGGTGGCAAAAGCAAAAGGGCGGGTGAGTGTGAGACTGACTCACCTGTTATGTCTAACTTCTGCAGTTTGCTTCTCTAGTTTTTTCTGCTCATTATGGGCGTTGCTGATCATTTATATCGCATGACTCTGGGGCAGGTTTCTCTCTCACACAGACGTACGTTTGGGACAAGCATCTTTCATTAAATATAAGGCTACTTAATCAATATACATGTGCCTAAAAAAACGGTACACAGAACTGCAGTTTTAAGTAACATATATTGTTATATCGCTATTGTAACATATGGAATGATATTCTGGACATTATTCAAAAGGAATAATACTTGGGCTGTTTTTGCAGTATCATCATCAGTCATGGAGGGTGTCGCTCGTGCTAACAGTCTCTTCGCTCTGGATCTCTATCGGGCTCTGAGCGCGAGCAACGCCGAGGGAAACATGTTCTTTTCCCCATTGAGCATCAGCGCAGCGCTCAGCATGGTTTACTTAGGAGCCCGAGGAGACACATCCAAAGAAATGGCAAAGGTATGATGTATAGGCGGCAGGAGAACAAGCAAGGGCTGTGAGGGTTTCCAATGATTTTTTGTAATTGTGAATCTACAAGTTATTACGCAAAATCGGTGACTGGGAAATCCTGCTTGAGAACAAAACACAACCCAAAACAAGAAAGAGAAAAAAAAATGGGGTGAGGCCCAGATGTCATAAGATTAAACACTTGTTCATTGTTTGAGCTTAGTACAGAGATGCATTTATCATATTCAAACAATGGCACACAGTTATGCAATCAGAATGAGAATGCTTTCATTAATAAATTAGTTTTAATTAGGGTTGAGAAAAAATTACGGCAGTTTAACATTTTTTCTGTGTAACTTTGAGTTTCTTTGAATTATCATTATACTTTCTGACATTTCAGTTCATCATTTCACAAGTTCACACTTACAAATAAGTTAGATAGAATAAATGGTATGCATATTTGGCGTGCTGTCTGGGGAGAGGGCTCGGATATTGGGCCCGAACACAGAGTACTCACCCCGTGTTGCTTGTTAGGAAGTAACCAGGCGAGTGTGAGGAGACGGGGTGGTGGAGGGATGCTGAAAAACTGTCGAGGAACATTGTTGAGCCAAATGAGTATATATAGGTCTCCAATCATGCTGATTGGATAGACATGTTGATTACTGATTGTTGACAGCTGGTTGGAATGATGTGATAATTGGATCAATTATTTGAACGTGCTCCTCCCGAACTTTGTTAATAAAAAATCATTCATTTTGATGTGGCCATCTCATTCCAATTTCCAAAGCAAACGGTGCTCTCTTTCAGAATAACCTATTGTCATTCAGTTTAAATGAGTTCAGTTCCCTACTATAAGCTAATAAATTTATGATAGAAGTATTTGGTAAGAACTAGTCACTGCAGTCACATATTGACTGCATATTAGAAAATGGCAATGTTCTTTGGATGAACACAGCAGTGTCTATGCTGACTCAATACATTGTCAATAAGATGTTTTTAGTCTTTTAGAAAGTTGTTGAATATGCTTAGCAATTCACTTCAATACTGAATGCAAAGTATGAACTTTTATAGATTAACTAGATACAGCAGAACATTTTATTGGCCGAAGAGTGCATCAGATTGTGATACAACCAGTGAGCGACTGACTCAACAGAGAGAGGGAGAGGTGAAGTATGTAAACAAAGGATAACAGCTGCTCTCTCACTCTCCACCAGTGGCTCTTTTAGAAGAAGCTTGCCTCAAAATACTAAAGAAAAAACAACTGAAATGGACCTAGAATAAAATGTTCCAGATTGTAGCCACAAACCCTCAGCATGTTGCATGTATTTGTTTTGATTACAGACTCATTTAGATAATACATTCCTGGCTTGACAACGGCCCTCAAACTTCAATGAAAATGATATGAAATCCTTGATTTAGTTTTATTCCTTTAAATAAATGTGCTCAGAACAGGCTCTTCAGTGCACACTCGTAGCTTAGTCTTTTCACAGGCATGTTTCTGTTTTATTTCTCTAAAAAGTATTTCTCTGTGCAGGTTTTGTCTTTCAGTTCTGTGTCTGATGTTCACTCTCATTTTGAGACCCTCACCTCATCGATCAACAGTCCATCAGCCTCCTACATCCTCAAACTGGCCAACCGCCTTTATGGAGAGAAAACCTTCAGCTTCTTATCTGTGAGACCATTCTACCTTTAACATTGAGGCTAATCCAAGATATTTAACATTATCGTTTAACTTTCTAATCTCAAGGTCTTTCTTGAGGCCTCTTTTTTGCTGAATGTGTTGTCATGTGTCCTGCAGGAGTATTTGGAGTCCACCCTGAAGCTGTACCACGCTGACCTTCAGGCTGTGGACTTCATTGGAGCATCGGACAAGTCAAGACAGCTCATTAACAAATGGGTGGAAGAGCAGACTGAGAGTGAGAAGAACAGTTATACAGTTCTATTTTGGATAAAAGAATTCATTTGGACCTGTTGCTAGAAAACCTTTTTAAAAAGTCAGAGATGTGAAGTCAGAAACACAAACTTGTGTTTTTCAGATAAAATCAGAGATCTTCTCAAACCAGGAATGGTGACTGGAAATACCACACTAGCTCTGGTTAATGCCATCTACTTCAAAGGGAACTGGCTGCAGAGATTTAATGCTCAAGACACTAAAGAAATGCCATTTAAAATAAACCAGGTGCATTTCTGTGCTGAATCAAAATCAAAGTCTGTTTAAAAATATTGTACTGCAGTGGTACGTCCTTACACTTGATGTACTACACTACATCATACCTACTTGACAGAGAGTCATATTCTTCCTGTTCACTCTTTCATTTGCACATGTATCTGTCTTTTATCAGAATGAGAGCCAACCAGTGCAAATGATGAACCAGAAGAAAAAGTTCCCCTTCAACTACATCTATGAGCACCGCTTGCAAGTGCTGGAGTTGCCATACGTGAAGGAGGAGCTCAGCATGTTGATCCTTCTTCCTGAGGAAACTCAGGATGGCTCTGACCCTCTTCTGAAGGTCGGCAAAATGTTTTTGTACTGATCTTCTTGATTATATTTGGCATCTTGTATGTTCAGAGACTCAACAGTATTATTTTGTATATGTGTGTTTGACAGCTGGAGAGTGAGTTGACCCTTGACAAGCTTCATGAATGGACCAACAGAAACAATATGGACACTCAGACAGATATCATAGTCTATTTGCCAAAGTTCAAACTGGAGGTTGAGAGCTCCTTAGCAGAAACATTGATGGGGATGGGGATGACTTCTGTTTTCCTGGAAGGAAAGGCTGATCTGACAGGCATGAGCCGTCAGGGTGGTCTCTTCATTTCAGCGGTGGCCCACAAGGCATTTGTTGATGTGAATGAAGAAGGCACAGAGGCGGCAGCAGCTACAGCAGGCGTTGTGAGCAACAGTAAGCTTCGAGAAGAGCACTTCATGGCAGATCACCCGTTCTTATTCTACATCAGGCACAACCCCACCAACAGCATCCTCTTCTTTGGCAGATTCAGAGGATCATCTTAAATTTGTGATGGTTGTCTTAACACCAAAATATAAACAATAAATACTAATATACTAAATACTAACAATAAAATCACACATCTTGTGTGTCAGGTCTTTAAAGGAATGCTCCACTTTTTTTGGAAATAGTCTCATTTTACAACTCCCCCAGAGTTAAACAGTTGAGTTTTACCATTTTCGAATCCATTCAGCCGATCTCCGGGTCTGGCGGTACCACTTTTAGCATAGCTTAGCATAGATCATTGAATCGGACAAGACCATTAGCATCTCTCTCAAAAAAATGACCAGAGAGTTTAGATATTTTTCCTATTTAAAACTTGACTCTTCTGTAGTTACATCGTGCACTAAGACCGACGGAAAATGTAAAGTTGCGATTTTCTAGGCTGATATGGCTAGGAATTGTACTCTTATTCCTGTGTAATATTCAAGAAACTTTGCTGTCGTACCATGAGTCCAGCAGGCGTAATGATATGACGCAGCGCCTTAATCAATGCAGACAGTGCAATAGGCTATTAAACACATTCTTACTGAACATTTTAGAGCTTAACCACACCTTTTAGAACATCCAGTTAATATTATAACGTGTAGCCTACAATAGGCTACTTTATAAACATGCAGTAGGGAGCTTTAGAAGCAAGTAAGAGGACAACTGAATTACTGGGAAAGGACGTCGTTTATAATACATTTATAAGTGAATTGAAAGATGGTTGCACAATGGTATTCACTGCTGATGTTTTGGCTTGTATTTGCAGCAGTGTCATCATCAGTCATGGCGAAGGTATAAGGAACTGACACGTTACTATTGGTGCTATTAATTTCAGTCTCATTTCTATACATTATTCAATACATTAGCCTATTCACAAACTTCAGAAGTTTTCCGACTGATTTTCCGACTGCACTGGATTCAAATTGTAGTGCATTAAGCAAAGTGAGAGAACCTGTTTCTGTAAATCATACCACTGCTGCTTTCTAAGTGTTAGTTACATTGAATGGAAATGGATCATTAAATACATTAACACCAAAAAAATCATGTTCATAAAGAAAATAAAGGCATTTTTTGCTCTGCATTCTGTTTTGTTTTTTCATTTCCATGGTGATTCTTATTATTGTAAAGCATTAATGCAATGCTTCTTTATTCAGCTAAATTATAGATGGCAAGAAATACTAATATATAATATATTGTAATGTTTCCTGTCCTGTGTTTCCCTTGTCTTGTGTGCACTTTTGTTATTTCCTGTTCTGTGTCATGTTTTGTAGTCCTTTGTAGTTTTTCTTGCTTATTAGGTCTCCCAGGTGTTTCTAATTAGCCACACCCCCTTGTTATCTTGTTTAGCTTGTTTGTCTGTGTATTTAAACCTCTGTGCTTCAGTTGTTGGTTGTCAGTCGTTGTTTAATGTACTGTTACCTGTTCTTGTCCTGAGTTCCGTGTTCCGCCTGGATTACCTGTTTGTTTAATTAAATGTATGCTTGCACTTGGATTCTCTCTCTGCTTCATCCTTGCCTCAGCGTGACAAAACGACCGACCAAACGATGAATCCAGCAGCATTAAATGAGTCTTTTCGTGTCATGCCTGCAAAGCCTGAGTCTCTACACATCATGCCTGCAAAGCCTTAGTCTCTTCGCGTCATGCCTGCAAAGCCTGAGTCTCTTCACGTCATGCCTGCAAAGCCTGAGTCTCTTCGCGTCATGCCTGATTTTCAAAGCCTGACCCGGGAGTTTGCTGGACAGATCGCGGCCTTGGCCCTGGATAGCCTCGATCTGTTCCAGTACACCTGGGGATTTGTTCCTCTTGCTGCCTCTTGCTCTCTGGGTGACGAGGCAATTAAGGTGTGTTACCGGCTGGGGGCTAGGGAGGTTGACCCGAGGGAGCTCCCCGATCTCTCCGGTCTGGATTGGAGAGAGGCACTCTCCAGATGTCTGGCGAGCTTCCTCCCGTGTCACCCAAGGTCAACACCTGATCTTCACGTCCCGTCCAGTTCAGCCGCATCTTCGCCGCCGCTGGTCCCGTCAAGCTCAGAGCGCACTTCTGCTGATCCAGAGACTGTTCACGTCGCTTCTGCTGATCCAGAGACTGTTCACGTCGCTTCTGCTGATCCAGAGACTGTTCACGTCGCTTCTGCTGATCCAGAGACTGTTCACGTCGCTTCTGCTGATCCAGAGACTGTTCACGTCGCTTCTGCTGATCCAGAGCTTCACGCCAGTCCAGCCAACCCTGCACTTCACGCCAGCCCAGAGTCTCCTTCGCCACTGGTCCCGCCCAGCTCAGAGTCTTTTTCATCGCTTGTTCCGCCCAGCTCAGAGCCTTCTTCGCCGCTGGATCTGCCCAGCACAAAGCCCTCTTCGCTGGATCTGCCCAGCACAGAGCCCTCACCGCTGGATCTGCCCAGCACAGAGCTCTCATCACTGCCCAGCTCAGAGCCCTCTTCGCCGCTGGTCCTGCCCAGCTCAGAGCCCTCTTCGCCGCTGGTCCTGCCCAGCTCAGAGCCCTCTTCGCCGCTGGTCCTGCCCAGCTCAGAGCCCTCTTCGCCGCTGGTCCTGCCCAGCTCAGAGCCCTCTTCGCCGCTGGTCCTGCCCAGCTCAGAGCCCTCTTCGCCGCTGGTCCTGCCCAGCTCAAAGCCCTCTTCATCGCTGGTCCAGGACTCTTTACCGGGGAGCCTCCCCAAGAAAATTTTGGGGGGGGCAATACACCTCCGGACCAGCCCGATCCGCCAGGACCGCCAGAGGGGTGGTCTCCTGTTCCGCCCTGGCCGCCCGAAGGGTCGTCTCCGCCCTGGCCGCCCGAAGGGTCGTCTCCGCCCTGGCTGCCCGAGGGGTCTTCTCCGCCATGGCCGCCCGAAGGGTCTTCTCCGCCGTGGCCGCCCGAAGGGTCTTCTCCGCCGTGGCCACCCGAGGGGTCTTCACCGCCGTGGCCGCCCGAGGGGTCTTCACCGCCGTGGCCGCCCGAGGGGTCTTCACCGCCGTGGCCGCCCGAGGGGTCTTCACCGCCGTGGCCGCCCGAGGGGTCTTCACCGCCGTGGCCGCCCGAGAGGTCTTCGAACAAGATGGCCGACTCCACGCCGGTGTCTTCGGACAAGATGGTCTCCTCTGAGCCGGTGTCTGTTCCTGTGCCATGGTCGCCTGAAGGGTCGTCTCCTCCCTGGCCGCCTGAAGGGTCGCCTCCACCCTGTTCGCCTGCACCGCCTGCTCCGCCCTGGCCGGCTGCACAGCCTGCTCCGCCCTGGCCACCTGCACAACCTGCTCCGCCCTGGTCGCCTGCACAGCCTGCTCCGCCCTGGTCGCCTGCACAGCCTGCTCTGCCCTGGTCACCTGCACAGCCTGCTCCGCCCTGGCCTTCTGCCCTGCCGGAGTCTTCAGGCCCTCTTCCGCTCCACGGGCCTGGCCCCCCGTCCCGCCCCCGGATCAGACCCACCACCCTCCTGGACCTTTTTTTTTTTTTTTTTTCTTCTGAGGAGTGTCTGGAATCCACTCCTTAGGTGGGGGGCTATGTAATGTTTCCTGTCCTGTGTTTCCCTTGTCTTGTGTGCACTTTTGTTATTTCCTGTTCTGTGTCATGTTTTGTAGTCCTTTGTAGTTTTTCTTGCTTATTAGGTCTCCCAGGTGTTTCTAATTAGCCACACCCCCTTGTTATCTTGTTTAGCTTGTTTGTCTGTGTATTTAAACCTCTGTGCTTCAGTTGTTGGTTGTCGGTCATTGTTTAATGTACTGTTACCTGTTCTTGTCCTGAGTTCCGTGTTCCGCCTGGATTACCTGTTTGTTTAATTAAATGTATGCTTGCACTTGGATTCTCTCTCTGCTTCATCCTTGCCTCAGCGTGACATATATATTGTGTCGATCCGACACCCGTCTCAACGGGCGACACTTGCAGGTGCTGATCTGAAACAACCTTGACGAGCCATTAAAAATGTGTTTTTTTATTATTGTATTTTTCTAATATGTGAAGCTTGTAACCTGTAGGCTCCTCACTGTGCATAATGTTATTTTGGTCATGAAAAATGAATATTAATAAAAGAAATCAAGCCACAATGTCTCACTTTTTTTATAGATTTGTATTAAAAAATATTAATTTCTCTGCTGTGGAAAGACTTAGCCTAATTCATTTTTTAAAGATAATTTCTCCAGCCTTTGACAAACTCCTCTCAAAAACCCACGAGGTCAAGATGCGTTGACTTCACTTTTATACAGATGTGCGAGTGTATGGTCTGTTCCTGACCCTGTTATATAAACTTTAATATATCCTTTTATTGAAAATCTGTGCTTTTATTTTCACTTATGCCGCAGAGACCCTTTTATGTCCTATAAATGTGTCGTATTTTTGATAATCCGTGCAGATTTCAGCTGATGATTCTGTTTAAAGTTATTAATAACAAATCATGAATGAAAGAGAACTGCGTTGCTCTGATCTATCCAATTGAGCGCAGAGTTGTTTTTTTCCTGGTTTGGTTAAGACACGCCTCATAATCAAAGCTCTATGGAGCAGTATCAGACTCACATTCTGCCTAGAATATGAGTCTGACGAAGTCAGGCTAATGCAGTTGAGCTTCTCATGAAATTTTCTGTCTAATCAAATGCTCTCTAGAATCTGAAGCATCCTGCCCCCTACACTATAAACAGACACTGAAGCTTTTCTATATATATTGAATGGCACGTAATGCACTATAGGGGATACGGAACGATTACGACAGTATAAATATGCTTTCCACTGAGGCGAAAGAAGTCTGGATTTGCGTTAGTGTCACATGAACCGGTGAAGCGAGCACACAGTCTGCTCCGTCCAAAGCCAAGATAGCACAGAGCGGATAAATGCACGAGTCGGTGCAGTCAGACCACAAAATGTATCGGACCCATTTAAATTCTACACAGGAAAAATATAATTTGCTTTAAAATATGTTTTAAAGGAGCCATGACTTTCGGGAGCGCTCTGAAGGTAGGGTGGGATTCAATTTCAAAGCTATAGGCTAGTTGCTATGGCTATCCACTCCGAAATTGCATATCTTACCTTTAATGATGGCTGGGTGACCTCTGTTGGCGACTTATAAGAAAATAGTGGGTCGTTCATAGTATTATCAGTGCAGCCACACCCTCCAGCAGGAGAAATGGATGCTGAGAGGAGATTCATTTGTGTGTGTATGTTTGAGCCCACTCTCTCCAAAGAGAATATTATACTTGTGTTACAGGAATAAACACAGCACATGAATATTAGTTCTTCGTGTCTGCCTGCTCTTTAGGTTTCCGTCAAAGGAGCATAAACACACACAGAGTGAGAATCTGTTATGTTTTTATTGTTAACCCATATTTCATGTATTTATGCAATCTTTTTTCCCAACTTGTGTGATGTTTTAGAATAAAATGATCTCTATAAATTTTTTTTACTTGATCGAGTTGCTGCAATGCTGCCAATAATTTACAACCCAACCATTTCAGGGTTTGAAAAGAAACAATTTATTTGTTTAAAACAAAAACATTACAATTCTAAGTCAACAAGAAACCCAATCCTACTTGTGAGCAGTCATACAAAAATGAAAAGAACATAAACACACTTAAGCTACATATTAGCATATATTGTAAATAAATAAAAAAGACATATATTAGCATATGTTAACACGTTCATTTTAGTATATAATGGTTGTGGGAAAAATGCCTTTTTATGCAATCTTTATGTAATTAACTTGTTTATTTTACACTTTTATTTTAAGGTGTCCTTGTTACAGTGTAATTATACATTTAAGTACTGAGTAATATTAATTAAATGCATGTGTTTACTATAGGGGGTTAGTGTAGGATTAGGGTTTGGTTTATGTAATTATGCATATTTTATAGTTATTACTATAGAAACTACATGTAACATGTAAGGACACTGTAAAATAAAGTCTTACCATAGGTCTTTTGAGACTGTCCACCCCAGTGGGCAATATAATCTGTGCATAAAACTAACAGCAACCTCATTATTCATAAACATCTCCATATTCGAAACCCTTGCACAGTAAAAATGTAATCAACAGCTCCTGAATGTTGTGCATCATCATTAAGGTACAGCCTCCATCTCTGAGACAATGCCAGTCCAATTAGACTGCTCAGGGAAGTTCGCAGTCACTTTGGTGCCATCAATAGCTGTTAAGACATTGGGGAGAAAGACATTTTTACTGCTATACTTTGACATTTCTGTTTGTGGTCATTATCGATTGTCTATGTTCTAAGAAAGCGTCATTGACTCTTATAAAAGAGAAAAAGCTAGCTGCGACTTAAAGGGGACCTATTATGCAAAATTCACTTTTATAAGTTGTTTGAACACAGATGTGTGTCCACAGTGTGTGTAAACAACCAGCCTATAATGATAAAAATCCACCGAATACTTTTTTAATAATCCCCATTATCATTTACAATCTCTCCAAACGCATGGTTTCGTGGTTTTCAAATAAGAAAGGGCGGAAACAAGAGAAGGGAAGCTGAGCCCATGACTGGTGAGGATCTGCCCTATTAGCATAGATCCCGCCCTGCATGAGCCGCCGCAGTTCACCTTTTCTGTTTACTCACTGCTGCAGCTAGAGATTTACAATGTCTGCATCAATTTTTTTTATTATTTACAAATGTTCTATTGTTGACATAAGAGTCTCCATAGACTTCCGACATCTGAGTCACTGAGGACACCGTGGTTATAGTTGTTACTCAAGGATGGATCAGTACAAACTGTTCGAGATCCAGCTGCAGTCATAATAGGTCCCCTTTAAATACTATTGTTCTTCAGCACAATCTAACTGGCCAATAACACTTGCCTACAACCACTCCAATGCTGTGCTTGTTGACACTTCCCCAGCCATGTGCTGGAGTGCTGATGGTGGGTTTAACACGGACCCTCGCTCCAGGGCTTAAACTAAGGGGTTCTTAAAGAAATATGTGCAATAATGTTAAAGTCATGGAGGAATGGATCAGGATTATTATAATTCACTAAATCAAAGACCATAATATATATATTATTTCAAAAAGTTGCGAAAGTTGCATTTTCATTTAGTTGAACTTGATGTGCGTAAATAACAAAAACTGAAATAAAAATTAATAAAAACTATATAGACATATTTAAACATATTTAATAAAAAAATGACATTTAATACAAATGACAAAAACAAATTCAAAATATTAATAAAAACTATATTAGTATCCTAATTATACCATAGCAGTGGTTATGTGTTTTTGTTTAATAACATACTAATATCCAGCAGATTACCTGAAACGTCACTGCTCACAAGCTCCATTTCTGAAAGTAGACCAGTCCATTCTTTCTGCTCAGGGAAATCCACAGTCAAAGACTCTCCCTTGATTTCTGCAGAAAATAGAAGAAGATATCAATAACCCTAAAATTATTTGATGTGTATGTGATGCATAAATTATAGTATAATTTCAGACTAAGGTATCTCAGTGTATTAGCATTTAGTAAAATCATTGACAGGTATTGTGTGTATTTACTTTTAATGACACCGATGCTGTTGTGAGTGACTGATCCCCATCCATGTTTTGGTTCTTTCACTGAAGATCTTATGCTGACTCTGTTTCCTACCTTGAAGCACTTTTGAGCGGAGGACCCTAAGAAGTAGTGTTACTAGTTAGGCATAAAGTTAGACTATTATATTACACAAGGCAACAATACATGTAAAAAGTGAGAGAGAAAAAATGCACTACACATGAATTAGATCAGACATAAATCAGGCAACACAATGGGCTATGTTGCACAGATTAGTTATCTCTTGAAGATATTGTCTTTGTATAAAAAATAAAGTAGAGCAAACCAAGTGGAGTGGCACACATTGACCACTGATGAATTGTTGAAAGTGTACAAAAATAACTACGTCTAGACTTATCAGTGAGAACTATACAGGCATCAAAATATATCAAATCAGCAATACCTAAATCAGTACTGACTACAAGCTCCATTTCAGAAACCTCTCCAATCCAACCTTCCTGCTCAGGGAAATCTACTGTCACAGTCTCACCATGCACATCTAGAGAGAGAAAATATTTTAATATCCTAAAAAGGAATGTGCAAACCTAATATGTGAATGATTATAAATAATACTAATCTGACAGTTCTTAACAATAACCGTATCAATCTGTCAGATCAGTGACAGCAGATTACACTCTTACTTATTACACTGCCAATGCTTTTGTGGTTGACTGAACCCCATAGATATTTTGGAGTTTTAACAGATGGCTTCACATAAACCTTGTCTCCTATCTTAATCTTGCAGGTGAGAGTTGAGGTTCCTGAAATAAAATGAGCAGAATAAGCTATCATAATTTACTGACGTGGCAATTTCAAACTCTTAATGCCTCACTCTCTAGAGCTGGGTTAAAACAGTATAGCATCCCGTTTGTGTGTTTCCATGCAAAAATATTTATCCAGTTCAGATCTAATCAGACGTTTGCAGGCCAGCTACTACTTAGATGACAAAAACTCAAGTCCTGCTCTGTATATTTACCACATTCATCATCATCAGTTACTGGCTGAATCCCTTTCCAGCATGCGGATCCAGGAAAGTCGACATCCAAACTCTCATCACTGTAAATATCTAAAAGAAGAACATGTAAATGAGTGTGCAGCACATATTCATTTGTGATGCCTTGCACCATAATGTACCATTTGTGACCATGAGAATTATACAGATCTTGCCTTTTACCACACCCACACTCTTATGCCTGACACCTTTATCAGGGGTTTTAATAGAAGGATTCACTTGGACTCTGTCTCCAACCTTAATGCAAACTAGATTGATCTTTGTGGCTAGATCTGAAACATATTATAGGCCTATTTCATCATAGGTACAATACAAATACGACCAGTGAAAGTAAACCTTGGTAATTTTACCTTTTTTAATTGTTTCATTTATTTCCTGGTTGAAAACAGTCTCCAGTCGCTCTTTAAGTTCACAGGCAAGTTTGCTAACATCCGTATAAGAGCAGCAAGGCTTAAAAGAGCGACTGGGGAAGCCATTAGACCCAGAAGAAGAGGACACAGACTCATAATTCTGCAGAAAAAAAATGCATTAATAGTCTAATTAATAAAAATTGAGTTTAGATTTTCTAATGTGTCATATACAGGAATACTTAAATGTAGTACAACATGTAGAAAATATCCAAATCTAGCAACATTACAAGGTTATTTTTGATCACAATATATTATTGAGATGGTACATTTTGCCAGTTTAGTTCATGTAAAACATAAGACAAGTTTGCGGTGTGATACGAAACATGAAAGTAGCACCGTTTTCAGTTATCTGAATAAGTGGACTGATATATAGTACAGCACTAATAGTGTGACTGACCAATCAATGCCGCGATTGACCAATCAGAATCAAGTATGCCAGAGAGCTGTGTAATAGTGCAATAGTACATTTTTCAGTAATCAAGTCACAACCAATTAGTTTTTAATGATATAAGTTATCATTAAAAATCAAATCCCCTATGAATGAATGGGATTTTTATTTCCAGAACCAGACTGCTGCACGTAATGTAGGCCTATGATAACGCAGACTCTGAATAAATAATCACATTGCTTATGGTGGTTGTACCTGGAGAAAGTGGATGTTGTCATCTATCTGTAGAAATGTCTCCAGGACTCCTTCCCTCTTCTTCAGCTCAGTAATTTCCCCCTCAAGTTTCTTTTGTAATTTTACACCTTCGTCCAGATCAGCCTTTTCTTGAGCTTTTATCTTTTCACTCACTTCATTACCTCTTTTCTCAATTAATTTGGCCAATTCAGTAAAGGCTTTCGTACTGTTTTTCACAGCCTCCTTAGCAGAATCCTGAGGAGAACCAAAGCAAAAGAAAATATTATCTCTTTAATGCGGTTTACGATTACAAGATCCATCACCCCAGTAATTAACCCTTGTGTCAGCTGATTAATGCAGAATCGTTCAGTTTAAATGTTAAAGTTATTTGCACCAGAACTCACTGAATGGGATGTGATGTCCATTTTCATCTTCTGCAGCTCTTTCTCTTTTGCCTGGATTGTCTGCTTGACTTTTGTCTGAGTATCTGTAAGTTTCATCTAAGGACAGATCCATCACAGTCTGTTAAATCTCACTGAAAACATTTGTGAATAGCATTTTATAATATGGTTAATTAACAAGTCATTAAAGAAAGAAAGAAATGATGGACATCTTCACCTGTTTCTCATCACGCTCTATTGTAGATGGCACTGTGTCATGGCCTTTATGGTCATCCATTAAGCAGTGCATGCAGACACAAACCTGGTCTGTTCTACAGTAAACCTCAAGGAGCTTGTCATGTTTGGAGCATATTGGCATGACGGTAGCTTTCACCAGCTTGTGTTTCTTCAGGGCTGGAACATTATAGTGTGGATGTACGTGTGTTTCACAGTAAGAAGCTCGACACTCCAGACAAGACTTGACAGCTTTGAACACTTCTCCAGAGCAGAAATCACATGCAATATCTCCAGGTCCAGCAAGACTTTGAGCAGCCTCTGACATATGTAGCTTTGTTCGTAGCCTCAGTTTCTCCATTATTTCAGCAAGTATTGTATTTTTGTTGAGTGGAGGCTTTGAATTGAAGGCATGTCTGCACTGTGGACAATTATATGTCCCTTTAAGATCCGCTGTATTCCAACATTCATTAATACAGCTCGAACAGTAACTGTGTCCACAAGGAATTGTCACGGGATCGTTCAGCAAATCCAAACATATCGAGCAGCTGTACTGGTCGTGATCTCCGAGTATAGCCTCCGCCATGTCGTTATCAAAAACGACTTCTTGTGTCAGAAAAGAACCGTGCTTATAGCCTAAGTGAAAGTAAAAATTTGAACATGAAACTGAAAGCAGGAAATGATTGGTCATTGTAGACAATATAAAAATAAAATTGTAGCTTATTTATGTAAGCTGGGAAGCGTAAAAAACAAAACAATATTTAGTATTTTCTTCATAAAAGAGACTCGCGTGCTTCGGGTTAAGGTGGTAGATCTTTGAATTTTGAAGTTTTCAGTATCACCACTTGATGGAGACACCTAGGCCTATTAATATCTGCTAATGTGAACTTTTAACAACTCCTCTTAAAATGATTAGGCTAGCCTACTTACGAACCCCAAAGTATTTAATCTACATGTTACATATTCCTTGTCCTCTTTTATAAACAAACAATAAATCATTTTACCGTTTATGCAACACAAAGAGCGAAAATGCGTAAATGAATTGTAATGAAGGGTAAATGAGCCACAGAGCATGCTGGGAAATGTAGTTTTGTCGCGCAAGGCAAAAAATGTACACGAACTAAACCGTTGGTCAACACAACTAACTTATGAGTAATAACAATTAGCTTCCGTCATGATTGTTTATTTGGCACAACCTCAACTAGGGGGGAAAACAGGGTCACAGATACCGTATAAAAAAACATACAAGTTTTGACCACAGGCTGAATATAAGGGCACAGTTTATTAAGTTCACTCAAAAGACAAAAATACCAATATAGCAGCACTATTTGTATCCTTGTATGGTATTTTGACAGGAACTGTATTATTAAATGTAGGCCTTTAATATATTAATAATTTGTTAAAATTCTTATTAAAGTAAAACTGAACAATATTCTGTGTGTGTGTGCAGTGTGCACATCCCCTGAGCTGGAACATAAATTTCAGTTGATAATGGGTGATAGCACCCATGTAGCTAGGCTATATTAAAATATGCAATCACATGAGTCAAAATGAAGAACATGAACAAAATGGGAACAGGATTGGTTTCGAAACTGGTTTCGCAATATTTATGCATGTCTAATCAAATAACTCTCCTGAGTTCAGAAGGACTGTAAGACAGATGTGAACAAAAAGGAATCGTCTGGAAGAGATACATGACTACAAACTTACAAAACAAAAAGACACAAGTTTCTATGATCAAAACTCAGTCACAAACGCAAAAGGTGAACAGGGAGGTCCATGGTCACATCATCATGATCTAGGAGTTTCCTGGAACTTCAGCATCTATGGAAAATTATTACAGAAAGGCTTAAGATTTTGATTGCAGGTTGGTCGCAAACAAAAACTAGTTCAGAAAAAAATTCTTAAGGTAGGTAACTGACCTGAATCATTTATCAATTCCATCTCAGAGAGAATCCCTTTCCAGCCTTTGTGTTTCGGGAATTCCACGATCACATCCTCAAATTTGATCTCTAGCCAGATCAGAGGACAAACCTACTTAAAATACTTTTTTTTTTCCCAAGAGCAACTTCATGTATACTAAATGTACTGTGGATATGTTAAAAATATGAAAGTAGTTTATATCTCCTTAAGTTTGTTCTGACTATGAGATTGAAACACAGATCTTGCCTTTTACCACACCCACACTCGAGTGTGTGACATGTTCGCCCCAATTATGTTTTGGTGTAGTTACGGAAGGTTTCACTCTGACTCTGTCTCCAACCTTGATGTCGACTGAAACATTTTTTGTTGACAAATCTGAAACAAGTAAAATATTACAGAAAGCATTTTCACTACAGTACAATCAGATGCAAAAATTTGCATTGGAAGATTACCTGTACATGAGCCAGTCACAAGCTCCATTTCTGAAACTAAACCAGTCCAGTTTTTATGCTCAGGGAAATCTACAGTCAACGATTCACCCTGAATTTCTGCAGAATTTAAAAAGAAATAATTGAAATCATCATCAACTCCTCAAATAGTCTACAAAAAAACTTTTATCATTTCATTTATTTTAGTAAAAATCACAATGTTTTGAATATGTATGCATTAATGATTAAATCAAGACAGTCAGTTCACCTACTTTTAACAGCACCAATGCTTTTGTGAGTGACTGCTCCCCATTTGTGTGTTGGAGTAACAACAGACGGCTTCACGCGGACTTTGTCTCCAATCTTAATATTTGACTCCACACTTGAAGATCCTAAAATACAAAGAGTGTTACGAAGGTCTGAGACGAGACTTAATAGCTGCTACTTAAATGTCTCTGCCACACTGTAATGATACTGTGTATTATTACCAAACTCATCATCTTTGGTTACTAGCTCCATTTCAGAGTAAATTTCTTTCCAATTTGCATGTTCAGGGAAGTCAACAATCAGACTGTTATCACATTTGATGTCTAAACAGAAAAGTTCATATTGTAAAGCATACACTTGAGTGAGGATTGCTTAATAATAGATGATTTATTTGAGGGAAAAAAAACAGGTCTTGCCTTATATCACACCAACATTTTTATGTGACAAAGGGGTTGGCGATATGACCAAGATCATATATCACAATATGAGTAACTTTATTTCACGATAACAATATACAGTTTATAACAATAAAGATATTTTTTCTTTGAATAAGGTTATGATATCAACATTTTTGATACTATTGAAATCTCATAATTCTTGACACCAATTTCAATATCACAAAAAAGAAGAAAAAAAAAGCACTTCTCAAAGCTTACAGAAGACAAGTTAAGTCAGTGATAAAATAAGAACAAAGAAAATAATTACAAGAAATAGAACAAACTACAATTGGACAAAAACACAAATGAAATAGACCTACCTGAAAAACATCAAGCAATACAAATAAGAAATACTACATAAATTGTATTAAGTAGGCCTAATCAAATGTATAAAAAAAAACACTGCATATTCTTCACAATGTTACAAAGAGTTACAAAAGTGATTCAATCAAGAGCAATGAGAGATTTTCTCTTTTGTTGTTTGATTAACATTAATGACACAGACCACAGCAGGTATATCAGGCTGCTGTCACTTTAAGATCGAATGCACGGATCCAATATACTGTTACACATGAGTTTTCTTTCCCAATTGTTTACATTCACTTAAGACGTGTGTTTATGAGGATACTTGCAAAGACTAGCATTTTGACACGCAAGTATGTGTATTTAACCGTTGAAGCCCAATTGTGCAGCAAAAAGAACTCAGTTCAGTACTCACAGGCTTTATGTGCTCGCGTCTCTCAGACAGCGCATGCAAATAGCTAAGCATGTTCTCTTTCGCTGTTTATTGCGTTTCAGGGGTTTAAAATCACTTGTTTTTAATACTTAAAAATGCTTAAAGGTATAGCGGAGGATTTTCTTTTTCCGGGTGGATCATCAAGACTATTGGTCCTCCTAAGTGTCAATCATTCTGGTGATATGTTTACGTAAGGCCGTCGTACGTGCTCGTGCACACGATTCACACGATGGCGCTCAAAACACAGGTAGGGCTTCCCACTGATGCCTCAGTCGCGAAGTTTCTAATTGACAGGTAAAGTTTGGCATGCTATTTGGAGAAATCCATTTAAAATCACTGCTAGTAAAAGTTAATGTAAGCTGTGATTAGCTCGTGAATGCTCTCTCGTGCACACGTTTAATAGGCGTTCCCTCTCGGGAGCAGGTAGAGTGTTGCGCATGTGCATTTTTTCAAAAAGTGGAGAGGGCGGTTCTTTTCTCAAATTTGGAAAAATCCTCCGCTATACCTTTAATGCTTTTAAATGCTAAAAAACGCATGTAAACGATACGCTTTCGTGACAGTGCAGCACAGCATCGTCACGTGAGAGAGTAACCGTGATAGAGACGATCGTCTAAAATCTCTACCCGTTGACAAATTTCTACCAGTTAATCGTGTCCACCGGTATATCGCCCACCTCTGTGACATAAGCACCCCAGTTATGTTTTGGTGTGGTAAAAAAAGCTTTCACTCTGACTTTGTCTCCAACCTTGATGCCAACTGGAGCGTTTATTTTTGACAAATTTGAAACAAGTAAAATGTTACAGTAGGCATATTTCAGGGCACAACACAACATTTAAGCTGCAGCGAAGAAAATCTCGGCAGTTATTTGAATGACAATGTCTTTAAATTCAGTAGATTACCTGAATCAGCACTGGCCACAATCTCCATTTCTGAAACTATGCCAGTCCAGTTTTTTTGCTCAGGGAAATCTACAGTCAAAGACTCACCCTGAATTTCTGCAAACGTAAAACAAATCATTAATATAAGGTATGCTGCTTTTTCTCACTCTTTCAGTGAGCCTACAATAATTTATTTCCCCATTCATGATTTTCATACATTTGCATGACTAATATAAGTGTCAGTCAGTGCTCTTACTTTTAACAACACCAGTGCTTTTGTGAGTGACTGCTCCCCATTTGTGTGTTGGAGTAACAACAGACGGCTTCACGCGGACTGTGTCTCCAATCTTAATATTGGAGTCTAGACTTGAAGGTCCTGAAATGTTATAAGGAGGTCTGAGATGAGTGTTTAATGGAAGACTATAAAAGATTATTCTCTCATAGAGCAAATGTGGTTGTTTTAAACACTTTGTGCTTCATCCTTTAGATAAGCAACTGTTTTGTAGAAGTAGAATCTCTATTTCATATTTCTGATGGAGCTGCTACTTTTCAAACATTTATTTACCAATCTCATCATCATTAGTTACTTGCTCCATTTCAGAGAGAATTCCTTTCCAGTTTGCATGTCCAGGGAAGTCAACAACCAGACTGTCATCACCTTTAATGTCTAAAAAGAACAAGTTCATATTGTAACACTTGTACTCAAGTGAGGATTTTTTGATAATTAATGATTTGTGTAAGGAAAATTGTATAGTTCTTGCCTTTTACCACACCTACAGTCTTATGTGTGACGTTTCTACCCCAGTTATGTTTTGGGGTAGTAATGGAGGGTTTTACTCTCACTCTGTCTCCAACCTTGATGTCGACTGAAGCGTTCTTTGTTAACAAATCTGAAACAAGCAAAATATTACAAACTGCTTAGATGCAATGTGTAATATTCTAACAGTCTGCATGCTTTTGTGTCATTAATACAGATTACCTGAACCAGCACTGGTCACACGCTCCATTTCTGAAATTACACCAGTCCAGTTTTTTTGTTCTGGGAAATCTACAGTCAAAAACTTGCCCTGAATTTCTGCAGAAGTAAAAACAACAACAACAAAAATCATTAATATACACAATGTCCTATTTTCTCACTCTGTAGTACTATGGGCATCCAGTGAGACGGCAACATATATTTTCATTATTTCACTTATTGTGCAAATGGCATGAATTTTCATGCCTTATATAAATTATCAGATAAATATCAGTCAAGGGTCTCACTTTTAACAACACCAATGCTAGTGTAAGAAACTGATCCCCATTTGTGTGTTGGAATAACAACAGACGGCTTCACACGGACTGTGTCTCCAACTTCAATGTCAAATGGAGGACTCTTTGTTGACAAATCTGAAACTGAAAATTACAGAAAACATTTCATCACTCATAAGTACAATTAGATGCCAGAAATCATGAAATTAATTTATTAATTAATACATTTACCTTTATTAATTGTTTTATTTGTTTCCTGCATACAAGTAGTCTGCAGTCTCCCAGTAAGTTCACGTACAAGTTTGTCTATGTCCTCAAAAGAGCAGCACGGCTGAAATGAGAGACTGGGAAACTCAACAGATCCAGATGAAGAGGACATAGACTCATAATTCTGTGGGGGTAAAATATAAAAAATTTTATTAATATAACTTTTAAAAGAACTGGCAATAGTCACACTTTTACAAATGTCAAATATCTGAACAGTCCTTTATTTCTTATAACGCAGACTCTGAATAAATAATCACATTGCTTATGGTGATTGTACCTGGAGAAAGTGGATGTTGTCATCTGTCTGTAGAAATGTCTCCAGGACTCCTTCCCTCTTCTTCAGCTCAGTAATTTCCCCCTCAAGTTTCTTTTGTAATTCTGCACCTTCGTCCAGATCAGCCTTTTCTTGAGCTTTTATCTTTTCGATCACTTCATTACCTCTTTTCTCAATAAATTTGGCCAATTCAGTAAAGGCTTTCGTACTGTTTTTCACAGCCTCCTTAGCAGAATCCTGAGGAGAACCAAAGCAAAAGAAAATATTATCTCTTTAATGCTGTTTACGATTACAAGATCCATCACCCCAGTAATTAACCCTTGTGTCAGCTGATTAATGCAGAATCGTTCAGTTTAAATGTTAAAGTTATTTGCACCAGAACTCACTGAATGGGATGTGATGTCCATTTTCATCTTCTGCAGCTCTTTCTCTTTTGCCTGGATTGTCTGCTTGACTTTTGTCTGAGTATCTGTAAGTTTCATCTAAGGACAAATCCATCACAGTCTGTTTAATCTCACTGAAAACATTTGTGAATAGCATTTTATAATATGGTTAATTAACAAGTCATTAAAGAAAGAAAGAAATGATGGACATCTTCACCTGTTTCTCATCACGCTCTATTGTAGATGGCACTGTGTCATGGCCTTTATGGTCATCCATTAAGCAGTGCATGCAGACACAAACCTGGTCTGTTCTACAGTAAACCTCAAGGAGCTTGTCATGTTTGGAGCATATTGGCATGACGGTAGCTTTCACCAGCTTGTGTTTCCTCAGGGCTGGAACATTATAGTGTGGATGTACGTGTGTTTCACAGTAAGAAGCTCGACACTCCAGACAAGACTTGACAGCTTTGAACAATTCTCCAACGCAGAAATCACATGCAATATCTCCAGGTCCAGCAAGACTTTGAGCAGCCTCTGACACATGTAGCTTTGTTCGTAGCCTCAGTTTCTCCATTATTTCAGCAAGTATTGTATTTTTGTTAAGTGGAGGCTTTGAATTGAAGGCATGTCTACACTGTGGACATTTATATGTCCCTTTAAGATCCGCTGTATTCCAACATTCATTAATACAGCTCGAACAGTAACTGTGTCCACAAGGAATTGTCACGGGATCGTTCAGCAAATCCAAACATATCGAGCAGCTGTACTGGTCGTTATCTCCGAGTATAGCCTCTGCCATTTTGCTTTCAACACGTTCCGAGACACTGCAAAAGATTTGTCTTGAAGTTGTCGATTCAACGGAGGGTGTTTATCAAAGACCCGCTCAAGAAAAGTTTTGTCGTGAAATCTAAAGAGAGTGAAAGTGAAAGTAAAGAATTGGTGTAACACGTAGGCTACCGTGATAAAAAATAATAATCGTGAAACAGCCTACACAAACAACACAAATACAGTTTAAATACAGAATTTAAAATATATATAGCCTATATATATATATATATATATATTATATAGAGGCCTATATATATTTACCTGATGACAATCCGTCGTGTGCTTCATAGTATGGTGGCAGGAAACGTTCAAAGAATTCTGACCTTTGGTCTATTTTACAGCTTGTTTGTTGAAAGTGCACGTTTATCACAATTTTATTGCGTATGAAATTGATTATTTAGAAATAATCTAACTTTGAGACAAAAAAAGGACGAAAGAAAAAACGTCGAAAAATAAGATTCGAGGCTACTGTGTAAACGTAAACTATAATCATCATGAATGCGTGTCCTTTGATGTGTGGGGTTTCACCCTCCAAACCCACTAGATGGAGACACCGAATAGAAAATAATGAATCTAGATTCCGTTTCAATCTGTTATGTGACAATAAACTTTCTTCTTCTTTTAGAGTACGTTTTTTTTTATCATGGTCAAATAAGCAGATCCATTAAACGAATGTAAATCCTTAAACACCATCATTAAGTCTTATCAGCATTGATTTGGAGACAAATTCTCTCCAAGATTCAATGTTTTCTAATAAGCCAGTCACCTAATTTAAGTGGAGTGAACTATTGTCAACAAAATGGAGTTACGCAGTTAAAGGGATAGTCCAGCCAAAAATGAAAATTATTTAATTAATTCCACACCCTCATACGTTCCAAACCCCTAAGACTTTCTTTCATCTTCAGAACACAAATGAACTGAAGCTTATCTTTTTTATGAAATCTGAGAGATTTTTGTCCCTCCATTGACAGTCTAAGCAACTATGACGCTTCAAAAAGTTCATAAAGAGATTGTAATACTAATCCATGAATTGAGTGGTTTAGTTCAAATTTTCTGAAGAGACACGATGGCTTCATATGATGAACAGACTGAAAATAATCTTTTTTCACATATAAACATTCATCAACTCACACATCAGTTGTGGTAAACAGAAGCTCAAGCATGTTCGCTTGACGTGCAAGAAGAACCAATGAGGTTCATTCTCGAGTGTTATGCAGCACGTCTGAGCGAGTGTTATGCAGCACGCCCGATTCATATGGATTCGTTTTTCTACCGTCAAAGTGGTAGTTGCGTAGCTGCCAATGGAGGGACAGAAATCGCTCAGATTTCATAAAAAATAACTTAATTTGTGTTGCGAAGATGAATGAAAGTCTTACAGGTTTGGAAAGACACGAGGGTGAGAAATTGATTTGTAATTTTCATTTTTAGGTGAACTATCCCTCACTGTTTAGAGTCACTGAGGAGGAACACAAATTCACCACAAACTGGCAAAAAATTTGTGGCACAAACTGACCTTTTGATTTAAATTGAAACCATTTTGGGAGTACCAGAGACAAACCTCACAGTATCTTAGCAATGAGTCACAGCTCACTTTTTCAGAATATGGAAAACCATGAATCATGTTATTGTTTTTACTGCCAGACCACGGAAGGCAGACAGCTTAGTACTTTCCAGTGCCCCTGCCAAATTAACTAAATACTTATAATAATTTTGTACTTTTAATTCACAGTTGGGGTATTATTTTCCATTAGCATTCTGTCAAAATTATGTGCAGAATTTCTATACTATCATTTGAAAAACAGTTAACTTCATCCTTACAGTAGAACTGTAAAAGTGAATGCAAATATATGGTCAAAGATACATTTTAAACTTAGCATTATTAATAGGCTAATGAGTCTGCTTTTATTTTATTTACTTAAATAATTCGAATTGACAAAGGGCAGTGGCGCAGTGACATATAGCTTTAGGGTTTTTTTTAGCTTTAGTTTATTTGCACAAATATAAAATACAAGAAAATACAGTTACAATGCAGCAATACAATAATTTATACATATTTTATAACATTTTAAAGAAGAACATTTTCTTGCTAGATGGGATAAACCATTCCACAATTTAATGCCCCTAAATGTTATTGATTATTGACCTCTAGTGAGAAATTTAGGTAGATGAAAATCTGAAGATTGACAAATTAATTGACAATGAACCTGTGAATTTACTTTAAACTACATCTGAAATTGCTCTGGAATGTTACCTTCACTTGAATATGTTTTATAAATGAAAACACATATTTGACAAACATTAATATCATAAATAGTTTTTTGAAGAGCACTAGGAAAAGTGCACGCCCTAAACTATACAATATGAGAGATACGGATAAATTGAACTAGTTAAGAGTAAGACAAGATGTGTATGTATTAAATGTATGTATTTTTTCTGCTCACATCAGCTTGTTCCCTCCAACTCTCATCAACAAAAACTCCCAGGAATTTTGTAGTCAACACTTGAGGCACCTTGATAAATCCTTAGGGTATAATTTTTTACCACTAAAAATAATAAAATTAGATTTTATTTATGTTTTAAAATAATTTATTTAAATTTAACCAATTAGCATAAGCAATAAGACCATCATTTACATTCTTAATCAATTAAATAAAATTTGAGTGAGAAAGAACTGTTTGTGTCATCAGCAAACATTCTTGGAGTAAGAATATTTGAAACATTAGACAAATCATTTATATAAATAAGAAATAGTAAGGGTCCAATTTTTTTTATTTTCCAACCATTTATCAGTAATATAATGAAAACCATAATTATACAGCTTTTCCAACAAAATGTAAAGATTAACTGTATCAAAAGCTTTTGACAGATCTATAAAAATACTATAGGCCCACAAGTAAATTTGGTCAATAAAGTGCAGGGCAAGGGTAACATAAAAATACCTCTGAAAAATTCCAGCTGTTCCCAACAGACTAAGGAAAAAAAAAATAGACTTGTTTTGTTTTTCCTCAGAATATTGCTTTTCTTTTCAGTTCTACAGTTTGTATCTCTTCCAATGGCCTCTCAAACATCTGTATATTCTCCAGGATACAGACAACTATTTAAATGTTAAATTAATTGATTCAATTTAAGCATATGAATTAGATTAGCCTATACTATAGCCTACATAAAATGAATACATCTTCACATCTTAAAAAATAACCAGATATACCAGATGTGTATTGTGCAAATATAGCCACATTATAACAAAATACATTTCTGGCACTGTCTTCAATTTACTTTTCAATAAAAAGTGGATCTTTCATATGTTAATTGCTTTTCTGAATGTCGGGCTGCAGTGGGAATGGCTGAGAAATGGGACCAATAAATAACTCAGTGTGTACTTTGTGAAATCATAAATTCGTGCATGTCCATTTGATTTTTAAGATTCCTCAAAAACAAGATGTGCATTGTTGAAGTTGGGGCCCATGGGTAGAATCACAGACGCTTTTGTTCGGGGCTCCCCGTTCCTGCGATGGCCTGCTGTCGATCAAGATGCAAAAGCGTCCGCCCCCATCGGCCCTTTCACTGCTGCAGCTGGCTGCCTCTTGCTGCTCGCCGTATGCTAGGCTCACTGCAATCTGTGCTGGTGAGGCCGAAGGAGCTGCAGCTTCAGTATTAAACCAGGCCTACGAAACGCTTATGACGCTCGCCACCAAAAAAACACGAGGTAAGTCTTAGCCTACTGGGATGTGCTTTTTAAATAAAATATATATTATGTAGTCGCGCCGCTTTAGAAGATCTCGATCCGCGATGGTTAAATGCGCGGTCGATTTCGAAAAGCGGCATGTTTGCGGAAGTGACCGTGCAGTCCATGTTTAGCCGTCCCTGTTATTTGCCTTTACATGTCATGTGTGTTTTCGAAGTATATATTTCACTCTCATGTGCATTTTGTCGACACGGTAAACGTGTGGAAAAGTTGAAGATGCTGTTTGGGTTGGCCGTAAACGAGGCGAAGTTGACTAGCCAGCGGACCCGTTTGAAAAATCAAAATGGCTTCCATCTTTGTCGTCTCAGCAGAGAGGTTTATACCTTTGTTTCCCCGTCTCGCATGTCAGGGAGTCTGTGAGTAACCTCCTTTTTATATACATCTAGTGGATTATTGTTTATCGAATCTTCGTATTAAGAGTTTGGGTGTTTATTTACTGGCTTTTTATTTATTTTGTTACTTACCCAGTAGCGCACTTTTGACCACGTCAGTGCGGTGGGGGAGGGGAAGTGAGTCTGTCTGGGTGGAGCCTGTATGATACGTTCACTGTGGATGAATTACACATTGCCTCCTTCGCTGTAAGTTTGATGTAGCTTAGACTCCAGCTACTGGAAGGATTTTTTGTTTTAAAATATATATATATATATTTTTTTATTAATTTTGTGTCACAACTTGTAGAATAAGAATGTCAGTTCTGTAGAATTCCTTAACTCTTATACCTAAGGGCAAATGAAGATCTCCTGAAAACCTTTCTAGATATAGAGTGCAGCAGGGATAACATATTTTTGTAGGCCAGCCCAGAAGTTAGCATCACCCTGTACCATTAACAAAAAAACAGTATTTTTACATTGACATTTGGATAATTGCAAAAAAAATAAGCTTTGTAATGAACAAAATTTAATGATTCTTCTCACCTGTTTTGTTCATCTATAATCATCACAAATGAAAACAACTTTTATGAATTGTGATGCCTAAACACAATTGACAGAAGTAAAAAGCTAAAGTTAAAGTTACTATTAACGAACTATACCATGGTTATTTGACTTTAACGTCACCATCACTGGGTTTCCGACACATCTATAATTCTTTAAAGTCTACAATTTGGAAAGTTTGAGATAGAATAGTTGAGTATAAATACAATGAGGCTGTAAAAGCGGTAGATGAGTTTTCCTGTTTGATGTGATGATGTTTAATATCCTTGATAGCCTCTGTAGACCCACTTGTTAAGCAACTGCCCTTTTCAAGACATATACAAGCATAAAAATAAGGAGTGGGGTATTACTGATGTATTTTAATGTCATAGAATAAAACATGAATGAAGATATCTTGAGTTTTTTTTTTATCAGACTTTATGTTTTAGGTATTTATACAAAAACCTATTGACTTTGGGATGATGGAATCAGAGGTTTAAAAATGCTAACTCGTTTCTGGGTTTTAGGACTCATTCCTGCAGCACTCTCTATTACATAAACAGAATACAGTGCTGGTATACGAAATGTTGGTTGTAGTTTTAGTTGCAGTGGATGTGTGTCAGCTTGCACTCTGGTCTTTTTTTCAACAGTGCTGGGATGTCACCCATGCTTCAGGTAGGCAAACCACCATGCCATTAATATATCTGGTTAACAATGTGGTTATGGGTTTAAAGTTCTTGTGTGTGATCTTGGTAACTGTCAAGCAAATCATCTCCATTATGTTAAGTCATCCTTCTTAACATGAAATGACTTTGCAATTTATGTGGTGGATTTTTGTGTGTGCTTGCACTCAATGAATTTGTTGGTTTGCTTGTTTTGCATAGAGTTTGATGTGTAAAATGTAACTCATTACCATTGTTTAGCTTTCGTCTTATGTCTTCCCCACCTCTCACCTACCCACCAGTATTTGACAAAAGTAGCTGATCAGAGGTCCCTGTGCCCCCTCCCTTCTCTTCCCTACATACATACACACATGCTCACAAACACTCAGTTGGTCAAGAGCTGGTGTGATGACAGATAATGTGCTTTGTCATGCTGGTTGGTGTCATGTGTTTTTCCTATACTGGATGCATGTTTGTTACTTTTAGGCTCCTGTAACCCTGGTTGGCTGGCCACGGAGACAGGGACTCCTCGTCTCAGTACTGTGGCTCTCCACATTAGACTTTCTGTTTGGGGTATCTACTTTCACCTCCATTTTTATTCATATTCAAAGGCTTGAAGCATAATTCCAACATTTTTTTTAACTAAATGTAGTGTAGATCACTTCCTTCTTTAAAAAAGAAAAAAGATCCTCCTCATGGGCAAATGTCTACATTACAAAATGAATTTTTCATACTTAAGGTGGCTGTGGATTGACCGTGAATGTAAGATGTGATCTGTGGCCTCAAAAATATTTTAAATGTAGGAGTTTGTTGCATTTTAATTAATTTTCAATTAGACTAATGCATTTAGTTGATCCATAGTTTATTAGGCTCTACTCACCAAGATCCGGTATTTAATTTAGAATACAATTTATTATTCTAATATGCAAGTAATTAATCATACATTAGTATTATTATATGATTTATTTAAATATACTCACTGCACATTTTTATAGTATTTAGCCTAGGTGTTCTAAGAGAATATTTTCCCTTTGGATTTGTTGTCCGTATGTTTTTGTTAGGCTGAATTCACTTAACTGCATTTACATAGAATGATGCTTCTTGAATTTATCCTTTCTCATTGATATTTCTATTGGTTAGAGTTGTCAAAAAGTCTCGACTTCGGTACCAAGTCTGTACTGAAATTTAAAAATTGTGATGCTTTGAGTGCTGTTGAGCAGAATCGTAAATGCCTCTGATTGGCCATTGTGTTCACGCGCTCATCATTCTGTGATTGGCTACAATGATCAAAGCACACACATCTGATGAGCGCGTGAGTACAATGGGCAATCAGAGGTGTTTACGATTCTACTCAACAGCGCTCATAGTGTCACATTTTTTAAATTTCAGGACCGACTGACTTGGTATCGAAGTCGGTACTTTTTGACAACTCCACTATTTGTTTTATATTATAGTTCTGATATTGTCAGGATTGACTTGATTCCCTAAACAGGAGTGGATGAATGTGAACTAACCATCAATATCCTGTTTTTTTTGTTTTTTGTTTTGTTTTTTGTCTGTAGGCTAAACATGTTCTCCAAGGGCACCAAGCGTAAATTTTCCGATGGTGGTGAAGATATATCCGAAGAAGGCCTGCTGGGTGCCAGGGTGGCATCCTCGTACAGCTTGCAGCGGCAGTCGCTGCTGGACATGTCCCTCATTAAGCTGCAGTTATGCCACATGCTGGTGGAGCCCAACCTCTGCCGCTCGGTTCTCATTGCCAACACGGTCAGGCAGATTCAGGAGGAGATGACCCATGATGGCAGCTGGCATATGGTCACTGAAGCATTCTGCAGTGCAGGCCAGAGCCCCTCTGAGCGTTTGGTGGCCACTGAGGTCCTTTGCAGGTCACGGGAGCAGGATGCAGAACCTAAGGTCTTTTCTGTCATCAGCTACGAAGGTTGCCGTGAAGAGGAGGTGGTAGCTGATGAAACACTGTGCTCCGTTTCAGTTAGAGATACTGTTTCTAATGTCTACCTGGCAGGGCGTATGGGCCAGTGCTGGGAGAAGAATGAGCTCAGTGGCATAGAGAGGGATGAAGAGGTCCTTGAAGACTCTAGACTTGGTTCAGGAGAAGATGAGGAGATCGACACCGAGGATGAAGTTTCCACTGAGGGTCCAAAGACCATTGGACAAGTTTTTGGGACATTTGAAATAAAAAACGGTTCACCGGGTCCAGACTCTGCTCTTGAGGAGCTTTTCTCCGACGTGGACACCTCCTACTATGATCTGGACACCATGCTGACCGGCATGCAGAGTGCACCCAAGATGGGCCCTTATGACCTCCTTGACAGCTTGGGACCTTCACACGGTTCTCCTTCCATAATGTCAACACCGAACTGTCGTTCTGATCTCAATGAACTGGATCACATCATGGAAATCATTGTGGGTTCTTAGGTTAGACCTTATTCAGAGACTTACACGCTTGTCTTAATGTCAATGGCTTTTCTGTTCCTTATGGAATGCAAGTAAAGTCTGGAGTCCTTTCAGGGAAAAGAGTTGATGTCTTGTGAAGGATGGCCTTGATTTTATGAGCTGACCATAGTCATATTATTTGCATACCCTTTGTATGTTTTAATAATTTTTTTCTGTATTTGTCTGTCCAGACATGGTGTGTGTGTGTGTGTTTTTTTTTATTTTATTTTTAAATTTAATTTATTTGTTATACTCATGACACTACAGAGAGCAGAACAAGATGTATACAAACGTTGTAAAGCTTGGGATATTTTCATAAGAAGACAAAAGATTGTCTAAAATGTGTACATAAATATATATTTTTTACAATAGATTCTTCTTGTAATATGTTGCTGTACATTATGTACATGTTCTGCAGATTGATTTTAAACGAAGAGATTAGATTCTTATGTGCAACAACTCAACTTTTCTGTTTATCAAAATCCATAAACTGAAGGAACTTAATTCAATACAACAGTATGCAAAAAAGCACCAAATATACATACATTGATGCATGTTTCACATTTATGTGCTTGTTTGCACAAAGTATTTTTTTTTTCCTCTCAAGGTTTGATTGCAGTTGGCTGTCAATCAGCTCAGCCGTAGGTTTTGTTTGTTGTTAGACATCAACGTTCTTATATTTTGTCTAATCAACAAATGAAGTATAATGGGGCCAACCCATTCTATATTGTGACTTAATTTATTTAATTTATTTACTGCAAACGGTGAGTATTGGCTGTGGTCAAACTCAGGGTGGCTTTTTAACTCTAGGGGACTGATTGACCAAAGCCTTTTGCTCATAGTAAATCGGTCACAGAATTAGTGCTTTGTAAGTTGATTTGCACCAATCATTGGTTTAAGTATTGATTTTAAGCAAGTTAACTGTTTTAATATGGGTGAATGGCATAAGTATATCTGTCTATTAGTCCTCTAGACCCCTCATAATGAGAAGACATTTGTCTAGTTCTATGCATTGAGTGTCATAACACTTTCTATGTATGAAGTGTTTAAAATGCATTTAGTACAGTATTCTTTTTTTATATACTTCAGAATCAGCCAACAAGAGATGGTTTTATTTTACCCAACATTTTCCCATTGTTACATATATATCATTTGTTTTTGCCTAAAGTAAAGTTTTGCATAAACTATGTTTGTGCAAATTATAGGTTATTACATTTTGATAATTGTGTTCTTCTACATTGTGTCTCACTTAAATTCTAAGAGGATTTTTTTATTGTATGATCTTAAACTAGTATAGAGTATAAACATTTTATATGAGCATTGTAGCTTTTTTTAACGTTTTTTAATAAAAGGTACATCTTATGAAAACAATTCTGTGTGTTTTTTTTATTATTTTTTTTATTAATGGTGTAATTATTAAGCTGTCATCAACGTCTGTAGATGAGCACAGAGGACATTTGTTGTGTGAAGTGTGACATTTGAAGTGGCAAGATTATCCAGTAACTGAGTTGAGTTGGGTATAAAGTGATGACATGGTTTTGGTCATTTGGTGTCGATTTATTTTTTCTAAACTGGTTTGAATGTTTTCATGTAATGGAGAATTGACTTGACTGTTAATTGTTAGTAATGTCAGGAAAACACAAAAACGTGTATATTATTATTATGCACAAAACGTCATTGTTTTATTCTGTACGGAGTGAATTCTGACGCAAGTGACGTCAGCAGATTTGACTCAGTGAACGTCAGTGTTTAAACCCCTCCGCTCGCTCGCGGATATTATTAGGTTGTATGTCAGAAATTGTTGTATTATCCAACCCACTTGTTGTGAGGTTTTGTTACCTAACGTATCAGATTCGACTAAAATAAATCAGCTTTACCATGCATCATTTAGACAAAATTCAACAAAAATATAGCTGTCATCATGTATAGTATTCAGATAGTTTTCCTAAAATAGATATGGTTTGCTTGGCAAATAAAAAAAAGCAAAAAGGAAATGAAAAGCCACAAACGTGCCATTTACAATGCAGATGTACTATAGTCTGGTAGCCAGTGCTCCGAACAGTCACGTTTTCGGTCTGTGGGCATGTCTCCATGTATGAGGGACTAATGTGATAGACTAGATGGGTGGGGGCAGAACACGCGTTTCACCAATCAGGGGCAGTTACTAGGCGGGTCTGAGGTCGCGTTCGACCAATCACAGCCATGCCATCTGACGACCGTCAATCAGCTGAGTTCTTTTCCCGTTGATTCTACAGTATATCGAGAGTTCGGCTCTCGTGCCTGCGCGGTCTGTCGCGTAGTTTTGCGCAAAATAATGTTTAGACTTTGGACCAGAAGCTCAACGCGGAGTTCAGCGACCGATTTAAACAAACGTACGTCTTATTTTTATCAGCAAAGAGAATGTAGCGGTCGTTCGAGTAACTCGTGTAAATTCATTTCGTAGTTCCATATTAGACAGAGACCATACTTTGCCAAGTACGAACTAGCTAACTGGCTAATTCCCTGCGCATCAATGTGAGCTTAGCCGCGGAGGCTAGCAGTGCGCGCTCACGTCTTGCGAGAGTAGTTGGTTGTAATAAACGCTAAACAACGAAGCAACTGGTTGAGCCAGACATAATGGTATGGGTCAAAGGGATATCAAAGCTTTCGAGGCGTCCATGAAAAGAAAAAACGGTATTCCCACTGTATCTATGTGTCGACTGGATGTGGAGTCCCCTGTTGTGAAGAAGGAAGTTGAGCCCGGCGGAGATGGTGGTGTCCTTTCCTCGTCAAGGTAAAGACTTGAAGTCATAAACTGTTTTCTGAATGACACTTGATTCTGGTCGGCGATCTTTTAGGTATCATTTTGTTTTTGAAAATTATTTTACATTTAAGCACTGATCAGCACTGTCCCGCTTTACGTAACAACTCGAGTTTATGTTGATGATGATACTTGAGCTTTGAGTAGTTGCTACTCCGTTACACACTAGTTTATTTACAACCGGAGGAGTCCTAGCAAAATGATTTGTTTATACACAATTTTTTTTTATTATTCTAGATCGCTGTGAACATATAAACACAACTTTTGTACCTCCCGCTTTCTTTCTCCTGTTAAGTCGTACGTGGTCTCGGTTGCGTAACGGGATCGATTTTGCCACACTGATATTTGGACCCGACTAACGTTGAGTCGAAATGTGACTGGACAATTTTCTTTTTCTAACTAAACTTATTTTTAAAGAATAAAATATCCTTACGATTTTTCAGATGCATGTTTCGTAAACAACGCAAAAGCGAAAGTCAAGAGTAACGTTACATGAATGCAAATCAAGTGTTTTCGGTTTTACCAAAATTCCTATTATTCGAATGAATGTGTAATTTTACATCACTTTTTAAGGAGTAATTATGTGTTTCATACTGTGACTTAAAGTGATTTAAACTTAAAGTGCAGTTTCAGGTTCAGCCATCTTTTGGAAAGAGAATGCCATAGTAAATTTATCAAAATCCATCTGAATCTCTTTCTAGATGTTCCACCACTAACTCAAAGGATAGACCATTGATAAAGACAAGCGTGCTGTGTATGAGCGTCTGTTCACGTCTGTCAGCGGGACTAACACCCTGAGTCACTTTTTCAGTCTGTTGGAGCCGCCCAGTTACAAAGCTGCCCAAACTAAGACATCCGGCCTGTGTACCCAATGGTTCATTATTCAAGACTTAGTCGGCTTGTCAATGGCATTTGCCACCTACTCCCTCCTTCCTACTCAGTCAACCCCCTGTGCACTTACTTACAGTCCTCAATTCAATCCATCTTTCTCCTCCCTCTTTCTCTCTGACTAACCTTTCTTGATTCTCCTGCTCGCTCTGGCTTACGTACATCCTCTCTTTTTTTTTTACTCACTTGCTCCTTTTTTTTTCTTTGTGACTTTCCTGCTCTCCTCTTATCGTGACTGCATCTAATAGGGCGGTGGGAGGGCCAAGGGAGGGAAACTGAAAGAGAAAAAGATTTTTTTTTAAAAATACAACCACATCAGTTTGATTTGCTCTTGTACAGAAATGCAAAAAAAACTCTTTATCTTGTGCTCAGAGTGTGACTAAAGATTGTTTCAGTGCTGTGTCTGTCACTTTGTGGTCTTCAGTTCATTTATTTATTTATTTTAGGTACTAACCACACAGTAATGGAAATGAAGTCCTTATCTCTCTACCTTAAGTGAAACTGTTGTATCTCTTTGTGTGGCACAAGGTTGGTATTCAGTTATGCTTTGGTTTGCTGCTGTAAGTTAAAGTAGTAGCAGTATAAAGTACAGTGCACTTCTCAGTTGTTCAGCCTCATTTGCGTGTTTCACAATCAGTATTAATACTAAGTCTACTAGTCTTTAAAACGCTGAATGTTTTCTTCTTTTTTTTACTCGCCTAGTACAGTAGTCTTTTATTGAGACTACGCTTCACACAGTAACATTTAACCAATACATTAAGGACAACATAATCATTAATATTAAAGTTTTGTTCAATAATAATTAATTAATAATAATAAAGGTAATAATATTGAGTGTTAATTATTATTAACAAATAATGATCATGGTTATTATTGTCAAACTGCAGCAATATGAAAAATTAATTCAGCATTTTGGTTATTAGGCATATAAAAATTCAGTATCGGTTGGTCTGTTTCATTGTATTGTGTAGTCATGGTGGGACTTCCATGGTGGCCTTCACTTCTGATTTACCTCTAGGTGTAAAAAAAGGAAAAAAAGGCTGAAGTACCATCATGTATATGTGCAGACCTGGACTGATGCAACCCAACATATTTTGCTGCAATGCTGCTTCTATGGATCCTATTGTGTTCACCCACTTTTATGGTTGTCTCTGTAGTTGTGCTTATTGTCTTTGAGCTGCAGACTCTGTGCCACTCAAGCGCCAGTCTCTCATCCACCGCTGTTGCCATGGCAAGCAGACCACACAGGCCCGTCTAACCAGAGGGGCCCAATTTAAGTCATGTCTTGCTGCTTTAAAGCTGCGAGACTTTATAGAGACCAGGTCAAATTCCAAGTTGTTCAGTTTCCTTCTTTAAAGGTGCTCTAAGCGATGTCACACGTTTTTAGGCCGAAACATTTTTTGTCACATACAGCAAACATCTCCTCACTATCCCCTAGCTGCCTGTCCCCTGAACACACTGTAAAAAAACGTGGTCTCTGTAAACAGCCCAGGCTCCACAAACGGCAACAAAAACAAACTGACCCAACCTGGACCAAGAAACATAACAAACAGTGTTCCAGCCAATAACCAACAAGAATGATTTAGGGTTGGGGGGTTGGTGCGGGTGCACATGAAAGGGGTGTGTGGGGAGTGGAGGAGAGAGAAGCATGAAGAGGGAAGTTAGCTTGAGGAGAGATGTCCTAGACAACGACTAACGTTAGAATTAAATTCTCTTGAATTTTGATATGGCTGACACATGACCGAAGAGACGACGTTCCGATGAACAAATAGCAAAGAAGAGGGAAAAGGAGAAGGAGTGTGCAAAGTCTTGAATTTACATTGGAAAAGCACGGAGGAGGGAGGGTCGAGCTAGCCTTTTGTTTGACAATACTACTTTGAACGTCAACAAGAAGTGACGTCACCCGATATGGCTTAGAGCACCTTTGAAGAAGCTTTATAAAGCAAAATTTAATGTGCAAGGATCAGTCATTATAACCTTTTTCGAACCTTTAACCATATGTAATATAAATTCTTCCACTTCATATTCTAATTGGTTATATTGTTTTTGCGTAGAGGTGGTTTGCTCGCTCATGTTTCATTTATAGCTTTCTTTTGCTGACAGAGACACGTGTGCTCCTGCCGGAATTCAGCTGTGAAATCTGCAGGAATACAAAATGTCCCTTTCGAAGCCTTGTGACTACTTTGTGAAAGGCACCTATAGGGCTGAGCAGGAATATAGCCCAGAGTGCTCTGCTAGCATGGATGGTTATATAACTGCTAGCCTCAGCGTGACACACTTGAACGCTGCAGTCCATGCATGCGCCACACATGCTCGGTCTGTTTCTGAGCATTGAAAGTGTTTTAATAACAAATCGTGTAAGTTGTTCTTTTAATTAATTAAATGTTATTGTTCCTTGTCTTTCCCTTCATGCCTCATTTAAGGTTCACGACTGATATTGTTCACGTCACTGTATCTATTACCTAAACTAAGACTTCAGACTGCATATTTTTCTACATGATGGGATGGAGACTTCGCAGTATAATGCATTGCATCCATCTCACTTCTGAACACGAGAGGCTCTTCTTGGCTCTTGCAGCTTCCTCTGCACCCTGCAGTAGAGAGAAGAGCAGTCAGTGACCAGACCTGCGGGGGATGTCTGCCTTCGTTCAGAGTGATGGATGTAGAGAGGGGGGCGCCTACACAACAGAGAGCGCAGAGGTGGATAGACAGTCTCTCACATTTACAGCCCTTTCCACTCAAACTCCAGCTCATTAGATCCGAGGCGGCTATCTGACAGAGCAGTTATGGTTGGGATTCAAATCGTGTGCCCACAAGCCACATTTCGCTCTTCTTTGTGCGTAAATATTTGGCTCAAACAAAAATTGTGGCTTGGAATATGTAGCTTTGAGTGTGAAATTGCATATGTTAGATGAACTGAAAAATTGCCTCATACTTCTACGATTTAGATTTGACAGGTACGGGTCATGGCAGTCTCCATATACTCTTAAAAATAAAGATTCTTTATTAGCATTGGAAGTTGCATGAATAACATTTCAAATGCACAGAAAAAAATGGCTCTTCTATGGCATGGCGTCGCTGTGAAAAACCCTTTTTGGGACGCTGGTTTTTAAGAATGTATTAGACTTGAAGGAGGTCTTTGCTTGTAAGTATCGCTCGCAGGATAGAAGGCTTTGGAGAGCTGCAGCAGGAAGCATTGCGCTCCTGTGCTGCGTATCCTCCTCCGCTGTGTGAAGGGAGCGCTAATGAAGCATGATCTTATTCTCAAGTGTACTGCAGTCGCAGACAGGAGGAGCTTCAGCTAATGCATCCACCTCTCTGGAAGCCCCACTCTGGGATGAGGAGCTGTGTCGGGTTAAAGCTTTGTTATCAGTCGAGTTTCAGATAAGTCAAATTTCAAGGCAAAAGTGTTCGTCAAGAACAGAGTTCAGCAATAGTCTGTTTGCACCGATGACTCTCATGGTGCTGTTACATTCACAGTTGGGTTATCATCATGCAAAGTTAATAACTGGAGAAAACTGCGCATTGGACTCTACAGGAAACAGTAGAACATGGAAGCATTCTTGTAAAGGTCCTAGATCACATGTAGTTACAGAAATTACAACTTTCAAAACTTCAAAATGTTTGATTGAGATTTTATCTACTGAAAGTTTTTGGGGTTGCCCCGACTAAAGATTTTTCTAGTCCACAGGTAGTCATTCGTTTAAGCCATCGGTCGACTAGTCACACATTTATGATATTCATTTAATGACTTAAATATATACTTGGGATGTGGCATTGGAAAATAGTTTGAGTTTCAGGGCTTAGAAAGAATATTAAATATCATATTGTTAACATTGTTGTACATTACAGAGAAATACAAAACCATAATATTAACATTATCTTGAAGCGCACTGGCCCAAAGTAGCCTAATGAATATGAATGTATTAGGGGAAAAAAGCAGGAGACTGTCTGAACTTTTTAATTTATTAATAAACTGGTGTTTTCTGAGTCAGTGTCGGCTGCAAAGAACAATGCTGGCTCGTCATCTCCACAGTATAGTGAATGTGTCTATAGAGAGAAATGCATGCTACATTAAACATGTCATTCAGTTAGCTCTGTACTAATTTAGCATTCACACTCCACACTAGCACTTGTTTATGCGCCTAATAATAGTGCACATTTATCTTATGTTAGAGCTATGCGAGCATCTATGTAAAGTGGCTCAAATTTAGTAACTACTTGTTTCAAATGAGAAACCATATTTGATGTTGATGGATGAAAGGCGAACGTTTGGATTTCCTGACCGACATAATTACCACATTGACAAGCCGTGTTAATGATCTGTCCGTCGGACTCTGTGACTTTTTTTTCTGTGAATACCCGAATAATTAAAATTTGGTCAGCTAAGCCTCTTCTCATCGATTAACATTTAGTTGACTATTGGGGGGGAAGCCCTAGTTTTTATAAAGAAGTTTTGTCAGCTGGACAACTGGCATCTTGTTAAACAACGGTGCAATCCATTGAACAAGCTGTACTTCTATTCCTCACAGCCCCACTTTCATTCATTCCTGTCAAAAATGAAACATGCCGCTACCTGACTAAGGTCTATTCAATGTGTAAGGAAAACATTTTCTGTCATAAATATTACTTCTTTTTACTTGATTACACCACATAACTCACTATATTGAAATCTTTCTTAAAAATGATTTTTGTAAAAAACTTTGCCCATTTGTTTTGAGAGATTATTTTTGTTCTATTTATTGTGGACACTTTTATGTGTCATTGACCCACCTATGGGATTTAATTTGTTCTGTGACCAGACTGATCTATAGATCAGTGGTCTATAGAGAGGCTTGTTCAATGCGTCTCACTTGCGAATTAACATTAGAGTTGCTACATAACATCCCTCTGATGTGTTCTTGCAAACTATATTGTCAGATGAAGCTTGAAGTACAAGTAATTGTCATGCTCCTTTATGCATTGTTTGATTTCACTGCAAGGTAGGCCAGCTAACAAAGTGTTCCTGTCCAGTTTTTCCTAACTTTCCTTTGTTCTTGTCTGTAGGTACATGTTGGGCAGGGGGGTGAAACGTAAGCTGAGCACATGTGAGGACCCTTCCCAGGACTTGCCATATCCTCAGCAGAGGCAGCTGGTGCTGGACTTGTGTCTGGACAAGCTACAAAGCTGCCAGCGGCGAGCTGAACCCAGCCTACACCGCTCGGTCCTGCTGGCCAACACCCTCCGCCAGATTCAGCAGGAGATGAGACAGGAGGGGGAAACCTTTTTGCCACCAGCCCTGCTAGGCCCCTCACTCCCTCATGCCTCGACCCCACGGCACTTCCCTGACCTGCCTCCCGTGCCCTTAGACTGTCCTCAACCCCTAACTGGAGCACTGTCCCCTTCATTTCCCCTCACAACGGCTGATGATGATGAGGAGGTCCAGTTGGGCGGTGCCGAAAATGAGACATCCTTCGCTGATGAGGACGACACAAGGTCGTTGGATTCACTCTTCGGCTCATTTGAGATTACAAATTCCACCAGCTACTTGACAGACTTGGCACTAGATGACATATTTGAGGACATCGACACGTCAATGTACGACTCCTCTGACATCTCTGTTCTGCCGTGTCCTGCGCAGAGAAGCGGTGGGGTGGATGATGGCCTCAAGAGCCTTTCCAGCTGCACCTCCAACAGCAGCCTGCAGCTTTGTCTCTCAGACCTCAACGACCTGGACCACATCATGGAGATCCTGGTGCGCTCCTGAACCACAGCTCGCACCACAGTGTCCTCATTCAGCCATCCCGATGTTTTCTATGGAAAATGAATTATACAACGCGTTTTCTTTTTTTAAACAAACAAATATTTTATCTATTTTTATACAAAGGACTGCTATATTTATATATAATAAAAGGAAACTGCCTGACACACACTCACTGTAGGATAAATGCACATTTTTAAGACACTTCAGATGGCCGAGCTTACGCTCCCATCCTTCATATTTAAGCAAACTAAGATATGAATATGCAGGGACTTTGGAAACAAATACGAAGTATTACCATTGACACTTATTTATATTGAATAGTGACTTTAAGAGGAGGAGATGGAAGAAAAGTGGATCATAATGGATGCTCCGTAGCTTTTTTCGGTGATTTCCACTCAATTCTGAAACATTACATTTACTGTCAGTAATTACAATTATCAGATCATGTCATGCACATGCAGCACTCACACTACCTCTCAAGATACCAAGAGCTCTTTCTCTATACAAAGACTGTCATTGTTACATCTGTATTTGAATGGTTTCTCTCCAAATAACTTTAAAAAAAAACTGCTGATTGTTTTATATATGGCTCTGTGTTCACAGGAAAGCCTGTCCTCAAATGGTAGGATTCAGTCCAAAGCTAAAGCTGTAGAAGAAATGCTTTTGTCTCGATCTTTCTATTCAACTTTTTTCCGAAACGTTTCTGACTTTTGGTTTCAGAACGAGCTGTTGCTTGTGTAAAAAGTGATATATATTTTCTAATCACTTGGAATTTAATGCTATTTCTACTTTTCACGTACATGATTGTCAGACACAGCCACCGTCGAATCCCTCGTATGAACATAGTGCCTATAATGGAGAAGGAAGACTGCCGACGATGAACTGCACACTGTGGAACCGCACATAGACTTGCCTGAGTTTCTTGCTCTACCCCTGTGAACTTCCCTACATGGGTTTTTCCCACTTTTTTGAGCATTTAGCACGACCCTCTATCATCTAAAGAAGCCATTACCCGAATGTGGCTCCACATCTCCTCCATACTGTCCTTCATTGTGATCTACACTGCAAAAAGCTGATCGTGGATTCATCTTGTTGCTGTGGTCTCGAAGACCGTTTCTGAATGTCCAAGCTTACTCGCGAGAAACCGATTAACCCGAACTGATGTCTCACCTGCTTACTTTATTCCTCTCATCACAAGTTTTAGGCCTGTTTGAGCCATCTCATCCACAACTTTTAAGTTATTAGTTACTGCTACAACACAAGATGGTAGACCAGAGCGAAGGCACTTCATATTTGTGCTGCATTTACATCCACTGAACTCCAAGTTGGTGCAATCGAATGCAAAGAGCCACAAGCTGCGGTCTGCATTAAGAAAGGGCAGAGACAAGGGGGAGGGGAAGAACTAGAGAGCGAGATTAAGGGGGGAGGGGGGAGTTAAAGCAAACAGCTTCTGTCACGTGGAGAGCCGTGCTAGTGGTAAATGCTACATTGAGAGTTTGACAACAGCTGGTATGTGTTCACTCGCATTGGTGCGCTCAAAACAAGCCCCGCCCCCAGAGGGGCCCAGAGGGGCTCCGTTCTCTTCCCGACCAATCGTGTTGATCCAAGGGAGGAGTTTTGTTCTTAATGTGGAATAGAATAACAAGAAGTGGTTCAATTTGGTTGGAATGTGTTCCCTTGCCTATGGATGGCTCTCTAATCATTACTAACTTAGTCTTAATTTGAATTAAATTTAGGCATTGCAACAAAAATACAATGAGATATTCATATGATAATAATAATAGTAAACTAATTATAGAGTTCAAGGTGGCAGCAGAGAAGTGCTTCGTCGTCCTTTAATCTCAGGCTCGCAGACGCCCCACCCTGCCTTCCCCCTCACAAGACACTTGCACCGCCGCAGAGAAAACCCGACACACAAAGTTTACACACAGATTTTAGAAAACATGGTGTGACCATTGGCGTTACATCAGCAACCTGTTTTTAATGCTGAGAGCTGTGGATCCTAATAAGTGTGTAGCTTTTTAAGCTTTGTAAGCTTGATCAGTTTGTTTCTTTCTCTTTTTATTTGTGTTGTTTGTATATATATATTTGTATTTATACATTTTCTTGTGTTTTGATTTTATTTTTATTTTTTTTGACTGAAGATCATGAGATAATATATTGCTTTTATTTAAGAGTGACATATCATCAGTAGACTTCGGTCTTTAGGAGGGTTTATTTGTTTTTTGAAGCGTGATTTGTACTTCACCTCCTCTTCTTAGTAATAATTAACATGTACATAGATGATGCAGAATTATGAAGAGATGTTTATCATTGAAATATTTGTAAAGGTTTTGATCTGTGCTGACTCTGAACTGAACAATGATGGGGCGTTCTCTACTGTGTGTTCAGTTCCCTTTGGACCAGGCAGTTTAGGCAGCTTTTAACTTTTTATGCGAAAGTGGTTAAGTTAATCGAGGAGAGCTTTCAGTTGTTGGCCTCATTTAAATGTAATTTGTCCTGCTGCTTGAATTTCAGTCTCTTGAAGGACATTTGTTTTACAATAATCAGCCCCAGGAGCCTCTGGTTTTAAACTAATGTTCATTATGGTTTAGTCTCAGCATGTATTGCAGTAATGTACCGAGCAGCGGTGAAAAGGAGTTCACACTGTGTTGTAGACTCGTGAACGGCTTACTCAAATAATGTACGGTACTTTTGATGTACCGGTTGCACAGAGAATACATAAAGCAGCAAGAGTTTGTATTTTCTTGGTCCTTCTCAAATTTGCTTGGTTGTGATGCACAAAATAGCAAGCTTTAAACATCACCTCATCTTGTTAATTTGGCAGATTATTTTTTAAGCGAAGTTAAAATATATATATATATCCTAATGAAATTGTAATATCAGAAACCTCAAAATGTCACTTTGTCCTAAGTGCAATATGAAAAAATGAATATAAAGTGCTGTTTTGCCTACTGGCAAATGACACAATGTAGTGAGCCTATATACCTTTGAATGAATACATGGCTAGGTATTTTTATTTATTTATATAAAACAATGACTTTAATCCCTACAATTTATTCTTCCCCCAGAAACTGTCTTTTGATCTGTTGCTATCTGTTTCGACCACAGATTTTATATGAGGTCTGTAAATAATAAAGCATTTTCTTTTGCAGTCATATTCTATGCAATATTGTAGCAGGTCAGTATGTCAAATAAAAAAAAAAAAATGGAAATGGAAACTTGTTTTTTTTTTTTTAAAGTAAAGTGATAAAAACCGACTGGCAATGTGGAGTAAACCAAGGCGGTTCAAAATATAGAAAAGATGGACATTGCCACCTTAAGGCAAACTGAATGCATGTTGATAGATGTTTTTCTTTTGGCATTATATGCTATATTATTCACCATATTGCGTATACTACACAAATATAAATGGTAGAATGAATTGCCATAAAGGGTAGTGCATTAAAATTGAGATTTTACACCATGATGCATGTCATATCTAAAAAAATAAATAAAAAATGATGTTCGCTTTCTATAGTTATTAACCATTTGAATTTAGACTCTTAGATGGCTTTCTGGAGGCCGTTTGCACATGGCTCGAATTGCTTGCAACAAACAGATGTTTGAAGCATCTTGTATGAAGAAATCTGCTGTCGGCCCCATAAAGTCTCAGCCATCATTCTATTCTTATTTTATTTCTATCTTAGAAAAATAAAAGTGTTAAAAGCATTTGAAAATCATAAACACACCACTGTCTGCTCTTGGAGGGCACTGCTGCACTCCTCCTGGGATATCACTGCAGTTGCTGTGCTTGATGGCAGCTGCCAAGAAGAACAAAGTCAGCAAAGTGGGGGAAGTCAATTTAGACTGAAAAAGGAAAACACCAGTGTGGCTCTCAAAGTCTTCCTTGCTGTGGCATGGTGACAGGACTGTGGTTCTCAGATAAATGTGATCTGAACATATTCTTACTGATTAGACTAGATTCGTGTATAATATACCTATAATTATAATTATTTGAACAATAACAACATGATTCATATTTACACATGTGTCAAGACTACATTTTTTCATGCATTTTACATTTACACCACTGTTGCACACAAAGCAGAACTACACACTTCCTGTTCAGGTAATCTGGTCAAGTGCATGAGATGCTTACCTGTCAGTTTCCTCTGAATAATTCATTTGATTATATGTTGGCTATTTGAAAGGAATCTGTTTATGCCATTTTAAAAGGCATTTCTTCTTGTTCTTTTAATGTGCTCAATACATTTCCTGCCAAGAAAAAACATTTAAAATATAGCAAATCCTTAAACAACATGATATATAATAATGCTTACCTGTTAATCTTTACCCTATAACCTGTTAACTGACACCCCCCTTTTTTCAGCACAGATCTCAACTTAAATGGTTGCAATTCATGAATGCTTTGGAATACAAACCTAAATTTTACAAAATAATTTGGACTAATAATTGGACTAATAATTTGGATAAACCATATGTCTAACCAAGTTGTGTTGCAAATTTGAAGTTGATGTAAAAAAAAAAAAAAAAAAAATTAGCCTGACAAACGGTTTTAAGTATTACCTAATGTATGGCGATTACTAAAATATGTGGAAAAAAGGCAATATAAAGTGTGCCAGGTGTCCTGCTACCAAGACACTGACAGTTAACAATCTATACTAACACTAGCAGCCTTCCTGAAATAATGGTAAACTTTGTTTCTGATATGATAAACTGATAGAATGTCAGTCCGGTTAATTTTAAGGTGATCAGGCAGTTGTGAGGAGAAACATGATTTAAGATCTATCAATTAACTGATTTAACAATTTAAGATCTCTAATTTAATGACAGTGGGAGTGAAATAATGACTGTCAAATGCCAATAATTGTAGAATCATAACACTTTCTTGCACAACAACATGGAAGATCAGACTGATAATCAAAGGTCAGTCAGCACTCTTTACCTGAGCTCCACCTGCTGGACACACTCTGCATTTGATTTGGCATAATCTAACAGAAATAATTTAATAAAAAATAAAACAGAGTAAATTTAAGGTTGGTTAATATATGAAGAGTTCAGATGCAAAAGCCTCTTCTTCTAGAATGATAATTTTTATCAAGCTCGTATTTTTAAGTTCAGTAATTGCACTTAAATGGCAATGAAAATGACCTATTAATTGTCATTTAAGTGAAATTACTGAACTTAAATATACGAGCTTGATAAAAATGATCATTCTAGAAGAAAATTTCAGATGGCACTTAGAGGCTTTTGCATCTGAACTCTTCATAAATGGATAGAGTTTCAGTGTTTCAAAGGCACTTTCCTAACCTTAGCACAATTTACCATAGTTTTTGCATAACAACAGGTTTAACTGTCAACTTTGTATTAAAACCAGTAACCATATAGGTAAAAACATTGGTAGCCCTTCATTATGGTCAGCTTGCACCATGTTGCTAACAAGCTATTTATGACAAATAGCAGCCTAAGCATTTGAAAAAATATAACTGGCGCATTTAGTAAAAATTTGTTTCTTTCACTCTCCTAAATATTGTTTAGTTTAGGCCTACTATATGAATCTATGTATAGGCTATTGTATTTGAATGTCCAAAATAACATATTACTTATGACATTTTATTTGTCATTTAGGGTAGCTAAATACCCCAGTACCCTATTTGTAGTGTAATATACACTACACATAGACATTCAATACAGTTAACTTGGGTGTATGGGGTTGCCTGAATTTCAGTCCAGTAGAGAGATGATATTTGTGAGGGTGAGATTTAGAGGGTTGTACTGAGGTAATGAGGATCTATTCCCAGGAAGGTCCGCACTCGCAGCTTTCTCGTTTCTCCGAGAAGCTTCTCATCTTCTCCCAGTTCCGGTTCTGGTACTTTCTAAGGGGCTTAATAAAGGTCTTTGGGGGGCAGCTGACGACTAGTTAAGCGGACAACTTAGGCTACCTCTCGACTACTCCTTACATACATCTTTATCTTTTACTCCGTGCCTCCTTATGAGTTCCCACTCTTAACAGTTTTGTTTTGTGCACTTTAAATAGGCCTACTCGTTCTCTGTTCCTAAATATTCTCGTGAATATTTATACGCAAGTTTCATCGACGCAGCAAATCAGCTCAGCTGCAGCTGCATACGTTTATGCACGAATTTACATATGTCAATCTGAGCAACTAGCCGCATCCGCAGTTTATCGGAACATCTCAGTTCTATTAAATCAGCTAAATTCTGTCATGGCCAAATGGGGAGAGGGGGACCCGCGCTGGATTGTGGAAGAAAGATCAGACGCGACAAATGTTAATAACTGGCACTGGTAAGTAGCACGTGCATGTCCTCCAGTTGGGAAAACGAGGAGTATTTTTTGTCGCTCTTTGCAATACAGTGTTGTTAAGGGCATACCTCTAATGCTGTTGGACTGTTATGAAGTGTCTCTCAATAAATGAAATTCTATTTCCCATCATATGGAGGGTTCATATTTATTCATCTAGATTTTAAGTTAATATGCATAAATGTAGGCTATAGGTTCTGTTATTGATCACTTTCTACGTTCACATGCTCAACTATTCAATCTCAACGTGAGGACAGAATGTGAGGACAGAAACAGATGTAGCACATATAAAAATAGATGATTGACAGTTTAAAATTTAATATTGCATGTCACATCGCAGGGAACGTCTGAAACTTTGATATTTCATATCTACTGCCTGTTCTAATAGATTCTCAGAGCCCTTAGGTTAGTTTTTCCAGTGTTTGCAGAAGCCTCTGGAATGTCCTGTAGTTGAATGTGAGGGGCAGGCACAAGCTATTTTTGGAAGTATGAATGCGAGACAGAATTAGATTCAGGGTGCTCTGATGAAAAGCAAACAGAGCAAGACTTTTGAACTGTCCCACTTGAAATGTCTAACTTTGTTATGTATGTATGTTTCAAAATATAGTCAAATCTAGCCTAAACCATAAAGTGCTCACCCGCCCACAGATTGAAGTTTTTTAGGGATGACGTAAAGACTCCCTTGTGGTTTTTCTTTTTTGAGGCTCAGTTTGTAGTTATAAGTCCCACAGGAGGCAATCGAAACAATAAAAACACTTATTTTATTGATTCCAATACAACACAAACACATATAACACATGTGTATGTGTGTGCGCCAATGTATGCCACTGTAAAGATTCTTAAAGAGACAGTCTATTTGGTCAGTCTGATTTATTCCCCAAATTTGGAGAAACTGAGATTAATGGTTTCATAATTCTCTTTTGAAACATGAATCATATGCAACTTCTATAAAATAAATGATGTTTATAATTATTTAATTTTCTTAATCTTCTTACAGGACAGAAAGAGATGTCACAAGTTGGTCTCAAGATGTAATAAATAACCTCCTTCTTGGGATTCATGTAGAGGGTGAAGAAGGCTCATGCAAAATTACAGATGTCAGCAATATAGACGGCGAGGCCTCCATCAACAACCGCAAAGGGAAACTCATCTTCTTCTATGAGTGGGTTGTTAAAGCCTCATGGACAGGTGAATGAAAGTTCTGTTTGCGTACACAACGTAATAATTGGTGCATTGGTGAATCTTCGAGATCTTTTTTTCTTCACTTCAGGAACAAATAAAATTGGAATCAAATATAAAGGCACTGTGGAAATACCAAATCTCTCTGATGAAAATGACATGGATGACTTAGATGTAAGTGAACCTCTCTCCCAATAAAATACGAGCATGTTGCATGAAAAATCTAACTTATGTTTGTATGTACAGATCTGTGTTTCACTGTGTAAAGACCAGCCAAGCACACCGCTGACTGATCTCATGAGGAAGGAGGGAGTCAAGAAAGTCAGAACGGCACTGGGCAACTATGTCAAACATCTTAAAACGGGTGAGGGTTCTAAAACGTCATTTATTAGTCATACCTGTTTTGTTTTATTTTGTATAGTTAATCACATTCTTGTGACTTGTTTTTACAGAGTTCTCTCAGGGTATGATCTTACCAACTGAAAATGCACTTAACAAACAGAATCAGGAGCCACAAGCCAAGGTCAAACTGGACAACACCCAAGTATGTTCTCATAAACATTTCTGGTAACAGCTAGATATAATATATATATATATATATATATATATATATACAAAACTTATGCTGTGTGATCAGCAAGTATAACATTATAGGCGTTTTTCTTTTAGTTATTGTTTCAGTTATTTATTTTTTTGTGCTTATTTTCGGAATAAAGTTATATGTGTGCACTTTAACTTTTCACCTCTGTATTAAAATTGACCCCAACCCCACAGATTGGGTCCTCCACTACAGGTAACTCTTCCAACACTGGAGTCAAAATTCCTACAGTGTCTTTCAGTCTGAAAGACACCTTCCTTACCTCACCAGAAGAGTTGTACAGGATTTTCCTAAACAAAGAGGTCAGAATCACTCTCCTATTGTTCTGTCAGTCTATACAAATGCAGTCAAAACAATACATGTAGATGTATTCTGGTGGTCTTTTATGCATAGATTATTTGATGTGGAACTCACTTACTCCTTGTCTTTTCATGGTGTAGATGGTACAGGCATTTACACATCTTTATGCTTTTGTGGATGGGTGCTCGGGTGGCAAATTCCAAATACTGGAAGGAAATGTTCACGGACAATTTGCAGAGCTGGTAAGAATAATCATTTAATAATTTTGTTGATGACAGTAATTTTCAAAATTGATTTTAAAAATCTTGCCCTTTCCCTTTAGATTCCAGACCAGAAAATTGTCATGAGATGGAGGTTTTCAAGTTGGCCAGCTGGTATTTATTTATTTATTTGTTTGTTTATTTATGTATCCACTTTTAATATTAGTATTAATAATACATTTTACTTTTCTATATTACTTGTTTTGAATATATTAAGGAATATCTATGAAGTCTGAGGAATGTGTTGCTCATTGTGGACTGTTTGTAGCCATTGTTCTTCACTATTGTTGGGTCTGTTTGCTTTAATCTGAGTTATGATTTATTTTTAATTCTCTTTCAGGACATGCAGCAACTGTCATTTTAAACTTTATGAATCGAGGCAGTGAGACAGAGCTGATTCTGGAGGCCAAAGGAGTTCCCAGCAATGAGGAGGAAAGGATGAAAGAGGGCTGGCAGAGATACTACTTTGATGCCATTAAACAGACGTTTGGATATGGAGCACTGCTCTGCTAAGCTAAAGCTCATGTTGTGTCATGCCAGAAACTCGGGACATAATACACGTAGGCCTGGTTTCACAGACAAGGCTTAGATTAAACCAGGATTAGGCCTTCGTTAATTTAGGACATTTAAGTAGCTTTTATAAACATGCACTAGAAAAAATCATTACTGGTGTGTATCTTGAGACAAAACATAGTCAGTGACATATTTAAGATATGTCAGTGCAAGTTACTTTCAGTTAAAACTCAAACATGCTTTTTAGTCTGGGAATAGGTTTAAGTCTTATCTGTGAAACCAGGGGTTGGATTAAAGAAATGACATCTGTGGAAGTGTGAATATGAAACACTTGTGTATCCTGCCTGCACTGGTTAGTTGGATGCCCACAAACACCTGTGCCTTCTCAATGAAAATAGTTGCCTAAATTCTTTTTGTATTTGTTATTCCATTGCATTAGAGATTTTGTCATGTTTTAATGTAATATCTATATTTGAATGTTATGTCTGGGCATTCCAGATGTAGATATTGAAAAATTTAAAATTGAGTGTTTTATAAGTGAGATTATATTTGCCTGTGATGAAGTGGAAGTCAAATTAATTGTCTGATCATGATACCTTTTAAATATATATATGTGTGTGTGTGTGTGTGTGTCAGATCTTATCGGAATATCGGAAACTGTTGTAATAAAACAGGAAATAAATGTTTTAACTAATAAGAGCCTTTAAACATGCTTATCAATCGAAACATTACTTATTTAGATTATATAATATTTGAAGACTATTTAAAACATTAATTTTAAAATGTATACTAATAATTTATATTATTTTATATCTACCATATTGTTTACTTAACACACGGCTGAGAGAGAGTCAGCTGTTCACAGGCGTTCCCACATCCTGCAAACTGTCGTGTACGCTTCTGCTCCATTCGCGTATCTCAGCAGCCGGAATACCCTTGTGTGTGCACCGCTGATTGGTCAACTGACTCTTGAAGCGCAACGATTGGCTATCACCTACGGTCTCGCATTCTGATTGGTGAAACTGCCGCGGATTAGGAAATAGGTGGTCGGTCAGTGAACAGAAATATGATGAAACACGAGAGACCCTAAAGACGGCTGAACTATCTTGTGTTGTTGAATTTGATAGACATTGCAGTTGCCTTGGAAACATTATTCCGGAAATCGTCCTGGAAATAATATTAAAGGTCCGCAAGCGCCACAGCAATAGTCTCTGAAAGGTGCTGTGTGTTTAGCTCTGCTAGCTGTGTGTTGATAGGCTGTCACTGAGTTAGTTAACGTTACATTGAGCTGCTAGCTGCAAATGCTTTGGTTATTGTGTTAATGTTACATGTATGCGAATGGATTGTTTTGCTGTAATCCATTTGGGCTTTTGGGAGAAGTTTTGGCTTGCTGGTCAAGTTCTTTAGCTAGTGGGTTATGCAGTCAGGTGCAGTTCACTGACACATTTATATAGCTAGATGGCTAGTTAGGATAACAGATAGCTGATGTGCTGATTTAGTTATTTAAGTCAGATTTTTAGTCGTTCACTGCGTTTTGCACACTCTGGCAACATGAATCCCATTAAGAAGTCTTGTCTGGTCCTTATTGTGGCATTAGCTGTGACTTTGGATGTGACAGCTGGTGGTGAGTCAAATTCTTAAAGTATTCAATGTTCAGTAAAGTATTCATTATTCCACTTCTTAAAGTATTCAATGCTTAGTCTATTAGAACAAAGTGCATGTTTATTTAGATGTTAACTAAAGTGTAAAGCTATTTAACAGTTCAAATGTATTAACATGTATTGTATGTAAAGTCTAGCCCTATATAAACCGTAAACTTGGCTGTTTGGTGCATTCATTGCAGAAGTAATACCAGATGAGGAAGGAGATGCGCAGGTCGGTGCGCCTCAGGTAATACAGCATTAAGACATAAGACACACACACACACACACACACACACACACACACACACACATACACACACGTGCTTGTGTAAACAATGCTATTTTCTTAGTGATCTTTGCATCTTGTTGCATCAATGGTTTTATCAAAATCAGAGCACAGATGATAAGGATGGCTCCAGAATTTTGTCGGAACATGCGTATGTTCCTAAAGATGCCCAGCCTGACAGCAGCTCAACAGACACCGGTGTGGAAAGCGAGATTGAGGGGATTGAAAAGGAAGATCTTCCAAGTCAGCCCCCTCCACCAGAGGAACGTCGTAAAGAAGGTGAGTCGGTGCCAGATGGGGTCTGCAGGTGCTTCCTGATTAATATATAGCATTCAAGTCTCAGTAGTTAGATTTTCCTGTGCATTTAGCATCATTTTATCCGTCTCTCTCTACTTTGCATCCATTATTTTACTCCCACCATGAAGGTTTTGTTACTAGTATCTGTGCCATATGTTGCTTAAGTTTAAGTTTCACTGCACAAAATCCTTCTTTTCTGTTCATCGCTAGCTGAGAAAAGAAACTTGCTCACCCATGCATTCACCTGTGTGTGGTTGGTTTCCTGTGAAAGTGTCTGGTTATTGTGTTATTTTCTCATTGGCGTTTATCTTGTGACGTAGTTCCGGTGGTGACTGGTGGAACGGCCTCTGGAGAGCCCTGCGTCTTTCCTTTTCTTTTCCAAGGGAAAGAGTTCTTGGAGTGCACTACTGAAGGCAGAGGAGACGGGAGGCTGTGGTGTGCCACAACGTACGACTACAGCTCTGATAAGAGATGGGGCTTCTGCGAAAGTGAGTGAGCTACTATTGGTAGCATACTTTATAGTGCTTTATATTGTAAAAATGAATCATATTGTGACTCAAGTCTACATGAAATGTGATAATACTACTTTAGTTGAAAGCCAAAGAGTTCTCTGCACATTCTTTGCTTTTTACTACTCATACTCTTTTGCATAATTAGCTTGGATATGAGAAGGTCAATGCTAAAAATACCGGTCTTTATAAATCAGTCATGATTTTTAGCACTTGCGGTTGTTATACCAATTGTGTGTGATGTCTATGTGTCCTGACAGCGGAGGAGCAGGCAGAGCACAGGAGGTTGGTGGAAGAGGCTGAAGAACTGTACCAGGCCACACTTAGGGTGATCAATGGCACCAACCGGAGGAGCCAGAAGAAAGAGTGAGTGCTGTGCCATGTATATTTCTTATTGCTTGCAGTGCTCATGCAAAAGTTTTCCTGTTGTTTTTAGGTCTTCAAGCTACAGAGAAAAAAGATTTACAAGATTATACCTTATCTACCCCTAAAGGGTGAATATTTGTACCTTCATGCACAGTGTTTGCAGATTTTTTTTCTGACAGTGTAGGATAGTTTTAGTTTCTCTGTTGGTGTAAAAGTAACAAATGTATTTTAATTACACTACTGTTCAAACGTTTAGGGTCAGTAAGATATGTATTTATTTATTTTATGATTAAAAAAATAAATAATAATTCTTTATCCAGCAAGGCTGCATTAAATCGATCAAAAGTGACAGTAAAGACAATAATGTTGACAAAAGTTTTCTTTTTAAAATAAATCCTGTTCTTATGAACTTTCTATTCATCAAAGAATCCTGAAAAAATCTTCTTGGGGTCTCCTTGAAATATTTCCATGCTATTTGCAGCATGTTTCTTTATTTGGTTGCATTGTGAGTATTTGCAGCACACGTGTTGTCAAACTGATGAAGATGTTTTCTTAATTTGCTGGTATTTTTTCTATTTGCATGTGTTTTCTTCAGTTGCAGCGTGTTGAGCTCTCTCGGCCACCGTAGTTTTCATTGTTGATAATAACAACAAATGTTTCTTAATGCACCATATTAGAATGATTTCTAATAGATCATGTGACATGGAAGACTGGAGTAATGGCTGTTGAAAATTCAGCTTTGACATCATTGGATTAAATACAAATTTGTAAAAAATAAAAAAAAATATTATTTTTAAAATGTAATATTTCACAATACACTGTTTGTACTATATTTTTCATCAAGTAAATGTAGTTACTGTGACGTCTTTTGAAAACGCTAAAAAAAATGTTTACCGACCCCAGACTTTTGAATACTATAATTCTATTCATTTCTGTATAACAGGTTGTATGAAAAACTCCTGAAAGTTGCAGAGATGGGTCATGCTAAGGCTATGGAGAAGGTGGCATATGCCATGCTTTTGGGAGACTACTTACCCCAGGACGTTCCTCAGGCGAAGGAGATCTTTGAGAAACTGGCACTGGAGGGCTCCCCTAAAGCTCAGACTGTAATGGCAACTGTTTATTTACTAAATGTCATCTTTTATGTCAATACTGATGCTTTTTTGTCCTGTGACTCATTTCAAGCTGTTTGTTACGAATAGCAGCTGTGTGCTTGGTTATTTTATCAATGCTGTGCTATTGCATCTGCATCAGGAAAACTTTATTCCTTTTTTTAAAAAATTGAGGTCCCATCCAATTTGTGTTCACACAGGCACTCGGTTTCCTATATGCTGCAGGATTAGGAGTGAACTCTAGTCAAGCAAAGGTATCCCCTAATGACATTTATCAAGCACAGTATGCTTACTTTAAATGTGCATGTTTATTGAAAATACTGTATTTAACCTAATTGCAGGCATTGGTGTACTACACCTTTGGAGCCTTGGGTGGAAACCTAGTTGCTCATATGATTCTGGTAAGAAGAATGATTTTCTGTACTAGACCTTAAACAAGGAAGGATCTTGTTCCAGCCAGGATACAAGACTTGGATTACTTGCTTATCTTATGTATCAAGTCTTATTTGACTTCACTTGCATCAAGCTGAGTGTCTAGACAAGCCTTCGGAACTACTGAAATTCTGACCGACACATTGGCTCAGTTACATGAAGTTGAAACCTCAGACCTTGTGGCATTTGTCCATGACTACTTTCTCAATGCATTGGTATTGCATAGGCTTGTGTTTGCCCTGCAGTTCATGGCTGTGCTGTCTGATAATTGTCATGCTTTCTTTTCAGGGCTACAGATATTGGGGAGGTGTTGGGGTTCCTCAGAGCTGTGAATCTGCTCTCACTCACTACAGACTTGTGGCCAATCATGGTAAATGTTGTTACATCGCTGTGCTTTCTCAGATGCAATCCTCATACACATCTAAATGCGTCTAATTTCAGCACAACATAATTTATAAGACCCCTGGTGGCCACTTGTAAGGATAATATCTTGTAACTTACTATTATTTTGGTCTCTGACTTTTTTGTTCAGTCTGTTTAAAAAAAGTTTATTGACTTTCTACATAGTTATAGTAGTATATATAGTATATAGACTTACTTCTCACATAATACATGTGAAAGGATTGTTTTCTTAGCAGTGTGAACATAAAAAAGACTAAAAATGCTGTAATATGTAACACATTTTTGGGTTCAATTTACTCATGCTGTGCTGATAGATTTTGGTTATAACGCCCACCATTAATCACTGGTACCACTTAGTTGTCCTCACTGTGTGTGTCTGTCTGTGTTAGTGGCCAGCGATGTGTCCCTGACAGGGGGCAGTGCAGTACAGCGGATCAGGCTCTTGGATGAAGTGGAAAATCCGGGTTCTAGCAGTGGAATGCTAGAGGAGGATTTAATCCAGTACTACCAGTTCTTGGCTGAGAAAGGAGATGTACAGGCACAGGTATAGTAAAACCATGTTGTTTTGTCTGTGGCATTATTGAAATCGAGAATAGATTGTCACTTATAGCAATACTTTTATTTTTTGGAATATTGTAGTTTATTTAGCCTGGAAATCCTGACCTAAATCTGAAAGATTAATGGTCTGGCATGCACTAATGAAAATCGGCCAGCTCGAGGGGCGGCACCAAGCATGCATTTGAAAATCTCACTGCACGCAATTGGATAACACTACGACCAATCACAAGAAGTCCCACCGGCGGAGCTAACTGGTAGATTATGGTGCCTTCACGTGCTATGGTAATTATGGTAAATACCAAAAGCCGACATGGAAAATGCACATGAACACCCCCTCATGTGGTATTTTCCACTGGGCAACTCGTAGAATATTTTGATGCACGAGTTGCCGAGATGAGATAACCTTTGACCTTTTCAAAATGGCGGAGAGCAACGCAAGAGTCGTGAATACTGTTAGCGGATAATTTCTGTAGCCTATACAATGTTGTGTCATTAACAATTGTAATATAATGCGTTAACACTCAATTTTCAACTTCGCCGCAATTTCCTTGTTTCATATATAATCATTTTATGTCATGTTTTATTTTTTTTAATTATTAATTATGTTTTAATCATCAGAAAGCACCACATTTACGTTTTTTTATTTTTTTTGTAAAGATAAAAAAGATACTCTACTGACACAGACCTTGCGGGTACTACATTACGACAACAAAAGCACTGGAACACAACACACTGGTAAATACCAGTTCACAAGTGGAAAATATCATCTTTTCCATAGCACGTGAAGGCAGCATTAGACTCTTACCGTATCCGGTCGGCAAAACAGCAAAAACGCCCTTCTTGCAAAGGAACGATTCGAGCGCCGTCTTCTGTTCCTCTTTTAGATAAAAAGCCAAGTCTAACTCGTTCACTGTAGCGGCCAAAGCCGTTTCAAACAACTGGTGTTCATCCATAGCCATCTTGCAATGTTTACTTCGACGTCACAGCGCTGTCGTCATCTGTTTAGCTCGCCTCTGGCCCGCCTATATCAGATAACCCGATGTGATTGGTGCAGCTTGGATACAAGGGCATATTTAATGAGCATCATTACTCGACACCTGTAACTCACTGAACAAAACTTGTGCTCTCCCGAGAACTCTGGATTTCCAGGGTAGTGTTTATTATAAATGTGTTATCCATGCACATCATTATTATTATTTTTTTAATTCATGTCCCCTCATAAACTTTAATCAAAATAACTTCCTCTTCTCTGATGATGTGTTTACTGGAGTGAGGACGGGACAGCAATAGCAAACCACAACAATCCAATAAATTCCCAATGGACAAAATCACATCCAGCAGTCCTAATTAATTTTTTTTTTCTCTCATTCGAGAAGCCATTTCTCTGGATATACGTCACAATAGGGAAAAAATGACAATCACAACTTCTGTTTCATGTCAACTTCAACTGTATTTTGATCTACCTGTATTTTTGATGATTACCGTCATATTTGCGTTTTTTGTCTAGGTGGGTCTGGGCCAGTTACATTTACATGGAGGACGAGGTGTAGAACAGAATCATCAGGTAATTTCTGTTCAGGCATATTTTGTACTATTCAGGCTTTGCAATTTTAATAATTTGATTAAATTATATGAAATAATGATTTTATACTTTCTTTTTGTCATTCATTTTCAGCGAGCATATGAGTACTTTAACCAGGCAGCAAATGCAGGGAATACACATGCAATGGCATTCCTTGGAAAGGTTCCAATGTTTTTTATTTTATTTATATTTTTATTGGACTGTAAATTGTTGTCCTGTGTTGCTTAATCTTTCAACCTCTTTGTGTCCGTCTTTTGTTCCTCATTATTATTGTATTGTTTTAGATGTACTCTGAAGGCAGCGAGTACGTGCCTCAGAACAATGAGACGGCCCTGCAATATTTCAAAAAGGCTGCAGACTTGGTGTGAAATTTTTTTCCTGTCAAAATTCATAAACTGTTATTTTCAAATGTTCTCCTCTAATCCTTTATTTTTGTTTTGATCTTTTAGGGTAATCCAGTTGGCCAGAGTGGGCTTGGTATGGCTTATCTGTATGGAAGAGGCGTTCCTGTGGTGAGTTTCCTGGATGAGCTGAACTAAACACTGTATGATAATTAAATGACCTTTTCAGTTATTGTTTCTTCTCGTTCCTGCAGAACTATGACCTGGCACTGAAGTATTTTCAGAAAGCTGCAGAGCAGGGCTGGGTGGATGGACAGCTACAGCTGGGAACCATGTACTACAGTAAGTGTGTGCTGGAGAGGGAGATTATGTGCAAATTATGTGATTGTGTTTTTTTTTCCTCAGTTCTGTTTCTTTACCTTTTCTGCTTTCACTGCAAGAGGAAAAATAAGCAGTCATTTATTATAAACGCGAACAAATTTACTGAGCCAGTAAAGGCCATGAAATATATACCTACAGGGTTCCACTAATTTCGAACATCTAAACACATCATTCATGAATGTTACATTTTATATGTAAATATTGTGATTCATTTAATAATGTCTTGATCTACGAAAATAAGTTTACTGCTCATATTTTCAGAGCAAGTATTAAAAGTGTGCATATTCATAGCAATTACACAGCAGATGCCTCAGAATATAGAACAGGGAAGTATCTTTTAGAAAATGTCTTCTAGATGGTTCTCAGAATTGTAGAATGTTGTTGTTGTTGTTATAATAATAATAATAATAATAACATCAAATGCATTTCATCAGACATTCCAAATTTCGGAGAATATAACAACTATTACTGTCATTAATTATTTAATAATAAAAAAAAAAAAGTCCCTCTCTACCTATCTTTCTAGCTCACTGTTTCATTACCTCAGTGGCGATTTATCTTATTTTTGTCTTAAATCACAGCAGACTCTTTTGGCTTGGTTGCCTATGTGATTGTTGCCATGCCAAACTCCCACCTGCATTCTGCTTTGACATGATCTTGACAAACATTGAGGACTGAGGAGTGTCTTAGTCATTTCAGCTAGTGGGTGTTTGAGAGTATGAAAAGTGCCTTTATGACTCTCTCATTCTTCATATTTTAGATGGCATCGGGGTAAAACGTGATTATAAGCAGGCACTTAAATTCTTTAACCTGGCATCTCAAGCGGGTCACATCCTGGCCTTCTATAATCTAGCCCAGATGCATGCCACGGGGACTGGGGTCATGCGCTCCTGCCACACTGCAGTGGAGGTGAGGCATTATTTCATGATGCATAGCCATGTTTCAAAAAGCTTTTCTGAAAGTGTTTAATGTATGTGTATTTGTGAGAGCAGCTCTTCAAGAATGTGTGTGAGCGCGGCCGCTGGTCTGAGAGACTCATGGCGGCATACGGAAGCTTTAAGGAGGGAGATCCGGACTCTGCTCTAGTACAGTATCTACTGCTGGCCGAACAAGGCTACGAGGTTGCTCAGAGCAATGTGGCCTTCATCCTCGATCAAAGTGAGTATGGGCTCTACCACCAGAGGGCGTCAAACCCCCAACACCTACATGCAAGTTAATGGTGGTTTCTAGTTAAAAGCTGGTCTGAGAAAGCAAACCTGGATCTTTCTGACCCTTTAAATCCGTCCTTATAGTTTTCACCTCAGCCAGCATCTGCCTTGTAATTGGAATTTTGTTTTTAAACCTTATCTTTATTGCAAAAATATGAAATATAACTAGGAAGTCTCCAAAAAGAACCCCCAATTTATATAAGCTGTAACTGCTGCTCGTAATCGGAATTTTGTAAAAGAACAGGATGAAATGATTAAAATCTTAATTTTTATTAGGCCTGGAAAAGTCATGGATATATGCCTTGTATTTTATAGAAAATATTCTTTTGTAAAGGGAATGTAATTATAATTATTATTTTATTTTCTTCTCTAAAATATTAATTGGCTTGACTTTGCTAGATAATTTACAAATTTCTTAAAAACGAACATATAGCTGATTATTTAAATATATTAATTAAAAAATGCAATGAAAAATTGGCCTGAATCTTTATATGATAATTTTTTTTTTTAAATAAAACATCATTATTAGCAATGACTGGAAAAAAATCTATGCAAATTCATGTCAAAATATGTGGGAATGCACAAAGAAGGTCACAGAATCTTCCGTGATGGTAAAGCAGTCTGCGCAGAGCCTGAGAGACCACTTAAAGATCCGTCAGCCTTTCCTTTCATGTTTACTGTCTCTTGGCAAATGAAAACCCAGCTAAATTAAGCTACTTCACATTTGTGAAGGTAAATCTGACTCCGTGTCTGTGTATGTGTCTTTTTTTTTTCAGAGGGGTCACAGATCTTCAATGAGAATGAAACGTACCCAAGGGCTTTGCTCCACTGGACCAGAGCAGCTGCTCAAGGTTAGACTGTTCTCTTCAACCCTTACATTCACTCTAACAAAATGCCAAAGTGCTTTGATGGCCTTACAACCATTATGGTGAGACAAATATAACTGCTTACTACATGGCTCTCTCAGATACTTGATCCTGATTGGTCATTTGTGACATTATGTGTTGTCAGATATTTCTGTATAATTAATGCTAAACTGTATTTGAACGTTGTAGCTACTAGCAACCATTCTTCTACACTGTCATCGTTTTGCATATCTCATATTACTCTGCAAAAAAATTATTTCAATGTTTCATGCCAATTTATTTACTTATTTGCTGCACATCCACGTAACAACTGGATCATGTATAATCAGACGGTCATTATCGCTAAATAAACCCCTTCAGGCTGAAACAGGATTCCTCTGCTTCTGTTTTTATAATTCCATTTTAATTTTAATGAGGCTATTGAACATCCAGGACATTTGTAACATTAGCTTTTTTATCTTTTGTTTACAGGATACACAGTGGCCAGAATCAAGCTGGGTGACTATCATTTCTATGGCTATGGCACTGATGTGGACTATGAGACCGCAGTCATTCATTATCGTCTGGCCTCTGAGCAACAGCATAGTGCACAGGCCATGTTCAATCTGGGATATATGCATGAGAAGGGCCTCGGTATCAAACAGGTGAAATCTCCATGTGTATTTACATATAGCACGTACACACTACTGTTGAAAAGTTTGGGGTTGGTAAGAATTTTTTATGTTTTTGAAGTCTCTTGTGCTCACCAAGGCTGACTTTCTATCTGATTAGAAATACGGCAAGAACCATAATGTTGTGAAAAATATTACTGTTTAAAATATTAACATATTTCAAAATTTACTTTATTCTTGTGATGGCAAAGCTGAATTTTCAGCAGTCTTCAGTCGCTTGATTTGATGCTCATGAAACATTTCTTATTATTATAAATGTTGAAAACAGTTGTGCTGTTTAATCATTTTGTGGAAACCATGATACATTTACCCCCAGAATTTGATGAAGAGTTAAAAGAAGAGCATTATTTGAAATAGAAATCATTTGTAATATTATAAATGTCTTTGCTCTCACTTTTTAATGCATCCTTGTGGAATAGAAGTATTCATTTCTCTCTAAAGACCCCAAACATTTGAACTGTAGTGTTTTCGGTTGTTCCTCCACAGGACATTCATCTGGCTAAACGTTTCTATGACATGGCTGCAGAGGCCAGTCCCGATGCCCAAGTTCCTGTGTTCCTGGCCCTGTGCAAGCTGGGCCTCATTTATGCACTACAGTACCTGCAGGATCTCAATGTAAGTCGCATCTTTCAGTGAGGATCCACCTTAAATCTGACATGTCTCAAGTCAAGCAATAACCAATAACTTGCATCTTTTATCTTCAGCTGAAGGAGCTTCTATCTCAGGTGGATCTTGACCAGTTACTGGGTCCAGAGTGGGATCTCTACCTCATGACTGTCATTGCTCTGCTCTTGGGCACAGTGATCGCATATCGGCAGAGACAGCACCAAGCCGTACCCAGAGCCCCTGCAGCGCCTCCTAGACCTCCCGGCCAGCCGGAGCAGCCTGCCGAAGAGCCTGAGGAACAATGAGAGAGCAGGGATCAGGGTGGAGGTGACCGAACGGGACTAGGGGTACGGGAGACCGAATTGAGGCCCATTAGCGTCTCTTTCCCCGGGACAGCCGCTGACACCTGCACCCTGCTGTGGTCTTTAACCCTGTAAACCCCAAAAGAGCTTTCAGGACTCTTGTTGCCCTGTCCAGCCCCTCTCTAGTCTTTTTTACTGTGGCTTGGGGAAAAAACTAGACGAACTTCTATGATATCTTAAACGTGCGCCTCAGGGTTTTGCCAGGTGAAATAATATTTGTGCAAATCAACGCTCACTATGTGGGGGGAAAAAAGATCACATTGCTGAAGGAACTACGGTAGTTGTTTCTGAATTTTGCTTTCCACTGTGCTAAAAGTCAAGGATCATACCTATTTTGTGCAACCCATTCAGATTTTTTTGTTCTTGTTAGTTTGGTGCAAATTCGGATTCGGACACCATGCCTCATTGGGATGCAGAGTGCGAGATGGGCTGCGCTCTGAATTCTATTTGTAAAAAGTTCATACACTAAGCATGTGTTCCTTTTAAGTGGCTTGCTAGCAGATTTTTTTTTTTTTTTTTTTTTTTTTTTTTTTTTCAGAAATTATTATATACAAATTATTTATAATGTCAGTATTTGGACAAAAAGTTGTTTTCACCTACACATAGGTGTAGATTTCACTTGATTAAAACATGAGCAGTTACAGATGAATAAATTACATGGTAAGAAATCTAAGGTTATCAGTCTGCCAAAAGGCTTTTTATTGCCATAAACGCTCACCCTGCCAAACACTGAATCATTGAGATGGCCCTTGACCTCATTTAGTGTGTCTGTAGCATATTTATGGTATAGATTCAAGGCTGGTGTCCATTATGTTTCAGATTGTTAAACGTCTTTCTTCAGCAGTCATTCAACCTTTCCAAAAGTTTCCAAAATAAGAGATAAATTCCACTGCATACATGCAAAACATTTTAATTGTTAAATGGGTTGCTGTTTGCTATTATGCTCACTTTTGGTATTACAAGACACCTTTTTCCTTTTTTATTTTCGGATCAAGACATTGAATGCTCTCAAAGCTATTTTTGATGATTATCATATAAGGTCTCTTGCTCTGTAACATCAGCTTCCTGAAGCGGGTTAATTTGCTTCAGAACGTGGCTTTGTGTGCTGAATCATAGTTTTAGTTTCTTTTTTCAGAGGAAAATATTTTTTCAGATAATTTAAATTGTGAGCATGTCTAGAATATTTGATCGTTTGGTGATGGAATGTCTGTTTCAGGAAATATAGCAATACCACAAAGTTTGGTGCAAAAAAAAAAAGAAAAGAAATCTGTAATGTAAGCCTACATATGTGAATAGGAATGTAAAGGACTGATTTTCATGCGAAGATGCACCAGAGCATTAGTCTGTTTTTGTGGAGTTCACGTAATTCAGCAATGGTTTGAAACTATAAAAATCATATAACAGATTCTTCTATGTAAATCAAGCCGCTCATAATACAGAGATGACAACGGATGAGTCTAAAAAAAAAGCAAATAATAACATTTTCAACTGGCAATGTTTCTAAATAACTAATAAAAATCAATGGGTTCACAGCGAATGTCATTTCCTTTCTTAAAATAATTAGCTATTCAGTCCAAACAAACATCCAGTGCGCACATCATCAACCGCCACCTTATTTATTTCTCTCTGAAAGGATTCCTGGTCCTGATCTGCATTGCGCTGCGGATCCGTTTCTCCCAGGCCCCAGTGCTACATGGTTTCCAGTAAAGCTCTCTGAAGTTGTGAATGGTCACCAGTCCCCTGGCAGTTGCATGTGCATCTGGATCATGCTTTATGTCGGTGGGCCTGAACTTCGTCACTCAGCTGTTTTGGGTGGGGGAGATAAAGGGGCACTGATATAATGGCCCCGTTCTCTCTGCACACACATCCATTGTGCTAACCAGCTTGGAAACGCTCCACCATGGAGTGGCTTTTCATTGCCGTGGCAACCTGTTTGCTAGCCCTCTGCCCTGTCAAAGGTAAGTACTAGAAGCACCCAGAGCTGGAAAGATAAGCTGGAGCGCAGGGCCCACGATACATGTGTGAGATTGACCTGGGATGCCAGGACTCCAAATTGGTGGAGCGAGATGTTTATGTGAAGCTGTGTTGAAGGCCTTTGCGCTTGTGCTGTACCAATGGAGGCCGGTCTGTATCATATTTTGACTTTTGCTAAGGCTCAAGTGCTCATGGATCGTAATCTTTATCTCAAGGTGACAAGTGGAGGCTGGAATATGAGGAAGGACTCAGTCACTACAGCGAGGAAGCGCTTCGAAAGGTGCGTTTGTGTTTTGTGATGGGATTTTTTGGGGGCTTTATCATATGGTTGAGGATGTTTTTCTTTCTCATGAGGTCATAAATACAACTGTCCAATTAGTTTATCTTTGATAAATCATAATGTAAAACATCATTTCAGTACTCCAGGTGGTCTATCTATGGGGTGGCCTGAATGTTTTGGTTGTGATGTCACAGAAACCGCCTGTTTAGCATGTTATTTTGTTACAGGAGTTTCCTGAGAAGACCAGGCCAATCAGTTTCAAACATCCACTGTTCACGTGTCCTGACATGAGCCCCTCCTCTTCTGTGCCAACCTCAGGTAGGCTGGCCTTGGGTCTGCGTTTTAGACTATTTTTCCTCATTGTGACAAGATTTGCCAATGATGAATACACACTACTGATCTAAAGTCAGTACGATCAAGCTTGACTTTACAGGCCGCCAATGCTAGTCATGCTGGAGACAAAACATTTTTTTTTTTACATTAACACTGATGTTTATTATTGATGATGAATGCTAGCTCTTGTTGTACCACAGACAAACTGCATTATATAATGTTTTGGTACTTGCTGTATCTCTTGTAGTTGAGCTGGTGAGGGCAGCAGATATTAAAGTGATCGCTGCCCTTGGGGATTCACTGACTGTGAGTGTGATTATTTACTCTTTTCTTTTTTCGGTTTAGTGGACTTTTCATTAGTTAGCTGACAACAGAATTCATTCTACACTATCTTTATTCATGAGGCAAAATGAGGTAAACAACTTAAAGGGATAGTTAACCCAAAAATGCAAATTCTGTCATCATTTACTTACCATCATGTTGTTCCAAACCTGTATGAGTTTCTTTCTTCTGTTAACCACAAAAGAAGATATTTTGAGTATTTTTATTACTCAAGTATATATATTATTTTTCCTACTATGGAAGTCAATGGAGACTTGGGCCTGTTTGGTTGCCCAAAATATCTTCTTTTGTGTTTTTCATTTTTTCATTTTTGGGTGAACTATCCCTTTAAGCAGTACAAATACATACATTTGTTATTGATGCAGTTACTGATAATATAAGGGTTTAGAATAAAGCAATAATGATTTCTAATAGTAATTGTCTCACTTGTAGACAGCCATTGGTGCAAATGCAACCACAGTTCTTGGCATACCGATTGAATTTCGTCACGTGTCATGGAGGTAAATGTATTACTAATACTAATATAACATGCTTTTATAAATAAAGTGACTTTTTATCCAGTATGATGATATTTCTCATACTTTGTGAAGTTCTAATAATGTGGCCAAAATATTTGTTTTTAACTTTTTGTACTTATTCCATATTTTTAAAGCATTGGTGGCTATGGAACCTTTCAAGATGTCATTACACTGGCAAGTACGTCCTTTTGCCTCAATATCAGTCATGTGAAAAGTAAAAATTGGTGAATTGAACTGAATTGAATTTGTGACCCCGGGATCTTCTGTGCTTTTGATTTAGACATCATTCGACTCTTCAACCCCCACTTAGTGGGTCCTGCCCCAACCAAGACGGTCCATGGTACCCCAGCTCCCCTCTGCGAGACTGGATTTAACCTGGCTGTAACCGGACACAACACCTTGTAAATGCTAGTACATCCCTAGTCATTCTTCATAAATGGTTGTTAAAGAACAAACACCTGAAAATATGCCATCAAGATATTTTTACTTTAACTGTATACAATAGCGAATGTGCTATTGTATCAGGCGATGATATGAGTTTTGCTTTCTTTCTAGTAATCTTCCTGAACAAGTCAGACATTTGATTGATACATTGAAAACATATGAGGTAAATGCATTATTGCTTTTGAATACGCCGTTTCCGAAACTAAATGTGTTGTTTGTCCTCTGCTTCTGTTGCTTTTTACAAATACAGATGCTGAAATCTTGGCATTATTGTGATTCCGTCTTTTGCTACAGGATATTGACTTTGATGAAGACTGGAAACTGTTGACCATTCTAATTGGGATGAATGACATCTGTGATTACTGCAAAGACAAGGCATTGCTTACAAAGCTGTTTGTTTGGCAAACTACAGACAGAAGATTCTTCTACAGTATTGACAGATTTTGTTCAAAATGTCAAAGCGGGAACTATAGGAGGTTTAAAACAAATGTCATATTGATTGTGAACACATAGACGCTTGTAGAGATGATCATCAACATGAGTAATATTGCCTTGAAATGTGTTTGCTCTTTGAGAAACAGCAGTTGTAGGCAGTAAAAGTGACCTTTAAAGAGTCTATATTCAGATATATTGTCCTTTTTGAGTGTTTTTATAGAGCCTCTAAATTTATGTCCTCTATTTATGCACACAGTCCCTGTTTTCGGTGGAGAACTTTGTCCATTACATGACTGTGTCCTTGGAAATGCTGATGAATGAGGTAATAGCAGATTTCGAGATATAATATCAAATGCTTGGGTTTTTTTTAAACGTTTTTTTTTTTTAAGTCTTTTATGCTCACCAAGGCTACATTTATAATACAAATACAGTAAAAACTGTAATATTGTGGGTGGATTATTTTAATTTTAAATATGTTTTTAATTTATTCCTGTGATGGCAAAGCTGAATTTTCATCATCATTACTCCAGTCTTCAGTGTCACATGATCCTTCAGAAATCAGTCTAAAATTCTGATTTGCTGCTCAAGAAACACTTTTTTTATGATCAGTATTGAAAGCAGTTGTGCTTAAATTTTTTGTGGAAACGGAAATCGTGTGTAATATCATATAACTTTACTGATATTTTTTGTTGTTAATCAGCTTAATGCATTAATAAAAGTTTCTATCACCTTTGCAGGTTCCTCGAATGATAGTGAACGTGGTCCAGATACTGCCGATGGAGACCCTCAGGGAAGTTCAGAAACCCACCCCAGGATGTCTGCTCCAGAGGTACAGGAAATTAAAAGGGATAGTTCACCCAAAAATGAAAATTCTGTCAGTAATTACTCACCCTCATGTTGTTCCAACCCCGTAAGACCTTCGTTCATCTTCGGAACACAAATTAAGATATTTTTGATTAAATCTGAGAGCTGTCTCACTCCTCCATAGACTTCTAAGGGACAGAAACTTGCTGGCCCAGAAAAGTTATTAAAGAGATCGTTAATGTAGTCCAAGTGACTACAGTGGCTTAATCTTAAGTTTATCAAGCGACGAGAATACTTTTTGCGCGCTAAAAACAAACAAAAATAATGACTTTATTCCACTATTCATTTCCTTCTCTCTAGGCCTCGAGTGAGTTAACGTAGTGTTTTTGCGCAGCGCGTCACACACATGACCAGCGTCGGACAATAGTGAGCCTACGTGGTGACGTGCAACACTGACGCGCTACGCAAAAACACTACGTTAACTCACTTGAGGCCCAGAGAGAAGGAAATGAATAGTGGAATAAAGTTGTTATTTTTTTTTTTTCAGCGCACAAAAAGTATTCTCGTCACTTGATAAACTTAAGATTAAGCCACTGTGGTCACTTGGACTACATTAACGATCTCTTTAATAACTTTTCTGGGCCAGCAAGTTTCAGTCCCTTAGAAGTCTATGGAGGAGTGATCCAGCTCTCAGATTTCATCAAAAATATCTTAATTTGTGTTCCGAAGATGAACAAAGGTCTTACGGGGTTGGAACAACATGAGGGTGAGTAATTACTGACAGAATTTTCATTTTTGGGTGAACTATCCCTTTAAATCAAGCTTTAAAATATGGGCTAAGAGCAAGTGTGATGATATCATGGATACTCGATATGCATTGTGTTTTTATTTTCATTCACAATTAGCAATTCTTTCAAAATCAAAAATGAATGTTTATGCTCTTTCAGTGCTACATGTTCATTTCTCTCATATTCAATGCTCTGATCTCTCCAGGTCATTCTGCTCCTGTCTGGTAAAGCCAGCCGCTGGATCCGCTGATCTAAAGGAGCTGGTTGGAGTCAACTTAGAGTTCCAGGTGGATTTGTTTTCTCAATTATCTATACAGATATATTACAAATCTGTAATTTGCAAATATGGTGCTAAACTGTGTGGTTGCATTTTGTCTTTGTTTCAGTGTAACTATACAGTTTAAGTACTGAATAGAGCTAGTATTCATTAACAACATGGACTTACTACGTTATTACAGTAAGTACATGATGTGTAACAAGGATGCTGTAAAATAAAATGTTACCCAAAATATCTTTTGTTTTAGAAAGCACTGGAGCAGCTCTTGCACAGTGACCGTTTCTTTAAGAACGACTTTGCTGTAGTTTTGCAGCCATTCTTGAAACACGCAGACCCTCCAAGACTCCCTGTAAGAAGTGACCACTGATTGTGTTATGTTTATAATTTATGCCACATTTCTGCTAGCTTTGCATTAGGTTTAAAATTGAAAGTTTCCATTAATATGTGCATGTGCTGTTCAAGGTTTGTCTCATTAATTTGTCCCTGATTAGAATGGGAAGATTGACATGAGCTTCTTTACCCCGGACTGTTTCCACTTTACTATGAAAGGACACGAGGAGCTAGCCAAGGGACTGTGGAACAACATGGTAAGTTTTGGTTTCACAAATTCACAACGCTCCATTTAAAGGGATAGTTCACTTTGAAATTAAATTTTGGTATGTTTTAGCTTACCTCAAGGGCATCCAAGATGTAGGTGTCTTTTTTTCCACAGTAGTTTCAATTTTGATATTTTTAGGTCAAACCGTTCTTGTCTGACAGGCATATAATGCAGGTCTATGGTCACCCCCTCAAAGAGCATGAACAGAGTCCAAATTAAAACAATTCCCCATCGTCCAAATTAAGCAATTCCACATCGTAAGTACACATTGATGGCCTAAAACACGAAACGAGCAGTTTGTGTGAGAAAACGAACAGTATTTATATCGTTTTACCTCTTGTAACACAGCCACGTCCAAGTGATCTGAGGGGGCGCGCGCTTCCTGCTGTGTGACGTGTGCGCAGACTGGTGCATAGATATATACACTAGATATACACTCTAGTGTATATATCTATGCACCAGTCTGCGCACACGTCACACAGCAGGAAGCGCGCGCCCCCTCAGATCACTTGGACGTGGCTGTGTTACAAGAGGTAAAACGATATAAATACTGTTCGTTTTCTCACACAAACTGCTCGTTTCGTGTCTTAGGCCATCAATGTGTACTTACGATGGGGAATTGTTTAATTTGGACGATGGGGAATTGTTTTAATTTGGACTCTGTTCATGCTCTTTGAGACAGTGACCACAGACCTGCATTATATGACTGACAGACAAGAACGGTTTGACCTAAAAATATCCAAATTGAAACTACTGCGGAAAAAAAGACACCTACATCTTGGATGCCCTTGAGGTAAGCTAAAACATACCAAAATTTTATTTCAAAGTGAACTATCCCTTTAATAAAATAAAATGATATATAAATATATATACGTAACAAAATATATAATAAATAAAACATAGAATAAAATATCATTTTGATGTACACATCAGCCACAACCTCTGATTATCTCTGTCATATAGGCACAGTTTGTCATTCTGAAATCGTTTCTCTAATTTTTTTTGTGGCAAGTTTCAACCTGAAGGGGAGAAGTTTCTGGTGGAGAGCTTTTCAAACCCTATTGAGCTTATTTGCCCCCCTGTGGTAAGAAATTATATTTTATTTTGTTATGGATTCATTTGCTAATTCTATTATTACATCCTTTACTTTTTTTTTTTTCAAACTGACAAATCCTAGAGTCATCCATACATTTACACCAGACCCACTGTTGTAAAGCCAGGCCCGTCAGCTGGCATCAGACTAGCCGTTCTCCACCTCATGCTTGCCTTGGCTTTCCTTCCACTGTGGTTGGCTGTAAATCTGGCCTCCTTGTAGGACATCCATATGGAGTATCATGGTACATCATGTCTGCCCACCTGATGTTCTACTTGTGCTGGATATCAATGCTTTGACATTCTCAGAACCATTGAGGATCTATTTTGAGACTTGAGCCACTGCAGGAAAACTGATAATGAGGGAGTGAAAGATAAAAAAGAAAAAAAAGAAAAATGGACTTACAATCAGCATCATATTTAATTGTTCGGTGGAGTTTCTGCAATGGAAATGTTAAAACCTCAGAATAGAACAATATATGCTAATGTGATGACCTTTTCTGATATACCCAACTAAAATGGCACAAGAGCAGGTGCAAAGCCACATTTAGCTCTGCGTAATGCTGCTATAATTCATTTAGGTACGAAAGGTAACTGTGTAAGCTGATTCCGGGTTGTCTGAATAAAAAACGGCCAGAGGTTACACTGTAAACTCATTAAGCCTCTGCGGATAAAGGATTTTAATGTTGAGTGAGAACAATTGTTTTGCTTCTGAGAGCATGGTGAAAGTACATAAGTATGATGTACCACAGTAATAAGATCATTGTTTTGGATGCTACGACTTGAGAAGTGCTTTTGCTCTTCTCAAATAAAGATTTCAGAAGGGACACTTACCTCTTTTCCTTCATTTTTTTTTTCTCTTTAAAAGTAAGTTTTTACTTTAAATATGCTTTTTCCATTCACGCTGAGGGTTCTTCATGGGTCAATACATTCTTCCATTACCAATCAAATAACCTTTCTATATAGTTATTCTTAAAGGTTCTTAGCAGCTGCTAAAGATTCTTGGAAACAAGCTACACAAAACAAATTTCTTCAATAAAATCAATTATAGCTATACAATTATATGGGCTGTAGCAAATTAGCTCAATGAAATCTGATTAATTATTTATTACTTGTTATAATTATAAATATTTGGATCAGTTAATAAAATGAACTTGATGTAATGGAATTAATATTTTTTAATATTAACGTTTGTCCGGTGAACACTTAGTTTTAATCGTCCATCAACTCTCAGAAAGGTTATTTTTGTGGCCACCGAAAAATAACCTTTCGCACTGGGTACAGGATATGCAGTCTCAGAAGAAAGTTATGATGGTTCAGTTGTTCAATGGTGGTGAAGTTGCAACAGGTTCTTCCATGTTGAAGAATGACGAACTTCAGCGATGTTAGTCTGACTCGGTTGTGGTCGGAAGAGTCCTCTATTCCGGATGGGAGGTTACAACATGGCTGGTTGTAACTTTGAGGCCCCTCCATCTGCGCACCGGGGTGAAGTGAGGTCCCCACGGTGTCACGGTCGGACCAGATGTCTCCAGTCTCTTCCACACAAATTGCAACCAGAAAAGAGAAGGTCACTGAGATCAACTTCTGCCTCTTGAGTTTGGCTTGACCAGTGAAAAGGGTGTATTTTCAGGTGGGAAAAGTTCCTGTGTTTGGAAGCTGGCTCATTTGCATGATCAGAGTGGGCCGGCAGTTGTGTCATTTAACAAGAATACAATGTATGTTATGAGGAGGTGATATATTATTTTGATATGAAGCATGATAAAGTTATCTAATAATTCTATCATAAGGAATGCATAAAACAGTATACAATGCAAAAGACATTTTACAAAACCGTAATCATACACGTTTTCTGGAATGTCTCTGAGGTTCACTAGTTACCTGGTCAGAAGGGGCTTTATATCATTATTGATGATGATCAGCGGGAGGCCAGACATCATGGAGCCTGCTTGGACCTTTACTTGTTACAGTCTTGAGGGGAAATCGAGTATTATTAAATATAACTAATAATTGTGTGTCTAAACTGTCCAGCCGCTACATGGTGGTTTCTTCACATTTATGTCCTTAATGAATAAATATATTCATGTTTTGTCAGTCTGATATTGTCTGCATTCTTAGTTGAGGTTACTCAATCAAAAAAGCAAGAGAGATATTTTCTGTGCTGCCCATGCTGCATATTCATTATTATTATTATCATTATTATTATTGTTATTAGTGGTAGTAGTATCATTCAAAGTGGATTTGTATTAACCCACTCTCGGGGCTGTCAGTTTCTAGTCTTGCTTTTAAACGAAATTTGCAATTTGCAGATATTTATATATATTTTCCACAGGAAATAATGTCTTTTTATTGTTTATGCTTCTATGATAATTGATTGAGGTATAGGCTACATTTGGTTGATGGTTCGCTGTCTCTGAGATCACAAGATTGAATCTAAGGTTTATTTGTTAAAGAAAATTCATAAAAATATATTCAAATGCTCTGTTGTTTAAGAAGTGAAGCATATTGGGAGTTGCAATTATTTATTTATTTATTACAAATACACTTAAAATGAACAAATAATTGGTTTAACCCAGCTCTGAGAAACTGTTTTCTGTGGTTAAATTATGTATTTTTATAATCAGAAATAATTGGACTCGGTGAAACATTATGATGGGCGTTTCTAAGAAAGTAGTCAACTTCTGGTTATGCAACTTGTTATGAACAATCTGTTTGAAATGAAACTACAGAACAGCAAATTGCTCATTTAGTGTCTTGTTCAGCTGGGTACATTAAAAAAAAATATTCTATCCATGCATGGCTGAGAAACGGCACTGCACAGTTTTGAGTAGTATATTTCTACAGCTAGGACAAATGTAGAATTTATGCATTTTAATATAACTTCATTTAAAGGAACACTCCACCGTTTTTTGAAATAGGGCTTATTCACCTTCTTTCCTACATTTAGATAGGTGGGCAAATGCATTTTTGTCTCAGTGCATGCATTGTTTTAGTTTGACAGGGTCGGCGCTAGCTTAGCTTAGCATAATGAATGGAATCCTTTGTTGCCAGCTAGCATGTCCTGAGTAAAAGTAATATAAAAAAAAAAAAAACCCACCTAATTACTTCTTGTGGCCTGCGTATTCACGAGTACAAATAGTGATGCAGATTAACACTAGGCGATTTCCTAGGCAGATATTGACTTATATATTAAGGACTATATTAGGGGGAAGCACAGGCGAAGCACTGGTACTTGGGCGTGATATCTCTGTGCCCAAGTAGCAGTGCTTCGCCTGTGCTTCCCCCTAATATAGTCCCAAGTCAATATCTGCCTAGGAAATCGCCTAGTGTTAATCTGCATCGCTATTTGTACCTGTTGTGAATACGCAGGCCACAAGAAGTAATTAGGTGTTTTTATTTTATTTTTTATATTACTTTTACTCAGGACATGCTAGCTGGCAACAAAGGATTCCATTCATTATGCTAAGCTAAGCTAGCGCCGACCCTGTCAAACTAAAACAATGCATGCACTGAGACAAAAATGCATTTGCCCACCTATCTAAATGTAGGAAAGAAGGTGAATAAGCCCTATTTCAAAAAACAGTGGAGTGTTCCTTTAATACTTGGAAAAACTACACTGTAAAAAATGATATGATTAATAAGTTATGACAACATATGTTTTTACATTGCTTTAACTCATCAAAATAAGAGAAGCAATTTTCAACTTTTTTATAAGTTATACAGGAAAATGACAACATCTAAGTTGTTTGTACTTATTTAAAGGGATAGTTCAGGATTTTAGACATGAATCTCTATAGCTTCCCCATAAGCAGTGTGGTGCATTGACCATGACTTACCCCCGACAGCGTCCTGTGAGCCGAGCTCCGGTCCAGTTTTGGTCAAGATGAAATTAGTCCGGCAAGTTTGCTGGGGTCACGGCAATAAAGCTTTTTTCTTCTCAAATCAATATGTGTTCAAAAGAGTGATATATTTGCGTCACTAAAACGTTGTCTATGGAGAGGTCAGACCTCGTAATGGCTTGGCACTATTTTCTCCCGTCATATCACTGCGCGCTGCCGCTACCTACAGCCAGCTGCGAGCAGCGCAGGCGCACACCACTTTTTCAGTTGTTCGGCAGTGTTTACAGCAGTGTTTACGTGCTTAGAACAGCTACACGAACGAGCTAACATAGCTACTCACCAAGAGCGATCAGTTTGTACAGATATCCTTTTGGCTGTGTGTCAATGTTGTCATCGTCGCTGCTGTAGTCAGACATGTTATCGTTCTCTTTACGAGCTGTAAACAAAGTGACACGTGCGCGGCTATCAACTGGCTGTAGGTAGCGGCAGCGCGCAGTGATATGACGGGGAAGAAAATAGTGCCAAGCCATTACGAGGTCTGACCTAGACAGCGGTTTTGTGCTGCAAATATAGGGTAAACGTACCTATTAAGCTCAAGTACCCATTAAGCACACTACCATCTTGGAGCTCAGATTATAAAAAGAAACAGCAATGTATTATCCTATTTGATGTATTAACCAGTTGATGTGTTTGTTACTATATACCTCCTGTAGTTTTAAACCAATCAGACCATTGCACACTGAGATATGTGTGTCCATGTGTTCACACTGTCTGGCGGCTATTTTCAAAGCTGTCTGAAAACTTTCACCAGAAGTGGGGCCCTTCAAATGTGCATTTTTTATATGTTTAAGCCTTTATTTTGAAGAAGTACATCTTCTTATTGCAAAATTAAGAGATTAATGTTTAGACTTTTGCATATTATAACCTGGAACCTGGATGAGGGAAATATTTACAGTTAGATCTAAAAGATAGTTTTAGCAACATAGCCCAGATGCTACGAACATAGCTAGCTTACTAGCTGTATAAGATTGTGTGCTACACTAATATATTACTTCACAGGCATTAATGGCTTGTACTTTTAAATCCATAATATTATAATTTTACATTTTATTGATAGTCTGTGGTTTTAAACTGCTGTAATTTTTAAAAAATTAATATTATTGTTAGGTGAGCTTAAAGGGTGCACTACTATGACAATCACACAGCTTCAGTGTGACATCAATTAGAAAAAGCATAATTTCATAGATATTGTCAATAATAGTTGTTCATATTAAAATTGGTATAAACTTAATACATTACCTAGATCATTAATTAAGCTAAATATTTTCCTTTAAATTTAACTTAATATTTATTAATTAAAAATTGTTTTTGCTCCAATTAAGCACAGTGTGTGCTCCCTTTAAGCTCACCCACATTAAATATCTATGTAAATACTTCATAATCAGAATTTAAATATTAACTGATGGTTGTCACTATGTTAATCTTCAAAAAAAATGATTAATCAACTTATTTTCACAGTCTTAAGTTGACAAAAGCTAGACGAAACTATAGTGTATGCCCAAAGATGAAAGAGGCATGTCATACAAAGAAGGAGCCATCAGAAACCTGCCGTATCTGTCCAAGAAGTTTGGAGTAGACAGGAAAGCTCTGACCCAGAGAGTTAAAGGGATACTCCACTTTTTTTGGAAATAGTTAAATTTTACAACTCCCCCAGTTAAACAGTTGAGTTTTACTGTTTTCGAATCCAAACAGCCAATCTCCGGGTCTTGCGGTATCACTTTTAGCATAGCTTAGCATAGATCATTGAATCGGACAGGACCATTAGCAACTCTCTCAAAAAAATGACCAAAGAGTTTAGATATTTTTCCTATTTAAAACTTGACTCTTCTGTAGTTACATCATGTACTAAGCCAGACTAAAAATGAAAAGGTGCGATTTTGAGAGTATAGTTCCTAGCCATATCAGCCTAGAAAATTGCAACTTTACATTTTCCGTCGGTCTTATTACACAATGTAAATACAGAAGATTCAAGTTTTAAATAGGAGAAATATCGAAACTCTTTGGTCATTTTTTTGAGAGAGATGCTAATGTTCTTGTCCGGTTCAATTCATTATGCTAAGCTATGCTAAAAGTGGTACCGCCAGACCCGGAGATCGGCTGAATGGATTCGAAAACGGTAAAACTCAACTGTTTAACTCTGGGGGAGTTGTAAAATGAGCCTATTTCCAAAAAAAGTGGAGTATCCCTTTAAGGAGCACATTGATTTGTTTTGTTATTTGATTTTTCAATATGTGGCTTTGACTAGTCTAGATGTTGCAATGAGTTTAAATGACACGTCACTATGAATAGGATAGGCTACCTGATCAAACTGAATGCCTTGTTGCTTGATTTTAGTGTTCTGTTTTTTTGTGATTGACTCTGTACCTTCAAATAAAACTTTTTTCAATTATTCCTTAAAAAGGTTGTTTAAAATGAACAAGAATTTTTAATAAAACTTGTTGTGAGCTTATTGGGAACAGGGGTGTGCTTAAAGGGTACAAAACGTACCCATTAAGCACAGCCAGACTTTTTATATTTAATGATGTACATCTTAATTGAAATACTTTTGTCATTTAAAATAAAATGAAATATTATAGTGTGAGAGATTAATATTTTATTTTAAAATAACTTCTTGTACTAAAAACAATATCTTGTTCGCTAAAAATGTCTCAATGTAGATTTTGGTGAGCTTAATAGGTACGTTTACCCTATCACTCTTTTGAACACATATTGATTTTAAAAGAAAAAAGCTTTATTGCCGTGACCCCAGCAAACTTGCCGGACTAATTTCATCTTGACCAAAACTGGACCGGAGCTCGGCTCACAGGACGCTGTCGGGGGTAAGTCATGGTCAATGCACAACACTGCTTATGGGGAAGCTATAGAGATTCATGTCTAAAATCCTGAACTATCCCTTTAAGGCAGCAACGTTTTTTACAGGTGTAATGGAAAACTCCAATAGTTTACATGAATTATGTTTGTGTCCATTTCAAGCTGATATAAACAGGAAACAATACCTTGTTTCCTCTTTGAGGGCCATTAGATGCAATCCATCACATACTCAAACTCCAAACTCTGTTCGATTTTCATCCAATTTTAGTGTGTCCAGAATAGAGAAATAGCATTATGTTCTCATTACAAATCAATGGTCAACTCGTCTGCTGCCTAAAAAGGTTTTGCTGTGTTCAGTCAAACCAAAATTATTCAGACACCAGATATAGTTTTATTTTTTATATTTTTTAACTAGTGGGTGCAGGACACTAGTTCATTTAAATGAGGATAGCAAAAAAAAGTAAACTGTAAACTTACATTATACCCAAGAATCTTAGAATCTTAAAAGAAAATTATTCCATATATTCTTTGACCTGACCAAGTGTTTTTTCTTAAATTGCTAATGCGACCTTTTTACACCACAGACTGAACAAAATTAAGCATTGCTCTGTAATTTGTTGACCTAAATTGGTATTATCTAATTGTACTTAAATTTACCAGCTGACAGCTTTTCAACCTGATTCATTTGTCAGACAGTCAACTGATATATCAACTGATTTGATAACTCTGAGTTCTTGTCATGTTTTATTACCATTTTCTAAACTATAGCGAATGTGATCATGTGAGAAATGTTGAAGGTGTCTGAATAAATTTTGGTGTGACTATGCTTAACTCAACATCATTTAACCCAACAGGGATCAAATGTGTAAATGCCGCTGCCTCTAATGTGCACATTATCAGAGCCCTCAGCCCAATATTGTTGTCTTGCATTCTGTGTCATCCATGCACAATATGATAAATGAAGCCTAAATGGCTTGTTGAGCGAATACACAACGAATGGCAGATAAACAGTTTGTATTGCAATGAACAAAGCATATTTCTATCAAAGCAACCTATGGAAACATAAAAGTATAAGTGGCAAACAAATAATTAAGCATGAATGTTTTATCAGATTTGCCTGTGAATTGATCCCACATCTAATAATCTGCTTTATGATCACATTCACTCTATTTCATCCCCTGCACCTCTCTTTCTACTGTGCTCAATAAATTAGCTGGTGGGGTAATCACATATAGTTCCCCTGAGGTCCATCATTTACTGCATATGCCAAGGTTTAATGCTGTCCCTAATTGAATTACTTTCTGTTTTGAATGGCTGGCACTACTGATCGACTTATGTTTAGTATTCTGCACAAAGATTTATGCAAAACAATACAGTATAGCTTTATCTCAGCCGGTCATTCAGTTTGTTTTTACTGGGACCAAATGACTGCACGTTGAATTTATTTTCCTTTAATATTTTACAGACATCTTAGTGGAAGTCACGATCTTAAAGCGGTCGTCTTTGAATAATGCATGGGATCTTATCTTCATAAACCAGTCAATCAAGACTTTTGTGTAACAATGTTATAAGACATATGTGATGATATCAGTTTGACAAAGCAGATTTAATGACACATATTATGGTTTGGGCCTGTCCTGGATTATGACCTTTGAATTAGTATTTATTTTAATTTTTTTATGAATTAATTATTTTATTTATTTATGATTATCATGATTGTTATTATTATTGACAGAAATCATGCTTTGCTTTGAAATGAGTTTTAGGAGAGGGTGATGTTATGATAAGAAGTGACATGCTTATGCTTTTGCTTGCCTTTAACTTGAAGCAGAATATTAAAAGATGGAAAATCAAGCACACCATAATCAGACGTCCTATATCTTAACGGTTCTATCCATCCATCCATCCATGCAAAATTATTATTCAGTTTTTTCTTTATCATTATCTGGCTAATGTGTATATATCTGGATGCATATATTAAAGCAAAATGATAAACTTTTTTCTTTATCATTATCTATCTAGCTAATACAGTATACGCATGCATGTATTGATGCAAAATATTATTAGTAACTTTTTTTTTATCATTTAGTAGATGGTGAACTAAGCAGCTGCACACTATACTGATGTCATTTCCTCTTCATCAAGTCTTCTATATAAGGCGGCATCGCTGCGGTTGTGAATAGTGACACTGAGGCATTGTGATCTGTGGATCCGGCGAAACTAATAAGAGCAGACGCCTTATGCGCATAATGCATCCATAAATCAGCGAGTGTTTTCATTCACTCTGAGGAAAGGAAAGTACTAACGTTCATTCGCTTTCTTCTGGCACAACGGTTCGAACGGTTAATTGCCTGCGCTTCACATTACGAAAATGATCGCACGAGGATGCGCTGGTCTCGTGGTGCTGGTGAATTTTGGTAAGTGTGCAAATGATCACGTAACGTATTAAGTTGTTGTGGGAATACTTAGTGTTATTTTGGCTGATGTGTTGTTGATTCTGTACATTTTATAAATGCGAGCTGTTCCATGTCTCTGTCAGCACCAAGGACAGCGGATACAACACTTGCGAGGAACGCAAATGAGCTTTTCACACTTGACATTTGTACGCGTTATTGTGGTTTATAATGTTCCATTGTATGCTAACGTTTGCGTACGCTCAGCTAAATTAATCAGACCAATACAGCGCAGCCAGTTTTAATAACCGCTTGTTTATCTGTGTAAATGTCGCATGCAGAACCGCTCTGCTTGTTTTAAGACTTATAAAACATACAGCAAAAATAATAACGTGTCCATTATTCTTCGTTCTATATTTCTAACGGTTTCCCCTCAGATTACACGAAGCGCGTGAAAGTTTCTGCGACTGTACAGAGAACATGAATATTTAATGAGATAAGCATCGAAGCAGTTTATGATTGGTTGTCTGTTGCTAAACGAGTCGCCGTGACAGTTACTTTACCTAAATATTAAAGCTGACTTTTTAAAAGACGTCAAATTAACCCAGGGTTAATTCTATGCTAATTTGGTTATATTTTGCTGATCAAAACATTCTCTCTACTTCTAGTCTTCTCAGTGCCTGTCTCCCCAGGTCACATGGACGATAAGGATGTGAAGGTACGTATTATTTGAATGTGTATTTTGAGCGGCCTTTTGAGAAACGAGAGCATAAGGATGCACAGAATGGCCGCAGCAATAGTCCATGTTGTCAGGAAGTGTGGAGGAAAGCAGCATAAGCGAGACAGTGACTCAACAACACGACTTCAGCCTAGTGACAGCTGGTGCCATGTGTGCTTACTCAGAGGAGGCTGCAACTACAGATGACTGCAAGCTGTGCTTTGATCAACTGAATTAAAACTTAAATGAATGTTTGATTGCTTTCATATAACTTATATGAGATTGTGATGCCTCTTTCTTGTCCTTGCCAATGAAAAACACCTCAAGAGAGGGTCTGTTTTAATATAGGTCACTAGAAAGTCTAGAAATCTGTACAAATCTGACATTTTGGGGAAAACAACATCACCAATGTCAAGTTGCAAGCAGATGCTGTTCACCTCAGTAAAATTATAACGCCATTTCAGCAACACTTTGGCGTTACTGAGGGAGGCTGTTTTTCCCTGACAGCAAAGAAATGTTTGACTTTAGGGGAATGTGCAGCCAAACAAATCGGAGAGACAAGTGTGTGTGTGTTGGAAATGAAAGCACTGAGGAGGAAATGACATTGATTGAAAGTGTAATGTAAGACAGTAAGGATGGTTAGATATGGCAGGCTTTGAGATATTATTGGCAGCGGCTGCTACTGTGTGTCCTCTGTCACACTGATCTCATGAATGTGTGTAGAGTCCATATATACACACTCCCATTCAAAAACGACAGGAAAGACGTTTAAATTGTTACAAAAAATTCTGTTTCACTTCTGATCTTTTGATCAAAGAATCACTACAGAAATGTCCTTTGTCACATTGATTTCATGAATGTCTATATAATGTATGACATAATAGCTTAAAAATGTCTTGCTGTTCCCTATCCCAACCTTTCTCTGTCTTTATATAGGTGATGAAATGTATCGTGGAAGTAATTGCGGATACTCTGTCCAAGCCTCATCCCATCCCAGCGTCCCAGGACTGCCTTGACACTCTCGGCTCTGGTGAGTGCCTGCAATAGTGACACCTGGACTACTACCATTTCCATATATTTAGCTGCACTTGGGTGCACCTCTTCCCTATCATCTGCAGTGACCTTCCCAATATGATAAATATATGCTGTCGTTGCTGCTGCGACTGCACGTTTCCTCAAGTTAATGGAGCAAAGTAATTAAAGACTTTAGCAGTCATAGTGTGAAGCTCATTGCAGGGTCTTTTTCTTTGATACTTTAATAGTTGAAAAATCAATCATTCTATTCACAAGCTGGATTGTAACTGAGATAACGCTTACAACAGTGAAATCAAACACTCTGTGCGAGGCTTACACAATGAGTCTATAGGACAAAGATACAGTGAAGGACAGGGATTGACAGAACGAGAGAGAGGAGGACAGATAAGTGGAGAATTTCGTAAAAATGTTAGGATTTTTAACAGAAAACAATGTAAAACTTATACTAAAAACATAGTTAATTGTAATTTAACTTGCCAAATGCAATTTAAAAATTTAATGTACAAATACTGTACAAAATGTATTGTTTTCAGAGGTAAAAATGTGCAAGTATATAATTCAGCTTATAATTTTTTTTTAAATAATATAAGAATAAAATATTAATCATAGAAAAAGGGGCATTCCCAAGATTTCCTGCTTGAAGCCACCTGTTTTATTATTAATACAGTAGCAAATAGAAAGTTCAAGTTTTATTATTTAAAGACATGCAGTAGTAACTGTAAAAATATACAGACACCGACATGCCCTTCCTTAATTCTTGTCCCTTTTACGTCAACTCTGAACTTTTTTACAGTAATATTCTGCCAACTACAGCTGTTAACAGATTGTGAATAAGCCTGGCAGAGAAATAAGACAGAGACATTTTGAGAGGGAAAGTATGGAGAAGAGAGAATAGTCTTGCCACGGAGGGAGCTGCCGACTCTGTGTGCTCTGTTTGTCGGTCAGCAGAAAGGGAAAAGCTCGACTCAACGTTAATTCAACGAAAATCTGTCCTCTCTCCCGCTTTATTGCTCTCACTTTCCCTCTCTTCTGTCTCAGCAGGCCTGATGATTAATAGTGCTGCTCAGACGAAGGCAGTACATTTCAGGGCAATTAATGCAAATAATGTAAAAATCAAGTAAAGTGCTGACTGCTAAAAAAGTAGAAGCTGTGTGTAAGATGTTCTGTGTATTTTGCAGATGACAGGCTTGTGAGCATCCTGCGCCACCGAAACTTTCTCCGAGAGATGCAAGATATCGCTGTGGAGGGTAAGAGGCAGATGCTCCAGATTTTGATTGGGACCGCATGAACCAACTCTGTTTCCTATAGAGAAATGCTAATGGCAGCAGAATGACAGTCGGGTGCTAATGGCTTTTTTGGCAGCATTAGGTCATTTGAAATGTAGAGTGGAGAATTGTATAACACTGCTGAACAACTCTAAAAGAGAATTCATAGATTCTGTTTTATTGCCAAGAAACTTGCTATGCCTGCTTGTGACCGTGTCTCCACCAAACTGCTTCTCAGGAGCCAGTGAGAGAGCACAGAGACACCCAGGAGACACACCTGAGCATGTGACCAGCCTCCCTAAAGACATAAAGAAAACTGCAGGTGAGATGAATCCACTTCTTAATTGTCATGATACATGACTCTACAATTCTGTTACATCTTTTTTCTTACATTGTTTTTACATTTCCAGAAAAGTTGGGACATTTTGTAAAAAGCAATTAAATCAATAATCTGTGATTTAAAAAATAATAATATCTCGAACCTTTGTTTAACTGACAAAAGTACAAAGAAAAGATTTCCATGTTTTGTACTGACCAAGTACAAAATTAAACATTTAGATTTTGATGGCTGCAACACACTCCAAAAGAGTTGGGACAGAGGCATGTTTACCATTGTCACATCACCTTTCCTTTTAATTATTAAATTTTTAAATAGTTTGGTAATTGAGGATAATAATTGGAATTTTTGCCAAATCTCGCCTGATATGTAGCCTGGCTAACGTCAGACCTCTTTCTCATTGAGACGTGGTCTGGGAACCACTTGTTCATTTTCTCGTATTTGAGGCGTGGTTTATGAATGCCCAGAGCCGTTTATTGGGCGCTACGAATGTCTATCAAATGCGCCTGCACATAGCTCATAGCCAATCGTTTCAATTATACCAGATGACGTATGTAGAGCGACAGAAATTCGACGAGGAAGAAGACGAAATAAACTTGCGTTCTAAACTACTTCGAACACTAAAGGCCTGTTCACACCGGGACGAATTTCGCGCGCGATATTCGCCGACGTTTAACGCCTCGTTACTAAACAAAGGGCGTCAATGTGAGTGTGCACACCGCCACGAAAAACGCCACGCGTAAAAGCGTCATTTTTTTAAAAACGCCTCGGGTTCGTTTTTTTGGTTTGACGTGCCGCGTCAAAAACTATCCGACCAATGAGATTGGCGCTTTTGCTCACGTGTCTGGAGCTTCTGAAGTTACAGTAAAACACAACTTGGGGGCGCTCAAACACAAAAAGGTCTTGCCGAGCACACATACGTAACGGCGAAGAAGATATATGCCGAGTAGCGTCTAAACACTGCCGGGAAGAAATAAGACGAGGAAGATGCAAGGCAAGATGAATGTAGAGCTGCTGGTCTCGTTGGTGTCGGAACATAAAGAACTATGACAAACGCGACAGCGACTACAAAAATCTTGATAAAAGAGAACTGTTATGGAGTGGTATTAAGCGCCATCTAATGTCAGGGAATGAATTTGCATGTTCACTCGGCTCATCGTCAGCGAAAATCGCTTGGGTGTGAACACAAAAAACGTGTTGAAAAACGCTGGCGAATAACGCGCGCCGATATTCGTCCGGGTGTGTACGGGCCTTAAGGCTGCATGGAAAGGTAACTTCGCGTCTGCTGCCATGTTGGATCCATAGATATAAACAAACTTCGGTGTGTCGCATAGACGTCGTCATCGTCTTGCTGCTCCCTCCCCGAACGGTGATTGGTTCCCTTTTTGAGGGGAAAATCTGGTCCATGGTGTCCAGGCTGCCTAGCAGCGTGAATAAAATCCCGCTGCGCGCAAGGCAGCATGGGGAAACCCAGGCTACCTGATATGCACAATTGCTCAACAGTCCATGGTCGTCGTTGTCTGATTCTCCTTTTCATGATGGGTCATCCATTTTCAATAAGAGACAGATCTGGACTGCAGGCAGGCAGTCAAGCACATTGGTGAAGAGTGTCTAGAAACCACTGTTTTAGCATGTGCAGAATGAGGCCTGGCACTGTCATGCTTCCCAGGAAAGATGTCATCTTGATGGCAGTATAAGTCTCTGTACAGTCCCAAATACGCCTTCCACATCAATGGTACCTTCACACATATGCATGTCACCCATGCTGTTTGCACTGAGGCAACCCCATCCCATGACAGATGTTTGCTTTTGCACCTGTTGCCGATGAATGTCTGGATGGTCCCTTTTGTCTTGGGACTGAGAACTCAATGTCTGTTTTTTACAAAAACAAGTTGAAACATGGACTCATCTGACCAGTGTGGGCCCAAAGAACTCGGCAGGATCTCTGCATAGAACTGATGCTTTGTAGCTCGTTCCTTGCGTAACAGAGATTCAAGTTGCATTTCTTGATGTAGCGACATACTGTATTAATTGACAACGATTTTCCAAACAACTCCCGAGTCCATGTGGCTATATTTAACACAATAGGATTGATGGTTTCTCATGCAGTGCATCTGAGGGCTCATAGGTCACACCTCGCCCTAGAATCTATCGAAGAAAACAGCAACATGAAAATGCTACTTAGATTTCGCATTGTTGCAAAGGACAAAAGACAGTCATCCAGTGCTCTTGAAGCATATTTTAGTGTAAATCACGGTGTTCTGCTCTATAGTGCTGCAGTTAGCAGAATCAGGGCAGAGGGCACAACTGCCTCTTCTAGTGGGCATTGTTTAGTGCATGTGCACAGTGGTACTGAGCTTGTAAAATGTCTTATGCCCACCCCCATGGACTTTTTAATTGAATATGTCAGCGTTGAAGTCTGTGGGCACAAGTATGTGGGGGCTAAATATCATTCTGTATTCTGTGTCAGAATTAAGTAAACACTGATTGTGTTTTACTATATGCCTTCATTTGTGAGTGGGTTGTCAGTGTGCTTTGTTGTGTTTGACCTCATTCAAAAGAGCTGACCTTGAATATTGTGTCATCCAGTTCTATGATCTGCATGTATTGCAAATACACTTTCATCTAGTCTTCCCACTCGGCTCATATGTCAGTCTCCTCATTCGTGGAGGTAAGCAGTCAGTGGTCACAAGGTTAACATGTTTTTCTTTGGTTAACAACACACCATCTTTATGTGTTTTTGCTAGTACTGCACTGAGGTCAGAAAGATTGATCCAAAAAAAACATTTAAACAGTTTGTTCCACAGCCTTGCACTTCCATGAAAAGGCACTGTAGCAAAATTCATGATTGATGAAACAAACCTGAAGGCTTTGACCTGAAAGAAAACAACATTGAATAAAAGAATAATGCATATTAAATACATAAATAAATACATTTACATCTATCATCTTACAGTTTCATCCATTCATCCATCCTGCAGGAAATAGGAATGTATAATAGAATAAAAAATATTTATTCAGATTAAATTGATACACAAATGTGCTCTTAACCTCAACATAACAATTTACCATCCTACAGACGATCAGTCAATGTTGGTTGCCATGGAGAAACCAAAGGAATTTGCAGAGAAGAGAGGAGCAGGAGAGGAGAGCTCCCAGGAGAGTGAGGAGAGTAGAAAGCAGGAGTCTAAAAAACAGAACCAGATATCTGAGGAAGAGGAGCGTGAAGAAGACGAGAGCCCTAGCAATCACATCTCCAACTCTATGAACCCAGAGAAGAAAAGAGAGTCACAGGAGGAGGCCACAATAAGGGACGAGGAGAAGAAACTCTCCAGCTTGGAAAAGGAAGAGGAAAATGATCCGCCTCACCATAAAGAGGGTAATGATGAATGTGATATGTAGGATGCCATATGTTCTACTTTCTAAGTTTATATTTGTGTTTAGAACAGCATTCATTATGATATGATATAGCAAGCTTCAATCTTACTGTAGATTAGGTGCAAGGACACCATTATAGACTGTCCCGACAGGGCCAGTGCTCTGGGGCTTCTCAAATTCAGGGCCCTCCTGCTGAGAAGCTTGTGGTGTCTCAATACCTGGAAACAAGCCACTGCAGATGTACAAGTGATAGATGAACAGTGCTTGAATGTGTGTCATCAATCCTGCCACAATGTAAAATACAAAAAAAAAAAAAAAAAAAGAGAGAAGTGTCATCTGTTCCAGGCTCCTACACAGCACCGATAGAATATACTCGGATGCTCTATACTACTCGATTTCCCAATTAAATTCCGATTCACACTCTCAATTCAATTTTGATTTCGGATTCTGATTTGATTCAAATGTTTTGGATTCATTTAGGGGTACTAACCCACTTTGCTTGAATATGAAAAAAAATCTCTCTGTTAATGCTCTAAACACAGGGTTTCAGACTGTTTTAAACCAGTAACTGATCTTCTTGAAATACTCATTAAAAGAACTGACTCATAAGAGGTACTCTACACTGGTGCTGTATGTTTTTGATTCACTAAAAAACAGCTAACCAGAAGCATTTGTTCAGGAATCCGACATTGGTGGCATTAGATAATTGGTCTGTGTTAGCAATAGAAAGAGCTTTCTTGCCATTATTTTGTCTTTTTGTTAAATATGATTTCTATATATATAGCGATTTTTTTCATGTTTTATTTTCTTAAAACATTGTAAAGTTATAATAAATAATTATGAATAACTGAGTTATAACAAAAAATCAATCTTTTTACCTAGCCCTAGTCATGGTATACATTCTCGTCTCTTTTGATTTTAATTATGGTGTTTTTTCTCCACTTTGTGCCTTTTCATCTCACAATTGTGGCATAGCATATTTAGGGGCCAAGCACCGAAGGTGCGGAGGCACCTATTGTATCTGTTCCCGTTCTTATTATTATTCTGCTTTTTTTTCCTCCGACTGGGAGTCTATGGCAGCCCATAGAACCGATTGCGGGAAAGTTGTAATGGTTTGACATTCTGATAGAGGACAGTCCCAACATTAAATACACCAATTTTGGTGTGCCTAAGTCATTCCCTCTAGCGCCACCACCTGTCCAAACTTTCACTCATATTTATGCTAATAACTTTTGAACCGTAAGTCCAATCAACAAAATTATTTTTTCCTCTGATTCCTGAGCTTATGCCAATTTGATTGCACCCTATGATGTCATTTTCTGTCATAAAAATATGGCCGCCATTTTGAATTTTCCAAAAAAGCTACTTTTTCGAACTCGTCCTAGACGGTTTGTCCGATTTGCACGAAAATTGAACCAGATCATCTTCAGGCAGTGTTGACAAAAGTAATTAAAATCTAGTTGATTCGTCAAACCATTTTCGATAAACGCTCGGAACAGATTTTACGTAGCGCTTGCAAAAACAGTCGTAAGGCTGTATCTCCGCAACGCTTCATCGTATTCAGACCAAACTTGGAACATGTCATCACAAGCCTGACCTGAGGCAACATGCTGCGTTTCGGCTCAGCGCCACCTACTGGTCCGGAGATATGAAAAATGGCTATTTTTGCTTATAACTTATGAACAGCTTGTCCAAAAATCATAAAATTGGTCTTGTTAGATTCAGGGCGACATGACGAGTCGACTGATATCCAATTTTACCATATCGGCCATTTTGACTGTCGGCCATTTTTAATTTTGTGCTAAAATGCTGTATTTTAAGAACGCATGAACGGATTGTTACGAAATTGGTGTGGGTCATCAGCACAATGTCCTGAAGGAGCGTGAGAAGTTTCGAAACAGCGCCACTAAGTGGATAATTTTTTTTCCAAATGCTTATAACTTTGGGTGTGGTCGACTTATTTTCACGGGACACATCTAATTAGACTCCTGAATCCTTGCCGAGTCCTATGATACCAAACATGCTAGGTTTTGCCTTATGGTTTGTGTAGCGCTGTGATTTAGCGCTTAAAAACATTTGGCTATATCTTCGAAACCGCTAGTCCGATCGAGACGAAACCACCGTCAGAAATTTGGAAACATAGGTCGATAGCAATATGATAATGCCCAAATGCAAAAATATTGATAGTAAGGGGTAGTAAAATCCAATCAAAGTCATGTGTCAGTCATTTTTTACGTGTTTTTTCATATAAATGTCTATAACTCCGGAGCAAATTGAGATATTTTCACCAAAATTGACACACATATGTATGGGCTCACTCTGAGGACACATACAAAAAATGGTGGGACTGAGCCTCTTGGTGGCGCTATAATAGAACAAAACATTAAATTCCCATTGACTTCAATACAGTTTTGTGAAATATAATGCTATATTAAACAAATGCATTGGTGTAATTTAATGAAACTCAGAATGTGCCATCAACACCATCCCCTGAAAGTACCCAACATATTTTGAGACAGCGCCACCTAGTGGTCAAAAGTTATAACAAATTTTCCAAAAAGGCTAATAACTTTAGAATAAATCTAGCTATTGAAATGCCACTGGTCTTGAATAGATTCCCTGGGTCAAGCCGAGAACATAGATACCAAGTTTTCCTTATTTGGCCGAACTTCCTGTCCGCCATCTTGATTTTCATTCAAAACCTACTTTTTCGAACTCCTCCTAGACCGTTTGTCTGATTTTCACAAAAATCGAATCGTATCATCTCCATACTTTCCCGACTAAAAGTCATTGATTTCGTGTCGATAGACAAAACCGTTTTCTTATAGCGCAGCAGCAAAGTTGAGGCATGATGCCAAAAGCACTATTCAGGCTTTATCTCTGCAATGCCTTGACATATTGACACCAAACTTTGTATGTGTCATTGTCACTTCACTCTGACCACATCACATCAGTTTTGTAACTGCGCCACCTATTGGTCGAAAGTGATAATCCATTAAATCATATTTTTTATTACTGTTTATATGATTTTTCAGGCATTTTGCCTAAATCCTCTTTAAATGTCTTTAATTGCTCATTGTTGCAGTTGGTCTGACACTTTCAGCAATGTTGGCATGTCTTGTCATCTGATTGTGCTTGGCCCCGATAATTGCTGCTTGCAGCTATATTTACAATTGTTACTGTATAGGCCTATAGCCATTAAATGTACACTATGTAACTTTTTTTGTTCAAAATGTACAAAATCTATTTTAAAAAGCAAGTACATCATGAATCCACCTTCCAAACTGTGCTTTTGTCTTATCCTGCATCACTACAGTACGCCTATAATTAGTGTTCATATTCAGACTATTTTAATCCTGACGGGATGACAACCGCTGCAGAGTAGCCCAGTACCTGCGTGACTCGTCATATTATACATGAACATAGAGAAGTAGCTCAGGCAACAATGTTCTTCTGCAAGACGCATTCAGCTGTGTTCAGTTAACCGCTAGAGCATCTTAAAATCCCCAAATTGCAACTTTAATGACTTCAAATGACCATAATTCATTCATGATCAGTACAGCTTTAAGCCCAGCAGACTGAAGAAATAGCCATAGCGCTCCTGCTAATGATATATTCGATCAATAGCAACATAATCACTACTCTGTGAAAAGTGTGAGTTACAGGGATGCCCGGGGAGAATTCATATAACAGGCACAACTCATCTTGCTGAAGAGGTTCGGAATAACAGCAGGAGATTGTGTCTACGACAGGACAAGGTTAAAAGTCAGTAGGGAGGGATAGTAAATGAAGATTGATGGGGGAATTTAGCTGTGCTCCATGAACAGGCCAGTGTGACAGTACCTCCATCTATGAAATGAAATCCATGCTGTGCTGTGGCTCGCTGAATCGATTCAATAATTGATGTTGGAGGCTGCCCAGATCAGCCAGCTGTCTACAGCTTGTTAAAAGTGGCCCTCAGATCTCAAAGGAACTTGGTGAAAAATGCCAGACATTTTGGGTGACTTTACTTTAGTGTATTTGTTAATAGAAACAATGATTTGGGTATCTGTAATACAGATAAAATGGCAGAACGAGAGTTTATTTTTCAGGATAAGAGGAATCAAGCGGTGAGTTGGCAAGTGAGAGCCTTTCATTTAGAAGAGTGCTGCTTTTGCTGAAGCTGCACTAAAGTAAATGTGTGTGTGTGTGTGTGTGTGTGTGTGTGTGTGTGTGTGTGTGTGTGTGTGTGTAGAATAATAAGAGAGTATAGAGTGAGATAAAGAGAGATAGAGAAGATATAGTATAATAATCATAACTTTGCTCTCTTTTATCTGAAGGGGAAACAGCCACAGATTATCTCGAAGCAAATCCTGATGTAAAACAATCCATCATGGAGGACAGAGAGGAGCACAAGGAAGCTGAAACAGAGAGAACACATTCAAAAGATGAGGAGGGGAAGAAGAAGAGCGAGGTTGGAGTAAAGCGCTGGAGTCGCGTGAGCAAACCGTCCCACAAGAGAGTGGAGACCAGCCCAAAACTGGATGAACACTGGGAAGCGCCACACCACTCTAAGGAGAGTGGAGATTTGTGGAGGAGCCCAGAGGAGCAGGAGCTGCAGCTCATAGCACGAACTGAACCACAGGACAAAAGAGAGGAAGAGGGCAGCGGCAGCAGGAAGACAGGGGTACAGTATAACACCTAGTTGACACATTTTCTTAAATGATAAAATCCAAAAAGTTTTTTTTTTCTGTGCAACACAAAAGTAGAATTTACTCTTTCAATAAATCCACGGTTCATAGTGACAATGTTGGTCAAAATCCAAAAAGGGCAAAAAAAAAAAAAACATTATATTTTTAGATATTATATGACAGAGCGTTTTTGTACTGTTTGTCTGAACAAAAAACAAAAGCAAAAATACAACCCACTAATAGTATATGTAAAACCACATGTTTTAAATGCTTAGGCGTCACAAATATTATATATACGGTATATCACACTGTGTAGAATTAAATCTCTAATATTGTCAGGTTTTTGGTGAACTATTCCTAGTTGCTCTGTTTTTTTTGGAATAAATTAATCCTTTTATTCAGCATGGATGCATTCAATTCATTAAAAGCGACAGTAAAGAAATTGACAATGTTACGAAAGATTTTTATTGCAGATAAATGTTGTTTGTGTAAGCAGCACAACTTAGATCTTTCCTGAGATCTGAATCAGCATACTAGAATGATTTCTGAAGGATCATGAAGACTGAAAATGATGCTGAAAATTCAGCTTTCTCTCCACAGGAATAAATCACATTTTAAAATATATTAAAACAGTTCAATTGTAATAATATTTCACAATATTACTGTTATTTTTTAATCAAATAAATGCAGCCGGTGAGTATAAGAGACTTCATTAAAAAAAAAATAATAATCGTACCAACCCAAAACTATTGAAGCTTTTTTCCGCCACTGAATAATAAATAAATAATAATAATTGCGACTTTTTATCTCACAATTCTGACTATTTTTCTCACAATTGTGAGATATGAAGTCGCAATTCTGAGAAATAAAGTCACAATTGCGAGATATAAAGTCGCAATTGCGAGATATAAAGTCGCAATTCTAAGAAATAAAGTCGCAATTGCGAGATATAAAGTCGCAATTCTGAGAAATAAAGTCGCAATTGCGAGATATAAAGTCAGAATTGTAAGATATTAAGTCGCAATTGCGTGTGATAAAGTCAGAATTGTGAGATATAAACTTCTTTGGTAAAAAAAATAAAAAAAGTCTGTCTTTTTTTTCCTTAGAATTGGACTTTATATCTCACAATTGTGAGTTTATATCTCACAATTCTGAGAAAAGATGTCAGAATTGCGAGATATAAACTCGCAATTGCGTGTTATAAAGTCAGAATTGCGTGATATAAAGTCGCAATTGCGAGAAAAAAAGTCAGAATTCTGACTTTATAACACGCAATTCTGACTTTATATCTCGCAATTATGACTTTATAGCACGCAATTGCGACTTTATTTCACGCAATTCTGACTTTATATTTCGCAATTCTGACTTTATAACACGCAATTGCGACTTTATTTCACGCAATTCTGACTTTATTTCTCGCAATTGTGACTTTATAACACGCAATTTCGACTTTATTTCACGCAATTCTGACTTTATATCTCGCAATTCTGACTTTATAGCATGCAATTGCGACTTTATTTCACGCAATTCTGACTTTATATCTCGCAATTCTGACTTTATAACACGCAATTGCGACTTTATTTCACGCAATTCTGACTTTATATCTCGCAATTCTGACTTTATAACACGCAATTGCGACTTTATTCCACGCAATTCTGACTTTATATCTCGCAATTCTGACTTTATAACACGCAATTGCGACTTTATTTCACGCAATTCTGACTTTATATCTCGCAATTCTGACATTATAACACGCAATTGCGACTTTATTTCACGCAATTCTGACTTTATATCTCACAATTCTGAGAAATAAAGTCAGAATTACGAGATGTAAACTCGCAATTGTGAGATAAAAAGTCGCAATTATCTTTTAAAATGTTTTATTCTGTGGCGGAAACAAGCTTCCATACAAAACTTTTTGAACGGTAGTGTATGAATATAAATGTTCATAAACCCTTTTAAAATTCACCAATGGCCTTATTTGTCTCATCTCTGTCATCAGGATGCTGAGATCGAGAGTCTGGCTGCCATCGAGTCTGAACTAGAAAGCGTGGCTCAGAAACTTCATGATCTGAGACGAGTCTGAGTCCTTCTCTTTCCACTCTGCCCTTCATCTCTCCTTCAGTAGAAAGGCATGTCAACACGAGATGAGGCTCTCACCTTTTTGCTCAGTCCACAGCAGCGTAAGCTCTTATCTCAGCGCCGCAGATCCTCTGCTCATTCCCTCCGCGTGTTATATGAACCCTCAAAGCGACTCCTCTGGTGTCAAACATTAAGGTCTTGAGTCAGATCGCCTCACCTTTCCCAGCTCGACCGCTTTGCTTTATCGCGCTTGCTTCCTGAAGAAATTAGGGCATTGAGTACAGTAAATGTAAAATATTTGTTAAAAACTACCCAGAATTATCACACTAGGTTGAAATTTTAATATACAGATTGTACCTGATATTATGGAGTCTTATGATCCATAGGCAATAATGTTTTTTTTAGGTATGGTGATGACTGTAATTAAATTCTTTTTGGGATTGAAGAAAACAAATAAAGGTCAAAATGAAGTGTTTCAAACTGATTCCATTCAGTGTTCAATGTGTGAGTCAGAACCAAACCTCAAAACAGCAGACAAACACTGAATCAAATAATTCCCAATGTGTAAGTTTGGTTTTATTGTCCATTTAATTGTTTATGTTATTTCAGAGGCTCCTTTTTTTTGGTCAAAAAAAAAAATTTAACATATTTACAAAGTATACATCATGTACAAATACAACACAATTCAATGGGGTACTAAAAATAGTCAAAATAGCACATTTAATTTGTCAATGATTTTGAAGGGATATTTCAGCCAATAATGAACTGTCATTATTTATCAAGGTGATATATTAAAAACATTAGCTTTTTTGTCCAGTGAAAGCTTCAGTGTTGTTTTGAACCCCATTGACTTTCACTGTGTGAACCAAAACAGTTGAAACATGCTCCACAGAAGAAAGAAAGTCACACAGGTTTGAAATAAAATCATGAATTTTCATTTTGGGGTGAGTTTGTTTTCTATTTGAAATCAATGCATAACCCCTATACAATCTCAGAGCACCTGCCAGTGTGGAAAGGACAAGTTTCAGGGCCCTCTAGATGTGAAATGATTAGCCTAAAAAAAAACAGGCAGAACTTCTCCTGCTGCCTTTTAACAGATGACCTGCCAGCAGATTGCTTCGGAGAGCACTAATGGACTTTCTTAATGGGCCAGAATTGAACACATACCTAAGAAGAGAAGCCTTAGTGCCAGCTGGACACTTATTTAAATAGTGCAATGCCTTACACCCAAATCATGACACATATTTTCCTTTCAAGTATCTCATTAATATATTAACATTAATAATATTTTCAGTTCCTCCACAAAGCCCTTTTTTTCTGAAAATCATCTTCAGTGCAACATTCATTAAAAAAAATAAAACAATCATACATTTTCAAGATCAGGTTGCCTGTTTCAACCATTAAATAAATGAGAAGACAATCAATACACATTTAATCATTTCCAACACGATTCACATTTGGCACAAAGGACTTTTCTATACACCTACCCTTTAATAAGGGTTTAATTGGTATGTGAACAGTAATGAAATATTCATATTGCTTTGGCTCTCCATGTCACTGTGAAGACGTCTCCGCTGCTAAACTGGATCTGCCGTGCTGGTGAAAGTTTGGAGCCATGCAAGCGCCGCCGCAACTCAGTCCTTGATGGGAACCCTTCTTTCTCCCCTCGCTGTCCATCAACCAACTGCTTTCATTTCCCAGCAAGCCACAGTGCATCCCGCAGGCCACAGACGGGCTCTGCGCCATCCCATTCACTCTCAGATGACCGCATGCCGCTCCGCTAGATGCCTGACCTTGCAGGACGCTGGTGATATGACTCAACAGGTCACCGAAAAACTCGGGCACTCCCTCGTAACCTGGGGAAAAAAAATAAAGGTTGTTTCAGATTTCAGTAGTTAACGGGTGAATGCTCTGAGAGGCAGATCAAAAAAATGGAAGATATCATCTGTTGTCTCACTCCTGCGGTGTCACGGGACTCGTGGGATGCACCACTGAGAGATTTCAAAGTGCCGTTCCCTGCTACACACACAAGATCACCATGGCAACAAGCAGAGGGAAGGCCAGGTGTCTTTCTAATATACTGCAAGCCGACAAACACAGCTGTGTCTGCACATACGATTACAGTTCTTAAATGAAGGGCTTCAAATGTACTTTTCCCATCCTTTCAAAATGTTCTACACCTCGCTTTGGGACTTCAGCTGAATAATGACATAAAGCTGAAAGCAAAATAGCTTTATAGAGTGAACAGTCTAATTCATTTAGTCACAAAATCTTATACATACATACATACATATATTACAATACACGAAAAGGCCTCTTTATTATTCCATACTGACACCATGTGGTCTGTTATTGCATTGCTGGTTTTGAAAGTGGGAAAATAGTTCAGTGCATAAAGATAACAAATATTACCCACTCCAAAGATTGAGAGGAACTACACGTACCTGGGAATGCGTTGATGTCGATGACAGCGTGCTGGCCGGTCTGGTTGTTGATAATGATGTCAATTCCGAACAGAGAAATGCCGAGGGCCTGTCGCAACCTTCTGGAAATCTTCTGAATGACATCATTTCTGGGTGCCCAGTACTGGCCCTCCATGTTGTCCCTCTTGAAGAAACCAGAAATGGGACAAAAAGTATGAAATGCCTGTTTGTTGAACATGTACGGTTATTATTCAATATGTGAAAATGTGCTTTTTATGAGGCTTTTTAATTATGTATAAACATTTGAGATATTCATTTAAAGGTATAGCGGAGGATTTTTTACTTCCGGGTGGATCACCTATACTATTGGTCCTCCTAATTGTCAATCATTCTGGTGAATCAATCAAACTTTTCAAAAAGTGGAGAGGGCGGGTCTTATCTAAAATTCAGAAAGATCCTCCACTATACCTTTAAATTTTAACAGGACTGTTTTTTTTAGATTAAAACTAAAATGTTTAAATTGAAGGGTTTTGCTCAATGTTTCCAGGTACCAAATATGAGGCATGTTGACTTACGAAGGTCAGGTGAGACGAGGACTCTGGTTTGGACACATGATGACTGTTAAAAGATATTGCTCTCCTGTCTATAGAGGATAAAAAACACACAACTTGTTCAGTTTTCAAATACAGAGTATAAACTTTTTACACTACTGATCAAAACTTTTGGGTCATCAAGATATTTTTTTTTTATAAAGAAATTAATACTTTTATTCAGCAAGGACACATTAAATTGATCAACAGAGAGTTATACTGTCACACAATATTTCTGTTTAAAATCATTTCTATTCATCAAATAATCCTGAATTAAAAAAACTGCTCAACTGCTTTGCTTTCAACATTAATAGTAATAAAAAATGTTTCCTGAGCACCAAATATGACACTGAAGACTGGAGTAATGGCTGCTGAAAATTCTTTTTTGCCAAAGTAACAAATTAAATGTAATACTACAGTTTTTACTATACTTTTAATCAAAGAAATGCAGCTTTAATATACTGTAAACATATTTTGATTTGATTCTTTTTGCTACAAAAAGTTCCATTTAAGCTACATTTATTCATCAAAGACAAATCCCAAATCCTCCACTGTGTGTAAAGTTAATGCAACAAAAATGACAACATCTGGGCAACAGTGAATTTGATTGTCCATCGGGGACATCATTCACCAAACCTCACTGACATCTGAGAAAAAAAGCTTTGAGTTGTTTATTTAACGAATACCACGTCAACCACTTTTCTGTAAGTGAGGGAAAGGGTCTAAACATCAGCAACATATGTTGACAGAATGGTCGAGACAGGCTGAGAGGCCTCGCCATCACACAGAGTTGCTCACGAGAGCCATTAATGTCAATCTCACTTTGTTTATCAAACATAAGGTAACCTTCTAAAAAGTTCCAGACTAAGGTTTGTTTGCATATATGCCTGTGTGGATGTTTAAAACTAGCCGAAAGAGACCCGATGTCTAAATGTATCGACCTGGCACCCTATAAAGTGTTTTTATTGGCTTTGATGCCGCCCGGTGAACTTGTGTCCCATCTGTGACACACACAGAGTGCAATTTGCTGATTTTTACATGAAAAGAACTTAAACCTTGATGAACACAAAGTAATTTATTATAACTGTAACTGTATACACTACCTTTCAAAAGGTTTTAATGCTCACCAAGGTATTAAAAACAGTAAAATTGTTAAATAACATATTTTAAAATATGATTTAATCCTGTGATCGTAAAGTCATCATTACTCCAGTCTTCAGTGTCACATGATCCTTCAGAAATCATTCTAATATGCAGATTTGCTGCAAAAGAAACATTGCCTTACTGTCACTTTGCATCCCTGCTGAATAAACGTATTAATTTCTTTAAAAAAAAAACAATGATTTGATTCTTAGTTTGCCTTCTGATTCACTTATCCAGTAAAATACATCAAATACTTTGAATCGTCCATCACAGGGATGTCGGAGTGACTCAACTGACCTGTGGGTCCAGACGGGAAGTTCCTGATGGAGGGCCGCTGCACCACGCTGTACGCCTCTCCCACTACAAACACCTTATACAGCACTGCATTATGGTTGATGAAGCTCTGGAGGACACATGGGGGCTTGATGTCTTTCAGATCTTCCTCACTAAATATGATGGCCATCTATTGAGCAGAAACCAAATCAACACATTACAGAGCAGGTTGGTTATAAATTAACATGATATGATACATAAATTCTTGTTGTGATCTTGAAACGAAAGAAGCAAAGGAGAAAAGTGTACTTTCACGACACTAAAAGAGCCACACCAAAACCCCTTTCGATCCATGCATGTACATTTTATCTACTTTAGCTAAGTAAACCTATGTGCTCACTGTCATAAAACACATGACCATCAACCTGTTTGCACAAACGCAGTCATTCAGCAGTCGGTGGTGACACATTAATCTAGTACACCCCTCACTGTCAACACCGTAAAACAGAGTTACTAGTGTCTTCAAGCAAGTATTCTGAAGGAATTCGAGGGATCGGAGACTTTTCCTGTACATTAGTCACTGAATCAAAGATATGGTGACCATAGCGACAGAGGCTGCACCCCTGTTAATAATCCACGAGGACAAAGGGTTTCTTGTCAATCGGTGCAATGAGAGCTCTGGGGTTACACTTTCTTTATAAGGGAATTTTTAGCAATTAAAAATAAATATACCAAAAAGCATTTGAAATACATTTATTTTATGCTAAGTATACTATAAATACATTTACATATTTATGTACTTAATTTAAATACCCTGCCATTGTACTTTCAGTACACTAAATTGATATACTTAAAGTCTGCTAAATTGGAACCACTAATTTTGTACTTAATGCACTTCAGTTATCTGGAAATAGTGCTGAGGTCCAACTAAAGATATACTTAAGTGTATTTAATTGTGCTAAAGTGGAACTATTAATAGTATACTTTAGGTACATTTTAAATATCTTGCATTTAAAGACTGACATTATACAAAGATCATACTATCCTTACTAATAGTGATATTAAAACAAATGTTAGGCTTTATATTAAGAAATGTGCATTGTGCATTGTGTTATATCAGTCTCAAGCGATATGTCGGTAATTTGTTACTTTATTTAGTATGAAATAAATGTATTTTAAATAGACATTTTTTCACTTGGTGGATTTTAAGAGGCGGAAGTGGAAAATATAGTGTTTTTTATTGTCAAAAATAGGCCTTTCTTTCGGTTCTGTAACTTTACTAAATTGTAAATCCTGCATACAAAGTTGTGATACCCAAGCCCCAAATAAATCATTTTAATGAGACACCATTTAGCGTTAGATATGAATGATTAACTAACATCATGTAGCACCTCTTATGTAAAAGATCTGAATAACACCGTGGTCTACAGAACTTATCTGTAGCTTATTACACATAAGAGATATGAAAAGCAGTGCAGGTTACAGAAGAGTAAAGTCTGGAGTGTGTGTCTTCTTACCTCATGGGAGTTAATGCCATGAGCTACCTGGGTTTTGCAGACTGCAATCAAACAGAAATAGTGTGAAAATGTGTGTCGCTCCAGTACACATGAGCAAAAATATAAGAAACAGTTCATTTGAAGTCAAATGGACTGTCGAGAGAAACCCCTGCTCTGATTGAGAGGCATGTGTGCAAATCGATGAATATGAATTGTCATGAAGATTACTGCTGATTTTAAATGGCAAACTTACTGAAAGGAAATGTGATTCCATGTTTGTGGAGTTGCTCCAGAGTCTCAGTGCCACATTCACTCTTGAGAACTATGAATGGAGGTGAGCAGATTCTGTCATCTACAGAAAACACACATTAAAAATTAATTTCATACATACAGTAACTTGATACACCTCTTCTGCTTTTAAATTCTGGTTTAAAATTCATATTGCTATTGTCAAAAAATGATGTAATTCTTAGTTTGGCATGAACGTTTATTACACATTTTTTACTGTGAAATTGTATTACTATTATTTGTACGATGTTTTCTTTTTTTAACAAAGTGAAAACCTTTTTTAGGACCAACCAAGATAACAGTATCAGATATTTTGATAAGGCAAGGGTGGTTCAGGTTATAAAATGTCACATGGTGTGACTCTCTAAAAATGTACAGTATAATATTTATGGATTAATGATTCATGATATTTGTCAGAAATTCATAATACTTTTTTTTACCTTGGAAGTATTATTAAACACTTTTCTGAAAATGATTTTTAGGATTAAGTTCGTCACTATGTTTTTATATAATGATTTTTTTTTTTTTTTTTTATATATATACTATGGAAGTCAATGGGGTCCAAAAACTGTTTGGTTACGGACATTCTTCAACATATCTTCTTTTGTGTTCAGCAGAAGAGAGAAACTCATACAGGTTTGAAAGAACTTGTTGGTGAATAAATGATGATAGAATTTGAATTTTTGGGTTAACTATCCCTTTAAACAGAAACTCTATGTTAATGTAAAGAAAGCTTTGACAACATCTTCTTTATGGACCTGATCATGTTTGGCCCCACTCTGATTTTATTTGTAAAGATCTGGCAGGAATACAAGGTGGTGTATTTTCAGTTGTTTTCTTCAATGTGTTTTGATTTCATCTCACATTCTCTCTCTAACGGGCCAGACGACAACATCTCGACAAGATTAACCAGCACACCCTGAGCATAACTCCTGGTAGACACCAAGTTTAGATGGGGATCTTAATGATGTGTAGCCTGCACACATTTTAAGTGATGACTACACTTTCTACAGGATAATATTACTACTGGATCCATGGAAACATTTAAAACTAAACCGCTGGGGTATCTGTGAATTTTCAGCCTGCTTTTGATCTGCAACCATCAATTAAATCTTATAAACAGCTTCTTTTCCAAGAGCCAAATTGCAGACTATTTATAGCCCCTCAAAAACAGTATTTTTCTATGTCGAGTGGCTCAATGCAACTCAGCGATATAAAGCATCTCATTTCACATTAGACAAGGAACATGAATCCATTTGATCAAACAAGCAGTAACCTTTAAACAATTATGTATGAGATAAACTAAAGTGCACTCATGTGGATATGGGTTGATATTGGGGTATGGGTTGATTATGATTCATTATGAAGCCACATGATGAGCACCAGTTTACACAACTAAGTTTACTTACTCAAGATTAACTCTTCCAAAATAGCGTTGAGCTTTACTGCAAATCCCATGAGTAAGAACATAAATGCAAGTCACGTAACGCAGGACTTGTTTTATATTTAAACATTACCACGACAGCTTGTTGTCCTCTATTCATATGGACTCACGGTCGATTAGTTCATGGAAAAAATGGTCTCATTTAACAAAATCAGTCATTGATGGCAATTGCTGATAGAGCTAAACATGCATGTATTGAGCAATTGAGTTATTTCAAAAAGGATCTTGAGTAATACAGAGGGCATATGGGCTGTGTTATCTTTCTTTTCCCAGAATCCCTTGCAGTGTTGTTTCATAAGCTAATAGCCATAGAGGCGGTTGCCTGGTGAATGGGCCCGAGAAAATAGTCACTCCCTTTGTATCCTAAACAGAGTCGTCTCTTTCTTAGAGACAGGGGAAGCACCAAGGCGGATGGTTAACTTCACACTAACCCTCAGCTGACACTCCTTTACCCAAACGTCTCTCGGGAGAACACTGATGATATGGTTTTGATTGGACAACATTGGCTTCTCTGATCTGAATACAAAAGATTTTTTCCCAAAGCCATTTATATAATAATCATGTGGAATTTATGCAGCTTGAGCGTGGCTGTCATGAAAGCAAAAGAGGGACTAACCAAAGAAGATATTCTACAATTCACAGTCATTTTAATTGATTGACTCAAAATGGGATCCTGATATTATAATTTGTAATGAAAATGTCGTAATAAATTCTAAAAGAATGCAAATTGAAACCGCACTGTACAATCAAAAAAGTTTTTTTTTTTTTTTTATGAATTAATACTTTTCTTTAGTAAGGACGCATTAAATTGATCAAAAGTGACAGAAGAGACCTTTAGCATGCTACAAAAAAATTCTATTCACAATTTCACATTAATGCAGTTTTGAACTTTCTATTCATCAAAGAATCCTGCAAAAAATGTTCGCGATTTTCACTCAAATTCAGCTTTGCCGTCACAGGAATAAATTACATTTTAAAATATATTAAAATAGAAAACAGTTATTAAGGTGACAGTTACCAGTTATGTACCAATATTTCATTATATATGATTATGACTTGTATTCTTGGTAATCATAAAATACTTATTTTAAAAGCTTCTTACGGTCCCCAAAATTTTGAATGGTAGTATATTTGTAAATACCCATGTGTGTGAATGTTTAGGTTGAATATTTTGAATAAGAGTGCAGATTGTGATGGAATTCCTTAGGCACTACGCCATTCTCACAGCTGGTGATTCTGTTGGCTTGTAGTGAGCCGGCGGGCCTCCTGTTCTTTCTGTGGCCAGTGAATGCAGTGCGCAAGCAGCACAAAGAATGAACGACTCAGCAGCTTTAGGACATAAGCCCTCCATAAGCCTCACACTTCCCCTGCGCAAAGGCAAAAACCTGCCCTCCTCGTGATGGTTCACCCCTGAAGAACAAAGGAGGATCTAAAGGCCTGGTTTATAGAACCCTTTACAACATTTAGAATAACTGGAAATGCTGTAAAAAGACCATGTCCAATTTACTCCTGCCCACTAGGGCAGGCTTATCTGAAATGGGGGATACCACCACTATAATTGGGTTGCCCATCTTTAATAACTGTATTTAGCACAGCTGTGCTTTGCGTGATTACGTTACATTCATGTACTTTTGTGTCTCTGTGCTGTAGACAGACCTTGCATGCTGTCTTCAAGTTTATGGATTAGAGTGTATGACTTGCAGCGGTCCAGCAGGGTACGAATGGCTGGAAGAGGGTCCAGAATCACTGTTTCAGGGTGAGCATCTATGTAGTCCTGGAAAAAGACATGGAAAATTCAACTGAAATTCAATGATTCATATATAAATGATTGAAGCATGACAAATGTATGGCTACTTGAGTTGATTTGCTTAGTTACCTGAACACCCTGAACAAGTAGCATGGACTCTGTGACATTCTGGTCAGCATCAACAATGTGGTCGGTCAGCTTGTGGATGATGACATCAAATGGTCCCTGCTTCTCTATTGGCTGGCTCAGATCCAGCTAGACCGGGAGAACAAGGTCAAGAGTTTAGTAAACATCCACAAGACATTTTTCAGCAATAACCCTCTGGGAGAACTCGTATGTCAATATATAAACAGGCAAACAATGTATTTTTCTGTAAATGCACCTGTGAGCATTATTTATAAGATATATTCCAGTTTGCTCAAGGGGGATGTTTTGAAGATGTGACGTTAATTGTAAAGGTGTGATCTGTACTGTCGCTCAGACTAAACTGATTGCTAAACTCTGAAAACAAAGTGAATTCTATGTCAGTCAAATCCAATTTGTGGATTATTTTCTGTTTATTAGACACAGCCCCTATAGGTAGATGCCATGGTTGTGACTCTCAGATTAACACATCACAACAAGGGAAGGGGAAAGTGCACTTTCAGCCTGTGTTCATTTACCAAACTCTGATTGACATTAGAAAGCTAAATTCACAGCAATCTAGATTCGTAAAATAGTACAGAAACAATATAGTATCCTGGTGTATGACAGACAGTACAATGTGTTCTGAAGGCTTTAAATGTCGTCAACATGAAGAAAGGCTGCTTGGGGCACATAAACAACACGTGGTTCTTATGGGTTTAACCTTTGGGGATGTGAAAATATTTATTTTGGATCAGACCACAACGGTTCTTGTCAAACGTCAGAGGCATTTGTACATGACCCAGGCAGTTAAAAGGGGATGTGGGCATCCCCTAAGTGCATTTTTATTTAAAATACTCAGACTTAGTCCAGATTTCCTCTTTCAAAGGCAGCACCAAATAAAGGACTATGGGCGGTGCGGACCACCAGAAACAGAGAAAGTGGTAATCCTAAGGGGCTTAAAATGGCTCTGTTTCATATGACAATGTCTGGAAACATTGTAATAGCCAGCACTGACGTGTGACAAACCATTTACGAAAACAGACGTAAAGAATGAAGAAGATGACAAAGAGAAAGTGACACACAGATTCCACACAGACACGTCATGACAGTTCAGAGAGACGACCCCCTCTACTTCCTTTTTGTAGAGGATACTCAGCTGATACACACATCATCTGATATAAAGCATGAGACAGCCATGTGTTACATCACATTAATGTTGTCTTAGCATTTCAAAGTAGCTCTTTAAACAGGCAAAGAGCTGTATTGATTCTTGGAAATTGAGGCCTAATTTGCGCTCCTCATCTAACAGATGTCTTCCTGAAAAACAGAACTAAATATATAACTTGCTGTTAACTTCTGTTAAACAGTGAGGGGCATGATAACATTACACCAAGTTAAGTGTAAACGAAGGAGGTGATGGCAAACAAAAAGTCCTTCTAAGTACACAGTATGTCATTTTCTTGGCCTCTACACAATTGATTACTGAGAGGCTTAATCAATTAGAGAGTAGGCAGGAATGAAAAAAGAACATTTAATCAATATGTATATATACTGCCATTCAAAGGTTCGGGGTCAGTAAGATTTTTTAAAGAAATGAATACTTTTGTTTGGCAAGGAAGCATTACATTGATCAAAAATGACAGTAAAGACATTTATAATATTACAAAAGATTAGAATAATTCCAGAAGAACCCTGTGACACTGAAGAAATATATTAAAATAGAAAAGTTAAAATTGTAATATTTCACGATATTAAATAAATGCTGCCTTGATGAACATTAAAAAATTCAAAACATTAAAAAAGTCTTACTGACCCCAAATGTTTGATAAAATATATACGTTTATGAGGATAATATGTTGTCACTCTCCTGACCCTCGGGCTTTTATATTTTTAAAACAAGTGTGGGTATATGTTCTTGAGAAAGTGTAATTATCTTCTCTCTGTGACATGCTGAAACTGCAGTTCTTTAACTATATAAATGTACTATGAACCTTTAAAATAGTTTAATAAACAAAGTAGGACAGGCTGAGAAATACTTTTTTTGTTGCCCACAGAAAATACACTACCCAAAGCCATAAATCATGTGAGATATTCAAACCAAGTGATGAAATTCAGCCGTCTCCCCATGATCGTTTTTAGTGTCTTAGTGATTTAGTGATCACATTATCTTAATCAAATTAATGACACTCCCCCTGTCTAAAGTGATAAACCCATGGACTGATTGCTAGATTGTGAAGTACTTTAGAGACCATATAAAATCTATGACTGGGTGCAGCTGGGTAGTCTATTGTATGTGTAAGCAGGTCAAAGTCCATTCTTTACTCTCTTTGGTATCCACGCCCTACATGCTGGTGAGCAAAAAGGTGTTTATTATGCATCCTGGGAGTGGAGAAAAGCCCTCAGTGTTTCACTCATCCAGACAGTTTCACTGATAAGGGTCTGACTCCTTAATAAAGGACCAGAATGAAGGAACAAGGACCTTGGTTTAGTCTAGCAGCCTTCACATGCAAGTCCCAAAATAAAACAAGGTGACTGTGTTCCCAGAATTTTTAGCATAACTAATGCACTTTCATGGCAAAACAGTAAAGAACAATGTTTGTCCATAAACATACTTAACCATTGATATGCCTTGGCCCTTGAGTTCTATGCTTGCAAGCAAATCTACACTTCATTTTCACTTCAACCAGTTTAGTTTGTTATAAGAGGCCCTTACGTATATCAGGGCCACTACAATATAAACATGGTTGACAAGGGCATGTCCTACTGGAATGGGCAAATACTGTCTTCATATGTCTGTTAAAAACATTACCACAAAGAGCCAGTCATTTACTCCAAGATAAAGCATTAGATCAAAAAATCTGAAACCAATTGTGAAAATGTTTTTGTTTAGCATTTTTATAATTTAATACTTTTTAGCTTTTCAATATTAAATATTATTAAATATTTCTTCTTCATTTTATGTCTCTTTTAAATAATTTTTAAATCACCAATTTTCATTGTGGTCTCACACAAAATCATAATGTCTTAAACTTGTCACACTATACATTCTAATGGCTTTTACATCTCTGTGAGTCATGCGTCTAATGATTTATCAATGCCAAGGTGAAGCAAAGGAAAGGGGCCACAAATGCAAGAGTATCATTCAACAAATACCCATAATGCTGTTAACTCTCTATGCTTGAGCAATCATGGTGATAGCCTAACTTGAAAAAAGTCATGCAAGAACAGTTCATCAGCATTAAATGGGGTACTTAGTGTTTTTGTAAGTATTAGAGACCAAGGACATCTGTAGAAGACAAAAACACAACGCTCTCGTCCCTGACAAAGCCAGGTGTTCTTTCCTAGATTTTTTTTTTTTACAGTGCCACTGTTACAGCGTTAATTTTTACCGCAAATTTTTATTCCATTTTAGTCATAGTCTTTTAACTATGCCATTTAGTTTTAGTCATATTTTATTCATCTGAATTGATTTAGTTTTAATCTGTTTAAGTCTACTGAATATTAGAAGATTTTATCTACAGTGCATTTAGTCAACTAAAATATAATGGGTTTAGTTTAATTGTAATACAAACTTTTATATTCTCTTGGAGAAAACATCTATTAATCTGTTAATATGAATGATATTAAGATTTGAATATGCAATCCAGACACAGATTTAGCCTAAATCCTTTATTTATCTTAAAAATTAAATTAAATTAAATTAATGATATATGCATTCTTTATAACAACTTCCATACAACACTCTACATTCTTTCAAAAAGACATGTTTTTTTCGTATAAATTTAACATAGATCAATCCTTATTAAAGCTGTTAAAGTTATTCAGTCAAGAACATTGAGTGATTTTCTCTTTCTTTTGTTATTTGAGTAACATAAATGACGGACAGCAGCAGGTTATTTGACTGCTGTCACTTTAAGGCTGAATGCACGTATCCAATACACTGATACACATCCGATGGTTTACATTCACCTAAGACATAACCAACTGTGTTTATGTGAATACTCGACAAAATTTTGACATAAGTTTGAGTGTATTTGTCCGTTCAAGCACAAAAAGATAAGAAAGAGAGCTCAGTTCAGTGTTCGTGCGTTGCCTGAGAAACGTCGTCACGCTTTTTCAGATTTATCCATGTCTGCTCTTCTCTTTCACCAAGACGTTTACATGTGTGAACGTTTTATGAGACATGCAGCAAGTATATGCTAACTTACGTCCCGCCGGGTAGACGAGCATGTTGCAGTTCAAATGTGCGCATCTACCACCCAAATCGTCCCTTCCTAAGATTTCGCCTTGTTCATATTCGTTGACAAAAATGTCAATAGATTTTCATCATAGACGTTTGTTATTCATAACTTGGTTATTATAATTTAGTAATTATTCATCAACATAATTAACACTGCATTGTTATCAAAAAGGACAGATTGGGTTTAATCTACTCTCCAAAAAATCATCCTCTTGACTGAAGCCAAGTATGCTAGATTAAGCAGGAACAAATGCCAGTCTTAAAGACCTCTGTGTACTCTGCTATCCCACTGCACTAATGTCCTCAGCATGTCCTTAGAATTACATGATAAGCGGAAAAATAACATACAGTACAATCTATTAAGGCAATGCTTCAGCTTAGACTGATCAGCCTGATACAAACTGTATTAACCAAGAAAAGGCTAATCAGTGCAATTTCCATGCAATTTTATAAAGGCAAACTTATGTTTCTGTTATGTTAGGCTATATTAGGCACTGGCTGAGAACCGTTTGATGCTAAAAAAAAGCACTGGCATTTATTCAATGGCAAAGAAAATTAAAACAGCCACAAAAAAGTTCATGCAATAACAGTATGAGCATTAATAATATGGCATTATATTAGAATTCCACCTGCATGTATAGGTGACTATTTGTCTAGTAATGCAATGCACGTAACAGTAATAGTACGTAATACTCTGATGGTGATATTTTCAATTGAAGTGTCCCCAGGCATAATAGCTTAATTTACATTTAATGAAAGGCACGTTTGTAATGTTTAGAACAGCTGCAGACAAGCGTATTGTGGCACCGACCTCACATTAATGGACAGGCTTTTTGTGCCACGGAAAATCCATTTAAAAGAAAAAAAAATGTCAAAAGGGTGTCTTACCTGGATCATCTCTATGCCTTGTTTCCTGGAAAACAAAAAAAGAGGAAAGACAAACTATGAATATTTTATATCGATTCCATGTGTCATGCAGTCAGAGCATTGTTGACTTGCATAATAAACAACACTCAATTGAATTTGGAATAATGAGAACTTCACAATGAGACAGATTATTAGGGAGACAACGCTCAACAAGACTGTTGAGACTGCTGTCTCACACAAATAGGACAGAATTCTCAGAGTTCCCTCTCCAAAAACAAATACACGCACATCCTAAAAATTAGGAATCCTTCCTCTCCAATTCCAGCCATTTCCAGATGATGCATTTATTTAACATTTATTTAACATGTGTCTGATTGATCAGGTCTTGTGATGTGCGAATATCTGTAATTCATGAGTTGGGCAGCTTTAGGTTGTCAAGTCCCTGTAAATAACTAAGTGCATGCTGTTTTCAACAGCTGACAAACCTGTTGTGATTTAATGAATGACAAGTGCTGAGAAGTTTGTTTCTAAATCCTCAGAACTATAGGTGAATACATCTCAAGTCCCAAGACAAATACACCAGTCAAAAAGAATAACAAATCACTTAACATGTTGCACAAGCTTAGGTCAAATCCTATTGCAAACCGGTTATCTGTAGGCTAAAACATGCTCATAAAAGAAAGGAGATCACGTTACATTAACTCAAAAACACGTAATGTTCGTTCAGAAACGTCACGTAGTCTACGCACGATATATCATCCGCAGAGATATGCATCTAAGGCACGTCCAATGCCTCCCTCAGCAAACAGAACATTTATGGCTTTACAGCCATATTGATGACAGTGCAGTGCAGAACTGAATAACCTAGGTAACACATGATTAAGCTTTGAATCAGTTAAGTTACAGGCACAATCTTGCTGTCGACTCTTAGGAATGCATGGAGTCTAAACAGATATGCAAACAATGTTACTGTCTGTGGAATTGAAGACTGTCTAACTGTCTGGTGCTTATCCAGGTAACCGGTGAACTTTGTCCAGGCCTTTGTCTTTTTATGACCAAAAATTCCACATATAGTTTTATGGCCAACTATTTATAAGAATAGGACAGTGTTTTAAGTTATAGTTTTTTAAAATAAGCAATCTCACAAAATGTCAGAAGCAGGGACTGACAGGTAGATTGACTACGCTGATATCCATGTTTTTATGGTTGAAAGTGGTGTATGAATGATGGGTACAGTGAGAGTGTGGGTACATTTCAAATCTATTCTGACTTCCATTAGAGTAGTGGTTTATTAGGGGGAGGGTAGAGGGTTGCAGGAAGAGAGTTCTGTTTAAAGTTCTTTGATTGTAACAACTAGAACAGAGATGACAGTGAGAAATAGTGAAGAAATAGCTTTATGTAATGAGTTTTTAGTAGTGAGACTGTGTTGATGACTGATGAGGAAAGAGGACATGAGGAGGTGTGATGAATCATGTTTCCTATATCCTTTAACACTATTTCTACACGCCCCACTTGTTTCAATTATCTACAACTCAATTTGTAAGTAGTAAATATAAACTCTATACACTCATGTTTTGACACTTCTCCAGATAGCTCCTCCCAGAAATAAATATCTTGTTTGGCTAATACTAAATAGCAAGCAGTTTCAATGTGTATTCTTTATAACTAAATAGCCTAGTATATATTATGTTTATTCCTTAAAACTAAATTGTATATATTTTAATATTAGCCTAGTAGTAGTAAGCAATCCAAACTAGCTATTTTTCAATCACTAGGCTAGCAACTATTTATTAGATACTAGTTCTTATTTCTTTGCTACTTGTCATTCCAATGGTGCCAAGTAACCATTCCATTGTTACTTGCAACTTTTTGTGTTTAAGAGATAAGAGATAAGAGATTCAGATGTCAACTACAACTCATCTAGTATGTCAACTACAACTCATCAACTTCAACTAGTATGTACTTCAAAAGAATCCCAGTTTTCATATCAGCAATGAAACGTGCTAGTAGCTATTTAATATAGGCTACATTGGTATGTATTCAAATTGTTACCAGTACCATTTTACTCTTATTTAGGAATTTTACTTGAGACAAGTAAAAAAAAAGCACTTGAAACTATGGAGATAAGAAACGTCATACTTGGGATAGATGGTCTCTCATAAGCATCTCTTGGATAGTTAAAACGTAGATAGATGGTATCTCATAAGGAACTAGCAGATCTCTTGGACAGTTAAAACGTAAATAGGTACCAGCAACAACTGGAACACACACTCGTCCGAAGTGAATAGTAGCTATTATCTAATTAAACTCACTGGTGAAATTGAAAAAGCCTACCTTCTGCATAACTTAGCCTACTGCTCTGTCAAAAAATGTTTTCTAGTAACATGTCCGGTTTCTGACTCGCGCTGAGATGCGCTTTTACGCACCTGCACAAATCCACGAAGGTCTGGAAACTGAGTTTTTTAATCTTCTTCTCGCTGAGCCAGTATCCAACTCTCTTTCCTTTCACGAACGTCTGCATCTCTGGAGAGGGAGATATGTCAGTCCATAATATGCAGAGTGTATTAATAAAGAAATCGACCGGCAGGTGTTATTGTGAACTAAACGAAAAGCAAGAATAGTTGAGTGGTTGATGTAAAAAATACAGAAAGTTTCACGACGGCATGTTTGAACCTACCTGACAGAATCAGTGTGCCGAATCAATGCGCTCTGATCAGTTACGACTCTCGTAAAGTCACAGTTTCAGACTGTCCTCAGTAGTCCATCCAGATTTGCTAATGCCCTCCAGAATGCGAGTCTCTCTGTCTAAATAGTTGTTCGATTTTATGACAACTTCGTCACATTATTTATATGACAGCAACACGTATCGACATTACAAACACATTATGACACATCACAGAAACCGGTGCGTCTATGTCCCTTGTCTAACTTCAGAAGTGAAATATATCCAAATGGTCTGTCCATTACTTAGCAATGCTGTCGATTAGCGATGTAATGTTGATTGGCCATTTGGAGGACAGCAACGAAACTTGGTTGCCCAGACACACCCTCTTTCACGAGGCGGGCTTATCATTGTTCACGGGTAAAACTTGCATGTTTTTGGAAGACAACTGCTCCAGGATTCATTCATTTATATTTGTTGTACGTACTAGAGTTCAAATCTCTCAAAATAAGAAATGAGGAAATTAAAAAATGGTGCCGTGAGTGGTAGAGACGTGTGCCTGCCTAAATGTAACCACAGTGATTTTAACAGGGTTTTAACAGTTTTTAAAGTTATTTCTATTGGTAATTGTCGACGAGGTTAACCCCAATAATATAAAATATTTGTAAACAAAACACTATAGTTTTGTGATAGCCTATAATATATAATTTATTGTAAAGTTGGGTAGATTACAAATTATAGTCTGTTACTAATTACAAAAATTACATGATAAAAATCGTAGTTGTAATGTAATCTGTTACATTACACATTTAAGGTAATACAATCTGTCTACTTTTTGACAGTGGTGGAAAGAGTACTGAAAATTCATACTCAAGTACAAGTAGGCCTACTGTTACATTGCTGAAATAATACTCAATTACAAGTAAAAGTAGACATACTGGCGTCAAAAAAGTACATAAGTAAAAGTACAAATTACAAAGTATTAGTTACTAGTTACTTTTTAGCCGGCGATAGTTAATGTATTACCAATAAATATTCAATCAAGTCATAGATCCATGTAGAAAATAGCTACTTTCAACACATTTTACCTTATTGACGCAGGACATTAATTAGTGGTCATGATACTGGAATTTCTAACTTCAATACGTACGACACCTTGAAAAATGTCAATATTCAGTATCATTTTCAATACCATCAGGAAAACGAAAACCACCATATACTGTATACTGCCATGTAGATATTTTAATATCTACATTTTTGTCCATCCATTTTGTCAAGGCAATCATTATTTTCAAGCTTCAAAAAGCACAAAACTCATTGTAACAGTAACAGTTCAAGTCTTCTGAAGAGATACGCCCGCTTTATACGATGAAAGAATTTTAATTTAGGCTTTTGTTTACATATTTAAACATCGATCAATAACCAGTACAATAATCTAACTTCAACATTCGCTCACACTGTGTATTTGTCTTTACAATAGTTGTTTTTTTTTTTGCAATAGCTCACACACAGCACAAGGAAGCTTGATTTCAAACTGAACTGAATTTACAAAAAAGGCAAGTAAACAGTGAGTAATAAAATAAGAACAAACAAAATAAATTACCTCAATACAGTTGAGGTATTTAAAATCTGACAACACAGAATTTTTATATGCAGCAGTGCATGAAAATGATAATTATGTCATAAATGCCTCACTCTCATGTCGTTACAACCCCGAAAAACCTGTTCATCTTTGAAACACAAATGAAGATATTTTGATGAAATCCGAGAGCTTTCTGACCCCACATAGACTGCAACGTCATAACCACTTTCAAGGCCCAGAAAGGTAGTAAAGACATCATTACAATAGTCCAAGTTAGGCTACTAGTGGTTCAACCTTAATGTTATGAAGCAACGAGAATACTTTTTGTGTGCAAAAAACAAACAAAAATAATGACAATAACGACTTTTGTTTGACAATTTCTTCTCTTCCCTTTACTTCTCGGATGCTGTTGCACGTAGAAAACGTGATGTCTTTACTATTTTTCTGGGCCTTGAAAGTGGTTATGATGTTGCAGTATAGGGTATAGGGTCAGATGAACGGGTTTTACAGGTTTGGAACGACATGAAGGTGAGGAATTAATGTCAGAATTTTCATTTTTGGGTGAACTAACCCTTTAAGAGCCATATAATATGTTGTTTATTTAAAAATCGAACATAGTGCTGTTTGACCTACTGTACAATGTAGCAATGCAGTTAGACAGACTAGGTTATTTATATGTACAAATTATACAAGTGCCCCATTCCGAAACATTTCTAACATACATTCACATTGTAAAAAAAGAAAAAGAAAAACTCCACATTTGATTGTTAAAAGACTTCCTGGTGCATTTCACTTACAGCCAATAAGATTTCCTGTAGCATTTTCATCTAAGGTTGGTAACTTTTGACAACACTGTTAGAAAAATCTGTAGAAATTACAGTATTACTGGCAGCTACTTGCCAGTAACTTACTGTAGATTTAAATTGATGTTATTTACTGGCAACAATTTGTTCAAAATTAATTGAACATTAAACATTAACAAGTCTTTATCTTTACAGAATAAAACTAAAATAACATCCTCATGCAAAGCATTCTGGGAACCAAAATCTGAAGGAAAAAAACAGAAAAAGGTTGACGAAGATTTCTGGTTCCCAGAATGCTTTGCATTAGATTGTTATTTTAGAATTTTATTCTTTAAAGACAAAGACTTGTTAATGTTTAATGTTCATTTAACTTTGAACAAACTGTTGCCAGTAAATAACATAAATTTAAATCTACAGTAAGTTACTGGCAAACAGCTGCAAAACTACAGCAATTTTTTTACAGTGAACGTTTAATTTAAGAGCATGGAGAGATTGCAGCTGGACATCATTTGACTCTGCAGTGAGAAGAACCACTTGGAGAGATTAGCGATTGCACATAACATGGCACAGTCTGAAAGCGCACACTCGATATCTGAGTCCAGTTCATTCGTATATTTGAGAGCTCGCGTCCAGTTTTCTGCGATTACATGAATGTGTCCATCCCTTGCGTTACAAAAATTGCGCTCGCGATATTTGCCATTAAAATATGCCATAGAAACCTCCGGTTATGATTAAAATTATGCGCAATACCTGCAAACAGGAGGCGGGTGTGTCAAAGTCGCTGTCGGAGAGATGAGATAATGAGAACGCGCAGCAGATGGTCTCAGTGTAGGCCTACACTGCAGATAGTTCAGTATCGATATGTAACAAAATATAGATATTTTGACAACACTGCTATGTAGTTTGTTGTTTCTCCAAACTTTCAGTCCATTAATCACTCTTAGCTCCTTGCCTTGACCAGCTCTTCAAACTCAAAACCTGCGGCTGCGGCAACTTTTTTCAGTCCAAATATCTGGGTTTTTTATCGGTCCGTTGATTTTATAAGTAGCGAAGTAGCCTAGATTAGGCTACTTAGCTTAATATTTACAGATATTAAAAATGTACTCAAAAAAGAACAAGTAGCCTTCCGGAAAAAAAATAAATACAGTAACGTGAGTAGTTGTAATTCGTTACTTCCACCTCTGCTTTTGGATTACTTTTAGATTAGCCTTTTGACCTAACTTATGACAACACTGAATTTTTATATGCAGCAATGCATGTTAAAGAGTTAGTTCACCCAAAAATGATAATTATGTCATAAATTCCTCACCCTCATTTCGTTCCAAACCCAAAAAAACGGTTCATCTTTGAAACACAAATGAATTTATTTTGATGAAATCTGAGAGCTTTCTGACCCCACATAGACTGCAACATTATAACCACTTTCAAGGCCCAGAAAGGTAGCTTAATATGTGGGCTACATAAGTACAAGTAAAATTACAGATTTAAAAATATAGCCTACTAAAAAAGTACATGTAGCCCGAAAAAAAACGACTTAATTACAATAACGTGAGTAGTTGTAATTCGTTACTTCCACATCTGCTTTTTTATTACTTTTAGATTACTTTTGACCTAACTCGTTTATCACATTGATTTGAATAGGATAATTTTGTTCCATATTGATATAAAAATACAAAGAGAAAGAAAATATATATTCCATTCTTTGTTATCAACAACATGAAGTGCATAGGCCTAAATATTACATCATGGTTTCCCAGACTGCATGGGGTTCATGAAGGAACTGCAGTTTTGTGAGAGAGTAATCACATCATAAAATGTAAAAAATAAATAATTCATATTTTTAAAGAAAACAATCAAAGTAAAAAACTTACTAAAAAGATTAAAATATATTTTATTTGTTTAGCATGTCATGTGACCATTAACTGACATCAGAGAACAGTGAACTTAATTAGATTAAAACGATTATTTATTTATCATCATTATTATCTAGTATTGACCTGCTATTTCTTATTACCTTAAAATCTCAGAAGGTTCTTCAAGCAAATATATTAAGTCAAAGAAGTTCAGCTGACCAAAAGGTTGTGAGAATTGTGAGAATAACATGTAGATAATCATGTGATTACAAGTATTTAAAAACATAATGTAATCTAAAACAAGTACTTCATTTTTGGAATGGGAATACGTAATCCAGATAACATATAATCTGTTACTACCCAGCACTATTGACAGTATTGTCAAGCTTTGTCGACATACTTCCCACACGTTCACCATTGATTTCCTCTCAGCAGCAAACACGACCGGTCCCGCCTGACAAACGTGTAATCTACCTTTTATCGCTACTGAGAATGGTGAAAATGTATATTAGGTACAAGACCAGACCCACCACCAGCATCATGTGTTTAGGGCCTAAAATGATTATTCATATTTTTCAAAATAATTGTTAATTTACCCCCATAACCACCATAACAATTCTAAAAATCTTTGTGCAATATTTGTGGTTCCTGCAACATAATTCAAATTAAAAACAAGATGACCTGCTGATTCAGATTATACCAGTTCTGTCAGTTAACATGAACACAAATCAACTCAAATTGTTAGCAAAAAATAAAATCATTGCATATATGACAGGAAGGCTCTAGGGGGCAGTAGAGTCCTTTGTGAGGTTTATAATAAAGTCTCCGAAGATTCACAGGAACTTCCCGGATGTTTGCCATTCCAGGAAGTGGGTCCTATGACAACAATCCTGTGACAGGGTTGTGTGTTTTGGATTGAAAAACGTATTGCCCTGAAAACCGTGCAAAATGGATTGATCGTGTGATCACAGTAAGTAACACTTAATGTAACATAATGAAATCATGTGTTTAGTCGATATGATGGGGGCGTATTGCTATAAAATGACACAACAGTAACGTTACTAGTCAACAGCTTTAAGAAAACTCCATATGGTGTGAGCCTTCTTCTGTTCAAAAGACTTCATGTTTGTTTCTTCAGTGTTATATTTAATAATTAGATTAGTAATGTGTTTCGTACAACGTCAAAAAAGCTAATTGTTTCGAAAAATAAGTATTTTATTATTTGCTGTACGTTTTATATTTGATAATATAATGGTGGTTTACAGTTGAAGTTGAGCTCCTTTCATTTATTTCCTGAAACCTAAGCAGTAATCAGACCATTGATCACATGGGTTCACAACAATTATGCAAGTGTTTGGTTTCTTGTCAGCGGTTGCACTGAATGCATTCTCTGACTTTGTTTTTCCAGAGAAGAGCATGGAGAATGATGAATTTCCGCCAGCGGATGGGGTGGATAGGTGTCGGACTGTACTTGTTGGCCAGTGTCGCTGCAGTGTATTATATATTTGAGATCAGCCAAACATACAACCGACTTGCACTGGCACACGTAGAAAAGGCTTCTGGAGCTCAGACAAAATGGTCAGGAGATGCTTCTTCCTCTTCCCCTTCTTCAACCTCATGGACAATGACTCTGAAAACGAGACTTCTCCTTCTGCCCTTCTGGGTGTGGGCCACCATTTTCCTCATTCCCTACCTCCAGGTGTTTCTCTTTCTATACTCCTGCACAAGGGCGGACCCCAAGACTGTAGGATACTGTATTCTGCCCATCTGCCTCGCTGTTCTCTGCAACCGTCATCAAACCTTTGCCAAGGCCTCCAATCAGATCAGCAGGCTGCAGCTGATTGACACTTGAAGTGATCGTTTAAGATGTGGGATCAGATCTTGGTGCGATACAAAAGTGCATTTATAAATAAGATTATTAATTTTTAATACTTGGCCCTGACTTCTTTTGTTTTGGGAATTAAATGAGGACAGTGCTTGGGATTATTTTCTTTGAATTTTTCTTTTTCTGTTTGAGTCATCTGCAGTTCCACGTCAGTTTTTGTGTGTTTTTATTTTTTTAGCAAAATAAGGACTTATAGGCTATTAAGGTTTCATACTCTTTCAAACTGATTGGCAAATTTGGTCTGCATTTTAATCAAAGTAGATTAATCACAGGATCCAGAAGTATTTTCCATGTCGGCTCAGTCTTAAAGTACCTTTTCTAGAAGTTTCATCTTGATTTAATTGAAACTTAAGAAATTAAATTAAATTTGATACATGAACTTTAAGTAGCCTAAATGGAGGCAATTAAGCCATAGTCCAAGATGTGGAGAATGTTGATGGGGCTGCATGAACTACTTGAATTACACTTCTAAAGATGGGTAGATTTCCTATAAATCAAAATTAATCAAGGAGTGTAAATGTTTCCAGAGGCCAATGGATTTTTATTGTTTGTTCTCAACTCCAGTGGACACTGTATTAGAGGAAAATAAGAAAACTACTGACAGTGGTACCACATGTTTCCCATTTGTTTATAAGTGTCCATCTTTTTACTTGTCTTGAAAATAAAATGCACTCAAGGAGAGAACAATGAAAGAATTTGTAATAAAAAACTTTTGTATTAAAAAAACAATCTGTGATGAATACATTTTAATATCAGTATTTTGTTCAAGTATGATTTCTTGTCAGCTCTAGTCATGGAAAGATAGTATATTTCCTTTTATTTCTTAATTTGTGTTTATTTGACAAATACTAATTCTGTATCATAGTGATATTCAAGTGTCCTCAGAGAAAAGACATCTGTGCGTTTCTGAAAACAAGTTCATATTCTTGTCTTGTGAAATAGTGTACTCAATCTCATGTCTTATTGTTGAGGGATATCAGTATCATTTTACAGCGTGAATAATCTTATCTTGCATAAGAAAGGCAAAGGTTATGGGTGTGGTAGGTTGTCATGAGTCTGACCATGGGTCTCAACGTTAGATTGTGCCACAGACCCAAGTGTTTCGATCGTTAAAATCACTTCTTTTGTGGTTACAATGCCTTTGGTTACATGTGGATGGTTGGTTTCATTGATTTGTTGAAATGCTAAAAAAAAGGCAAGTTGTTTTTGTCTAAAAGGGCTTGACTGTGAATTTATAATGTTTAAAGGTACCTGTTGATTACTTTCCATTGCAAACTTAACACACTGTGGTTTGAAACAACTCTGGATTCTGACAAAAATCAATAAAGAAATGTAATGTGCGGTGCATATTCTTTTGAAATTGTTACACTGACAATTTATTGCGCAATGGTTTATTATTACCCGTTACCTGAAGAAACTTCAGTACTGATAACCAATGTCAATCTGTAACAGTTTATCACAGGAAAAGTGTAATGATAAAACAATTTCCCCTTTGCTCTATTATGTTTTTCCTTTTATAAGAAACTGAAGTTATCAAAAATAACATCAGATATTTTTTATGGAAACAAAATAAGGCAAAATCCCAATGCTGTCATAAAAGTAAAAAGGAGAGCAATTATGTACAAACACCTTTTTATGCAATAAAGGCCATAACAGAAGAATGACAGTTCTGAAGATCACGGCCGTAAGGTCTTTATCCTCTTGTTTGGAGGTTCTGACTTTGACTTTTTTTTGGTGGTCATTCCTGTGGTACTATCCTCTTCGTCACTGTCCTCGTCCTCATCATCTATAACATGGGTTCAAATAGAGAAAGAAAAGTTACAATTACTGAACTTGTTTACTGGCACCTTTTTGAGCACAGACACTGATTAAAGAAGACATTCAGCAGATTATTGCATTCAAATTTGAAGTTGATATCACAAAAAATACCGTTTCCATCATAACGAAATGTCCAATTCCAAAACGGGTTTCAAAGGGGGAATTTGTAATGTTTAAGCTTTCGAGTGATACCCAGTTTAATTGCAGGAATATGTAATGGGGGGAAAAAGGCAATAAATAAAAAGTGAGCAAAGTGTCTTGCTACCGGGACACTGACAGTTAAATGTCTTAATTGTAATAAGAATAAGGAAGTAATAAAGTATTATCCTGAAGTAAGTAAATAAAAAATGGTAGCCTGTTAGGTCACTAATGAACATTTCTGATAAGCGATAGAAGAAAGGAGCTCGCTGACACCTGCATTACACAATAATACACACAGGTTTTAGCCACTTTGCAAGTGTTGTGTTTTTTATTTCTATTTGGTTGGTTTCCCACGAACGACCCAGTCTTCATTTTAGCATCTTACCATCCAGAACCCCTCTGCTATTGTCCGCTGAACCCTTTTCCTGCTCAACAAGAGCCGTCAAGACTACCGATATATCGGCATTTAATTTCTTGATGCCAGTTAATAGTGATTTCAAATCGCCATCTACTTGTACTGTGAACTGGTTTGTCTGTCCATCTCTGTACTTCAGCTCTCCGTTCAGCTCGCACGCTGCCATGTTGAAGATGCACACTGTCACTCGGTTGCCAGATCTTACAAGAAATACATGCAACCTGGACGATAACAAAACTTGTTTGAGGAGGCGTTATTTCTGAACTATGGAGAAACGAAACGTTTAGGCCTGGTTTTACAGACAGGGCTTAGAGATTAAGCCAGGGTTAGGCCTTAGTTTAATTAGGAAATCTAAGTAGCTTTTATAAACATGCCTTAGAAAAAAAAAAAAAAAATTACTGGTGTGCATCTTCGAAACAATACAATGCACTGATATATTTTACTATGGGTCAGTTCAATTTGCTTTCAGTTAAAACAGCTCAAATATGCATTTTAGTCTGAGGGTTCATTTCATTGATCATTTCATTGACTGTATTTTAGACATAGGCCCAAGCCTCTAAAAATCACACACCCATATGTATAAGAGACTTACTAGTAATAATAAGTGGACATGGCAACACTGATTTACCCTTTGAACCTTGACCCATCGAATTGGCTTCGCGAAATTTCAAAATGTTCCTGTTTATCCAGAATCAGTGAGATTATGTGGTATAATGTGTTAATACACGTTAGTGAGAAAAAATAACTATATAAGTTACTGTTTATCCCTGCAACTCTCCCGCCAAAACATCATGGATTTGCATAAACCGGAAGCAGCATTGGTTTTGTTATTGTCACAGTTAATCCCTATAAATTCTTCAGGTTATGTCAAACCGCTTGACACGTTCACACATCTTTCCTTTTTTTAATATTACAGTGGACTCTCAGTCGCAAATAAAACGTGATCTCGTTGAGAGGTCAGTCAGTTCGTGTTTCGTTTCGTGCCCTGGAACAGGAACTGGAAAGATTTTTTTGCGCTCGTCTCTTCAAGGATGGCGGCAAATGATGGAGCGGAGGAGGCTACTGTATCCCTGGTGGACGTCCTAGAGGAGGATGAAGAACTGGAGAACGAAGCCTCCGCGGTTCTGGGAGGGAGTGATTCAGAGAAATGCTCGTATCCAGAGGTTTGACGTGTTATATGAACACAGTCTTCTTGTGTAATATTGTTTTTAGCACGCTGATTATAACTTGACATGGGCTTTTTCATCTTACCGATTAACGTTATTCTTATAAAGTGTTATAAAGTGGATTGTTTTGGTTTGGGGTTAGCGTAATACCTTCATTCTTATGCTTAATTCGTTGTTATTGTTTGGAAATAAACCTTATTGCATGAACACAGTAGCAGAAGCAAGAATCCTTTTTAGTACAGTTAAACATCTAACAGTAGTTGTCAGCAGATGCTCTGCATTTACATTCATATTCTTAGGATGAAAATAAGCTACATGTCCTAAAAACAAGGTGATTTTCCTTTTGTCCTCACAGGGACATGTGAAGCGTCAGGCTCTGTATGCCTGCAACACCTGCACACCAAAGGGAGGAGAGCCAGCTGGTGTCTGTCTGGCATGTTCCTACAAGTGCCATGAAGGCCATGACCTTTTTGAGCTGTATACTAAGAGGTGAATATTGCTACAATAACCAGCTGTAATTTTTGCTGGTGCTCTAACCCATTTAAGCAAAGCTGAAATGCGTAGTTTGACATTTTTATTCATAATATTTTTGTCATTATGGCAGTGAGATTATTTAGCAGTTCACATATTTGTCACTGGCAGCATCTTAGGCAATGTGAGTGAAACAGAGACCTGTCACAAGAAAAATAGGTTTAAATTCAGCAAGAAATCAAAATGGACAATTCTTGTTTTTTTATGTAATGTTGCAGTATTTATTATAAATTAATTATCAATGCACATTATTATTATTTTTTAAAATGAATGTGCCCTCATAATATTTAATCAAATAAACTTTGATTAAAGGCAGTCACTCACATGAGTTCACAGCAAAGGATCCAAACAATTCCTAATGGACAAAAGTCCTGCCCTACATTTTCTTTCTTGTTAGAGAAGCCGTTTCGCTCGGATATATGTCACAATAAAGAAGTAAAGACTATCAAAACTTGCGTTTCATGCTGACTTTAATGCAAGGAAAATTCCACATGGAGATCTGGAGAAAATAAAATGAAGCATCAAGTTTTCTTAAAGGGGTCATATAATGCCATTTTTGGACAAGCTAATATGATTCTTTAGGGTCTAAATTAAAAGTTTGTAATATACTTTAATTATAAATTCTCATTAGTATTGTAAGAAAACACTATAAGAAGAACATATAAGAAGATTAAAAAAAACACTGAATGGATTTTTATCATTTTATGATGGTTGTGTACAGGCACTGCCAACACACATTTCAGTACAATCAATTTGTAAAAGTGCATGTACCATTATATGACCCCTTTAATAGACAGTTTGGAATTAATTGCGCACTGACCTTACTTTAAATCATTTGCAGAGGTTATGTTATGCGGAAGCTGCATTCATAATATAAACGTTATTAATATTACAGGAATTTTCGATGTGATTGTGGAAACGACAAGTTTGGGGAAATGGAGTGCAAGCTATTTGCGGTAAGTTATGTTTTACCATTAGTTTGAGCTTGTGTCTTTCAGTTTTAACTGTAGTGATGGTGATTATTTAAGATTTTCTGTTATGCAGGATAAAGAGAAAGTGAATTCAGGGAACAAATACAGCCACAATTTTTTTGGCTTGTATTGCACTTGTGACAGACCCTACCCAGATCCAGAAGACGAGGTAATGTGCATTTTAGTTTGAGTTCCTTTCTATAATATTTTTCTGTCACCTATTGTTTCTTGCAACAGCTACTGGAAGTAAAACGTTAACTGTCGTAGCCAAAGACCAATAAAGTGAGTTTGCACTCAAAAGCGATAGCGCTATAGATTGCGGCTCCCTGATGCCAAGAAGCTAACACAGCTACACTGTGTAATTTTTTTAAGTTGATTCTTAGCAAAAAACATATTTGTTCTTTCAAAATGATATGTGCTCATTAATGTGTAATTACTTCTACCAATTAATCATTAATTCTCGTAAGCGTAGAATCTGCCATTTAGAATACATACGACTCGAGCGAGTCGCTCGACTGGCGGCAGCCATGTTGCGCATCAATCTTGAAAATACATTAGCCAAAGAGGGACATACCTGGAAATTCAAGCTTCACCTTTCGCGTTTTTACACTCAGTGGCACCGTGACGAATGCGAGGGGGAGATTACTCGCGACTGCCGGCAGATTTGAAATAATACGGCCACCGCAGGAGTTAAAACGCCCTCGGAATGGGAGGGGCTAGAAAGTAATATTCAGTTGGTAGTCATAAACAATTTCACTGCTAGATGGGAGAAAATCCTACACAGTGTAGCTTTAACGCATGCCTAAATTTTATGTAAGCTTAATTTGTATATTTCAGCAAGAAACTGTTTAATTTATAAACTTTTATTTTGAAATGTTAGTCAACTACATTAGTTAAAAGTCCCTTTTTGGAGGTACCGCCCACTTTGGCAGTTCACACCCCATTTTGGATTTCTCTGGCCTGCAGCTATATCTACTTGCTGATGTCCTCAAATCATAGGCCTATACACTGAGTATATTTTATTCAGATTATATACATGTACAAATTTAGAGTGAATTTCTCTCTCCAGGTTGCAGATGAGATGATCCAGTGTATCGTGTGTGAGGACTGGCTCCATGGTCGGGTTAGTTTCAAATCAGATTGTACTCCGGCACGACCTGAACTAGTGTGTGTGTGTGTGTAGATAAGGAACATAACTTATTCTGGTCTGAAAACATCTTTGTGTTTCTCTATCAGCATTTAGGCTGTGTAGTGCCAGACTGTGTGGAACTACAAGAGATGATCTGCGAGTCATGCATGAATAAAACACCTTTCCTTTGGACCTATGCTGCACATATTGCAGGTAATGTTATACCTTTATCTGCTGCCATTTTGCATTTACAGATATTTAGTATGACTGCAAAGTTGTTGTTTTTTTTAAAGGGAGAGAATCTAAATGTACACTACCGTTCAACATTTGGATTAAGATTTTTTTATTATTAATACTTTTGTTCAGCAAGGACACATTAAATTAATCAAAAGTGACAGTAAAGACATTTATAATGTTACAAAAGATTTCTATTTCAAATAAATGTTTTTCTTTTTAATTAATTAAAAGTTCCTGAAAAAAATGCATCAGTTTCCACAAAAATATTAGCAGCACAACTGTATTCAACGTAGATAATAATAATCAGCATATTAGAATGATTTCTGAAGGATCATGTGACACTGAAAACTGGACGGCTGCTTAAATTTTTTCTTTGCCATCACAATAATAAATTACATTTTAAAATATCTAAAAATAGGAAACAATAATATTTCACAATATTTTTTAATAAAATAAATGCAGCATAGATGGACTTTAAAAAATATGTACAAAATCATATCGACCCCAAACTTTTGACCGGAAGTGTACATTAACATATCATTTGTCAGTTAGCATCTTTCTCTAAACATTTCTACATTTGTGACGGCTTCTTCTGTCTTGTTTGCATCAGTTACACCCATAACAAAAGTAAGCCCATGTAAAGGAGAAGAGGACGTGAAGGTGGAGGTAGAAAATGATGAAGAGAAGATAAAAAACGAGAACCTGAAGAACCCTGTAGATGAGAAGGTACTCGCTCTCTGCTGTGTAATGGCTGTCGTCTTGTCTCGGAGTAGGAGGCTGATTCATGAAATGGCAACTCTTGCCTAACTTATATCTCCTTTAAACAACAGATATGCAGTGAACAAGTGTTTCAAGATACTAGATGCACTAAAGATTTAAAGCCGTTTTAGACACAGTTTTCCCTTTCTCACCACAAGATGGCGGTAGTTATCAGAAAGTGTTTTCATTGGGGAATTAACACATCTCGTGCGTCATCTGTCTCAAGCCATAATTTGAAGGAATCAAGCCAAATTGAATTTACACCACATTGTTTTGTTGCTGTCAACCCAGCTGTATGACTGGGGAATATTAATTTATTTGAACATCTACACAGCAAGAGAGAAACGAGTGATCAAGATTTGACGACCTTCTCTCTGCTGACAGGTGCAGGTCAACGGGACATCCGCCTGTAAGCGTAAACACCCGGAGGAAGCTGAAGGTTCCTCAGAGGAGGGCTCGTGCTCCGGCTGCAGGCTGAGAGAGATGAAGGCTTCGAGGAGGAGCCGGGCTCCTCAGGGTGCCGTGTTCTGGCCGTCTGCCTGGCGCACCAAACTCTGCACCTGCACCGACTGCAAGGTACAGCTCAAACACACCCATTACAGTTCACATTTACTTAATGATGCTGAAAATTCAGCTTTGCCATCATAGAAAAAAAAAAAAAAAAAAAAAAATAAATATGTATATATATATATATATACATATATACACACACTCACCTAAAGGATTATTAGGAACACCTGTTCAATTTCTCATTAATGCAATTATCTAATCAACCAATCACATGGCAGTTGCTTCAATGCATTTAGGGGTGTGGTCCTGGTCAAGACAATCTCCTGAACTCCAAACTGAATGTCAGAATGGGAAAGAAAGGTGATTTAAGCAATTTTGAGCGTGGCATGGTTGTTGGTGCCAGACGGGCCGGGTCTGAGTATTTCACAATCTGCTCAGTTACTGGGATTTTCACGCACAACCATTTCTAGGGTTTACAAAGAATGGTGTGAAAAGGGAAAAACATCCAGTATGCGGCAGTCCTGTGGGCGAAAATGCCTTGTTGATGCTAGAGGTCAGAGGAGAATGGGCCGACTGATTCAAGCTGATAGAAGAGCAACTTTGACTGAAATAACCACTCGTTACAACCGAGGTATGCAGCAAAGCATTTGTGAAGCCACAACACGCACAACCTTGAGGCGGATGGGCTACAACAGCAGAAGACCCCACCGGGTACCACTCATCTCCACTACAAATAGGAAAAAGAGGCTACAATTTGCACGAGCTCACCAAAATTGGACAGTTGGAGACTGGAAAAATGTTGCCTGGTCTGATGAGTCTCGATTTCCAGGGTTCCAGACTGCGACCATTTTTTGAGAATGTGCGAGTTAAAATTTGATGTGGTCGCATTTGTGCGAGTGCATGGTCATGTACTACTCAGTTAAATTCACGCATGAATTTTCCTGCATTGAACTTGTTTTAGCGCCCGCCAAAGTCTTATTTGATCGGTGAGTAATGTAGATGAACTGCTGCGCATGTTTAACTGAAAGAACGAGCAGAGAGAGAGAGAGCCCCGGTCGCGTGCGCACTCTCTCTCTCTCTCTTCGGAGTCAGGCGAGAGTGTAAACAAGACTTCACCGTCTCCAAACTAGGCGCTGTCTTGCTCTCTCTCCCGCGCGCATATTAATCAATATAAATCGACACGATGGTAAAAGGTCGGAAGAGTTTCCTTGGAGCATTCGGAGATTTTTTTTTTTTCCTGATTTACCGCTGGGTGTGAATTGTGCTAAATAAGTTGCCTTATCTTCTCTGAAAAGCGTTCCGGACATTCAGCTGACATAAAAAACAAACAAAAAAACACTTTAATTAAACGAAAAAAACTATCCAGTGATGAAATGTTTTCTGTGTTGACACAAATCTTGGATGTCCATGTCCTAACCATCTGCTGGGATAATCACACAACGCGCATGACACGTCCAATTCGCGAACTAATGACTCCTTTGAACCGATTCATTTTAATGAATGGTTAAAACAACTCATCTTTCCAACAGTGAACTCAGGAGACGTCTGAATCGGTGTACTAATCAGTAACACTTTACAATAAGGTTCTATTTATTACATAAATTACATAAAAAGTACAGTTTGCTTACTCAAGCTTAAGCTTTAAAATAAATAAAACCACTTGTTTTTTTGAAAAGCATTTGACTACATTTTTCCACACAGTGCTATCAAGAATCGATAAGAGAATCGTTAAAGAATCGGATCAATAATCAGAATCGTCAGTGGCATTATTATTGATAAAATCTTATCAATTCCCATCCCTATGTGAATACAGTAAAATTAAAATCAAACATTAAAGAACATAAAAGTTTTTTTATTTGTTTTTTTTAGAGTTAAAAGATTATTTTTTTGCTAACATGAGGTCTTGTGTCACTGTCAGTCTTATTACATCAGTGCAAAACTAGGGTATGCAGATTAAGACCACTATTCATCAGCATGCATTGTTTAATCCCATGGCATGTAGCAAAAAAAAAAAAAAAAAGGTGCGACCAAATCATATGCTGGTGCGACCAACTGAGAAAGTTGGTAGCACCAGTGCAACCAGTGGAAAAGTTAGTCTGGAGCCCTGATTTCTGTTGAGACATTCAGATGGTAGAGTCAGAATTTGGCGTAAACAGAATGAGAACATGGATCCATCATGCCTTGTTACCACTGTGCAGGCTGGTGGTGGTGGTGTAATGGTGTGGGGGATGTTTTCTTGGCACACTTTAGGCCCCTTAGTGCCAATTGGGCATCGTTTAAATGCCACGGCCTACCTGAGCATTGTTTCTGACCATGTCCATCCCTTATGACCACCATGTACCCATCCTCTGATGGCTACTTCCAGCAGGATAATGCACCATGTCACAAAGCTCGAATCATTTCAAATTGGTTTCTTGAACATGACAATGAGTTCACTGTACTAAAAATGGCCCCCACAGTCACCAGATCTCAACCCAATAGAGCATCTTTGGGATGTGGTGGAACGGGAGCTTCGTGCCCTGGATGTGCATCCCACAAATCTCCAACAACTGCAAGATGCTATCCTATCAATATGGGCCAACATTTCTAAAGAATGCTTTCAGCACCTTGTTGAATCAATGCCACGTAGAATTAAGGCAGTTCTGAAGGCGAAAGGGGGTCAAACACAGTATTAGTATGGTGTTCCTAATAATCCTTTAGGTGAGTGTATATATATATATATATTTTTTTTTTTTCACTGTAAATATTTTTTACTATATTTTTAACCATATAAATAGATAGATAAAGTTGTATTGTTTTTTGAGAATAAGGAGGATATCTTATTTGTTACTGGTCTCATGTTAATTGGCTTTGTTTGCTTAGATCCTCTATGCTGACACAGGAGTGTCTTTCCTCACGGATGAGATGGACACCGTCCTGGCGTATGAGAACAAGGGCAAGTCCACAGAACAGGCTGAACAAGCGGGTGGAGCCGAGGGTCGTGACCCCTTGATGTCGGCCTTAAACAACCTGAATCGGGTTCAGCAGCTGGAGATCATCCATGGTTAGTAGTTGGGTTTACTGGCAACTCTATCTGTTTTTTTCTGTGAAAGCAAAACGAATTCATGATGTGAGATTTAAAATTGACCTACTCCCAATATACTATCAATTCAACTGTGACGTTCCCATTACATTTTTCCTCAGAATATAATGACATGAAGACAGAACTGAAGGACTATCTGCAGAGATTTGCAGCAGAAGGAAAGGTAGGCATTAAATATTTATATTTTTAATGTGTTGTTGGGCTGAAGATAAGTTTGTACAATCTAGTGTTAAATTTCTCCTCTCTTTCCTCGTTTAGGTGGTGACACCTGAGGACATCCGCCAGTTTTTTGAACAGCAGCAAAGCCGCAAGAGACGAAGAGCCAACGCAGACCAGTACTACTGCAGTTAAACCGTCTCTCACGCTGACACTTCAAGCATACCAGCTACATCCAACTTTACATGTTTCTTTTTCTCCAGCTTTTTTCCAAGGCCATTCCTGGTTTTATAAAATAAACATGCAGTTTAAATTCAGACCCTCATAAGCTTGTATGATTTTTGACCTTGTATATTAGTGATGTATGACAGGTTCTGTGTTCCCAAAGATATAGCTGTAATACTTTCCCTGTAATCCTGCCATTCCAAATAGGGGGTTGAATTTGCATCACGTTCAGCTCAACATGTCACGATTGGCTCTCAGTGTCCAGAAAGATTTAAAACAATGGATGTATGGAAAGGCACTTCTATAATGTCATAAAACAGCAATTGCAGTCAATCCTCAGGAGCTCTCTCTTTTAAGCAGTTTAAAATGGTGTTACATACTGAAAAAGGCTCTTAGGAAAGTCACAATCACATGACTGCATTCAGTATTAATTGTTCTGAAGAGATGGCTAATATTCACATTCGTGTGTGTCAGGGTAAATAGTGCTACAGCCTATTGGAAAAATCTGTTTAGGAAACACAAACCTATGTGCTTTTTCAGGTTATTCATTTCAGTCATTGTTGTGATCTAGTAACCCTTTTTATTTGATCTTGTTTTAACCTGTTTCATGTGTAGATTCTGTTACTTTTTAATGTCCTACCTTTGAGAAATAAACATGGTAATACATTTGGGCCCTGTGATGTATGTCTCAGTTTATCCCAGAAACTCTCCATTAGGGTGAAATAGCCTCCATTTGCACAAAAATGAGATTTAGTTGAACAAGTCAGTAAAGCCTCTAGGATTTCTAAATCAAATTTAAAGTTTTGTTAATAACCGACACACCATTTAGGGTAAAACGAATCAAGGCCACTAGATTAATAAAAAAAAGTCATAAAATGCTTGCATATATATATAATCTAGGGTGAAAACCATTTGTGCACTGTTAAAAGTTAATTTAAAAAAAATTCACATTTAATCGAGTTTGAGAGATTTCGTGTGTAACAAAATGTTATCAGGGTTCTCAAGTCTCACGCATTGGCCGTGAGACACACGCAATTCAACCAGTTCACACGCTCACACGCCACACCGTGTATTTCTCACGCTGAAAAGGCAATGCCAACCAAGTTGTCCTACAAGCTTTATATATAACGTTGTATATGAGGCGCGGGCACACAAAGTGAAGTTTCCTGCCGCCAGCACGTATCTCGGCCAGATTGCGTTCGTTACTAGGCAACATAGATGCGCGAACACACGGAAGTTGACGGAAGATTCTCGGCCACCGTACGTTCGTTACTAGGTAACCAACAACATCGCGCGAACACACGTCGTGATGGAGAAGGTAAGTTGGACGAAAGCTCGTCTAACATTTTTAAGGCTGGAACATTTCATATATAGCCCATAGTATACATTATTATTGATGCAGTCAAAAACTCTACAACTACTCTGCAACCAGGCCAGAAGCTTTGGCTCAGTTTGGCTAGCTTACATTATCTGAAACTAAGGGAAATGTTAGTGGGTATGGGAAGGAATGAAGATGTATTTCTTCATTTTATTTTAAATAAATTTAAATGTATTTATTTTATTTTAAATTATATTATATATTATACTGTATTAATAGTATTTCTGGTTACATTAAGACATACATATTAAAGCAAGAGTGCTCTGGGTAATATTTTATATCCTGTCAAAACATAACGTTACTTTAATCATTGATTGCCATGCATTTGTATTTTTCAAACACTAGCAACACAAAACACATTTCATAAGCTGGAGTGTGTACTCTTGTGTGTACACACACACACACACACACACACACACACACACACACACAAACACACTAACATACCTTAATAATATGTCATTTGTTCTCAATGTCCCACCACACAATAAATCATTATACCATTTCGACTAGACACATTCAAAATGCAAAAATATTTGTTTTTCCAAACTGTTTGGAGCAATTTGTTATATTTTTGTAATTTTTGTAACTTAGTTGTAATTTTGAAATATAACATTAAAGAGTATATTTGATGTGATTAATTGCTCTGTCATTTATCAGATTTACCAATTGTTATTTTTAATTTGTGCTGGTTAATTATGAACAAGGGGTAAAATTGGGGGGCGGGGACAGGTGGGGGCGGGGCTCCATTAGGCTCCTCCCCCAACCGCATGTGATCTCACTCCAAGATTTTGATAAAACTTGAGAACCCTGATGTTATATTGTGATTAAGATGTATTTTAACAAATGTAATTAAACTGTTTAAAAAATGGAGTTATATGTAAAGAAAAGATTGTCCATAAACTTCATGGCTGTGGAGTTTTGTTTAGAGTTTTGAATTGTGTTTAGACTGTTTCCTTTGTGTAAAGGTCATTGCAGGTGACTGCGGATATGAGGGGTTGATTGATTCGCATTCATTTTACTAAATTTCTATTAATTTCATGTGTCGCACTTTATTAAGAGTCTGTGGTGTTATACTGATAACTCCGAATTTTTTTATTTTTAAATTTTCATCTAAATTTTGATAAATACAGTCTTATTAATATTTCTAAAATGGCAGCCTCCATTTTAGAAAAGTCTAGATTTGTGCTAATTTGCCTGTGATGTTACAGTCTGTCATGGTAACACCACAGACATAGAATAGAGAAAACTATTCTCTCTTAGTGGAAATAGGGACAAAGATAAAAAATTCAAGTCAGCGTGAACCGGAAGTTGCAAACGACTTTTCTCCAGTGTTGTGACGTATTTCCCAGTGAAACGGAATATTGAACAGAGGGCAGGGTTTTACTCTAGCGCTCCTCCTCTCCATCTCTGCTCATAACAGACTAACGGTTTGAGGGGAGTGGTTTAGCATTTCCCAAACCAAGCCGTCAAGTCTACGTCATCAGGGAAGGTCCTCCAATGCAGAGGGGAGGGGCATTTTCAGATTTTGATTAAAGATTGCGAAGCCAAAACATTTTTTTTGTGTGGATTGACTTGCATGGATGAATTGTTCACCACAAAACGATCAATTTAGGCAAACAAAGTAAGTATGGTCAATTTTGATTTCATGTGGACTTTAAACACTTTTTAAGAACTGTAATTTTCTTCATTTTTCTTTAAAGTTGCATATTTCTACTAATTTTAGAACAAACTAGAAATTTACTTCAAATACTGGTACCACAGGCATAAGTGGTGGTCACTAATATTTATTTTTTATTTATATATATATTAAATCAAGCTTTAATTTGACTGGATATGGTATATTTTAAATACATAGCAATACATTTTATTTTATCTTTTAAAAAAATAGATTTTTTTTTTAATTTTGCGTCTCGTTTGCCACCGCAATTGAAAACCTGTTCCTGTATCATGAGGGAGCGAGTCCCTGTAGCGATGGTCATTTACATAAACGCGCCCAAACAATATCCTTATAAGGGCTTTTCACACATCCTCACTTTTGCGGAGCTTTCATTTCAACTAAAGCCAAACATTTAGTTCTCAAAACTAGTTAAAACACAACCAGGCCTAGATTACACGTGAACGTGTTTCGGACCTCTTGTACTCTGAAATTATTAAAATTTCTAAATCAACTTTATATATATAGCTTGATAAATTACCTCCAGAAGTATATGTGATTTTGCATAAGTGTGGCTTCAGTTGGTTCTAAGTTTAAACGTTATTGTCAAGATGAATTATGACTTCTGCATGAAAATGTTTGAATGCACAGTGTTAATGAATGGAGACCCAGTGTTTTGCCCTCCCATTTCCCACTAATGGCAAGGTGTTACTCACTGCTTATCAGTTTGAATGAATGAAAAAAAAAAAAAAAAAAAAAACACCACACACAAGCATTATAACTCAAAACTATTTATTTCCAAGACATTAGTCACCTAATTGCAGAGTAAAGTTCATAACTACACCGGCCAAAGAAAAGAATAGAAAAATAGACACTTTCCACAACTCCACAAAAGAATGCTTTTTTTGTATGTGTGTATATATATACATATACACACAAATATATGTACACACACACACACACACAAAGTCTCAAATAGATATCGCATGTTTTATATATATTTATAAAAACTTTACACTTTACATACAACAAAACACCATATTTCTGAGGCCTGTGATCAAAGGTACCAAAAATCTTGAAAAATATTTTTTTTTGAAGAAAAAAAGAAAGACAAAATAAACATTATGCACACTAAGCGTTGGCTACAGTATTACAAAGAGATGGTTTAACAGAGGTTTGTAGAAAGGGCTTGCATAAGACGAAAGGGGTGTGGAGGAAGCCCAGCCTCAGGCAGGGAAGGCACTAAATCGTCTCCATAAGAGAGATAGCACAAGAGAGAACCTGGAGATCTTGACTTGTAAGTCTTCAAACACAACTTCCCTTGCCCCTCACACATCCAAAAACACAAACCTTCGGTTCACGTCAGCCTTGCGGCACTTTGGAGATAAATAACGCAACGCCATGCAAATATACTAAAAGGATTAGGAATGAATGTTTAAGAAAAATGACTCAGCTGTGAATCTAGAACTGAATAAACAGACACTTCAGTCAAAAATAAATCAATAGAGCCAACAGAGGGCACTATTCCACAACAAGTGTTACACATCAAAATTTAGTGCAATGGGTACCTTCATCTGTTTTAGCTTTTATTCCTTGGTTTAAGATGGTCAACGAACCCAATCATTTCAGACAATGACAATTTGACGTCAAACAATGGCTAGTTTGAGTTCTAAAACACAGACTAAACAATGATTCAAGCTTCTCATCTGGGAGCTCAAATGCATTTCCAATCAATTCTCTTAACAGTCTCTCAGGCAAGCAGCCCACAAACCAGACTGAACCCAAATGACAATAAATAGCATTTGTGATAGAAATGTATTAATTATGAGGTCAGTGTGCATCTCAAACGTGAAATAATACCTTCAACTGTGTGCATTGACTTTTGCAGCAATCAGAACCCACCCTCAAAATGATCTGATTGGGGTTTTAGAACATGAAATAAATGACTTCTCAGCATCTTCAAAATGGCCTGAGTATAGCAGAGGCGAAGGTGATCTAAGGAGTTTTCCTAAGCTCCCCCTTAAGATTAAGGCATGGCTGGGTCTACACGGGACTAGATCGCTGGGAACGGCACTGACGTCAAGAAATAATGTTCTCCGCTGGCAGGAAAACCTCAGAGTAGCAGCAGTAGGCCTAAATATCCATCTGTCGATTTTGGGTCACGGTTACGCAGCGAATGTGATTCACTAGAATGACATGACAAACCTCAGATCTCCTCTAGGCTGCCTCCAAGGGAAGCGCTGATGCCAATTACTCAATGCTTAGAGTTACAGGTAACAGTCCCTTAAAAAAAACAAGTTACTTAAGTTAAGTTACATAAAAAAAAAAAAAGAGAGAGAAATGTCATACCGAGAAGTCTTTGCTCATCAGACCTCAGATGACCCAATTCAAAATGGCATTGGTACAGAGGGATGGACCCACAGTTCAAAAATACTGAGTTACAAACCAGAAACACTGAGGATTTAAATGACTGCACTTTTGACAAGAGCTTACGGCACATCAGGAGGAGAACATGCAAACTGCTGGTAAAACTATTCGCATGCCAGGTACATCGAATCGTTACTGTCATGACGACATGAAGCCTGGAGGATCTGCAAGGTAAAATGAAGACACCTGCTCTGTGAAACAAATCTAGGGTAAAACATTTATTTATTCTGAATAAAAGTGGTTAATAAATTGGTTCAACTCCTCCTCTTTTTGCTGCAGAATGAGGTCAGGGAAGGTAGGATTAAGTAGGCTGCGACGCATTGCATTTTGAGAGGATCATCAATTGCTTACTGAAAGCTGAAACTAGTGTATTATCAAGTTTGCTCATATTCCCAAGGAAAGGTTTAACCATGTGCATCAGTGACTGAAGAAGCCTGGCGTAAAGAGAACTGTAGAACCACGTCCTTGACATTAAGAGGAGACGAGCAGCCTCCAACCAATCTCAGTCGACTCTCTAAGGAGATCACTTGTACCCCAGCCAGGGTCTATGCTGGATCTATTTTTGGATCTGACCCTCTGAGGCTTACGGGATGGCAAACTGGAGCGCTCCCACTCAGGGTTCATGACTCTTTCAGGCTTGACTCAGAGGTGCACTGCAGTAGGAGTCCAGAAGGACCCATTTGTTGCAATGCAACTGCACCAGCCGGCTAACATTTCTGAATAACTAAGAGTAGATGAACAATAACACAAACTTACCGCCATAACACCTGATTGAGTTCATTATCATGTAAGACGGCACAGTCCTCACTTTCTAAACAAAAATGAGCTGCTATGCTGAATCTAATAAAAAAGCGAGTGTAAAGAAATGAGGAGAGGAACCTTAGAAATATGCTAGAAAGTGGAGGAAATTAGATTTCTGACTGTTGGTTCTGGTCCCTCAGCGATAAATGTTCAAGGTGAGGCTCTAGAAGTCTAAATAAGTTGATAAGAATATAAAGAAGGAAAATCAAATTGACTGGAATACATGTTGAGAGAAGCTGGTCAGAGGTAGAAAGTCTCTCTGGCACAGAATACCTTACGTGATTTAAGATGGAGAACTGCGTTACCCAAGGTGAGGTCTTAAGGCCATAACTGCAGATACAGCAGTACTAAACAACCCTACATCAACTCTTAAGGCTATCTTTATAGGCCAAAATACCTGGGGAGGGATCAACAAAATCAATCGATGATAAATGTTCCTTCTATGGTCACAGTCATCAAAGAGTCTGTGTAACTAACATGAATCTCAAGCCGACAGTTTCAATTCAGCTGACAAGGAGAGACAGAAACCTGGTGAATAAAATGCTTTCGAGATTCAACAAGCAACACAAACATCCTCCCCAACCCATCTTTGGTCTAACTGTGAGTTCTTAACAGTCCAAAAAAAATATAAAAAAATTCGACCATCCAACCAAACCTCAAGCCTTTTACTAGAGAGTATAAAACGTTTGAGCACTTTTATCTGACAGCCTCAGTATTTCTCAGTACGTTTGTGCTTTCAACCAACAAAACAGTTCTTGTGCTCAAATGAAAGCACTCAAAGTTAGGAACGTGGGATGGATATGACTGAGGATTGTTTGGATATTCAACAGAGGTCCCACCTGGTCTAATACAACCAGAGATGCTTATATAATAATATTTGAGAGTATGTGAAAATACAGTACTATTACTTGCAGGGAAAGACTATTGTTAATTATCTTGAAGGGATAGTTCACCCAAAAATGCTAATCGTGTCATCATTTACTCATCCTCATGTTGTTCCAAACCTGTACGAGTTTCTGGCTTTCTGCAGAACACAAAATATATTTTGAAGAAAGGCTCAAGGCTTTTTTGTGTTTGTTTGTTTTTTTGTCCATACAGTGAAAGTCTTGCTTCTGCTTGGGTTTTATTGCATGGCCAAAATGTCTTTGTGTTCCAGGTCAAAAAACTAAGTCATAAAGGTTTGGAACAACATGAATGGTGACAAATTACATTTTTGGGCGAACTAGCCTGCATATTTGTGCCAGTATGATAATCGAGAAATATTTTTATTGTAGGGAGAAGAGAGCAAAATGAGTATTTAAAATAAAAGCTGCCTATTGCACAGTTATTATAGAATACAGAATACAGGTATATCAGATGTTAAAAAAAAGCTTAAAATAAGTCACTTTTATAGATAGGGTGTGCAGCAGTGTGTGAGATATTGTTTCTTAAAGTGATGTGTAACAAATCAAAAGTAAATGCTCTAAATCTTTGTGTACATGACGCTTTCTAAGATTTCTCTTTTTTTTTGCAAAGCCTGTTCATGACATCATAATTATTGGTCGTCTGCTGACAGAACTAGAAAAGCTAATGAACGTCTGCTGTCCCACCAAACTAGAGGACTGAGGATGTGGCGTGAGGTTGGTTTGATTGAGATTCCTGTACATTTCTGGAGGACGAGGCTGATAATGATCAACCCGCTTTTGCCATCTCTCAGGAATGCCAGTAACTACAGCCTTGGAAAGAGAATCTGAATGCAAAAGATGGTGCCAAATTTTTGTTTGAGAGGACAGATTTTTTAGACTTTTAAAGTTAAATACACTAGAATGAATCTGCAGATCTGAGTTGTGAAACACGGTAAAACAAAGCTCCATTCACATTAAATGGTGCATCTGTGCCATTGTTATGCCTGATAAGTTGCCTCATAGGGGACAGGGGATTTCATTTGTTTTCCCTTTTATGTTCCATCTCGGCTCTTAAATTGCACAGGCTAATGTAAAAGCCGGCAAATGCAGCGGATTACACAAGCTATTACTGCCACTCTGTCCTCAAAAGGAGGAGGAGCCGTTTTTCAAGGACTAGACAAAGTAATGAGTTTGCAACTTATTGCCTTCATATTTTTTAAATTTACTCCTAAGGAACAAAATCTGTGCATCTAGATAAATATATATTTTCTCCAGTCATCCTAGTATGTTCAAGGAAATGAAAGTAAATAAAATATACTGTGATATCTGTACATTAATATGCAGCATGTGAGGAAAATAGGAGAACCATAATGAATCAGACTAAACCAATTTTGACCTCTTTTCAGGGTGCACACAACCAAACCAAGCTCTCCTCACTCTATACTAGGTTTCAAACCTATCTGGAGCGGTTTAAGTGACATCTCCCTTTAGCATCTCCCATCAGAAAAGCAGCCACTCACGTAGCTTATGGGCGTTCATCACTTCAAGATACTGTTGTCCCTCGAAAGAATACAAAGTGCAGGACTGCTGGTGCCTCACCTGTTTGCTTACAAGTAGCATTTAAATTAGTCCTCAGTCTCTTTTTTAATCAGGGGTCAGAGAGCAGACTTCCTGTAGGGGTAGTCGGGTTTGTTGGGTGACCTGCGGTCTCGGGCCCCCAACCCTCCCTCGTCCCCAGTCCCTACATTCGCCCCTAAGCCCAGCCCAATTCCCTCTGGAGCAGGCCGGCGGCCTGTGGGCCATTCCTCATACTGTTCTGTGGAGGGGCCGAGGCCACAGGTGAGGTCCGTCTCATTTACGGGCCGTGACCTCTGCACGGCTTGCACAACGCCACCTTGCGAGACAATTGCCAAGTCTAGTCTCTGTGGAGGCTGTTCCAGCACATCCAGGCGGAGGGATTCTGAAGCCTCTGAGTAGGACGGAGGCGGCGCCCCTCCGCCTGCCTGACGGCTGTGGATGTAGAGGTCTGGTCCACAGTAGGGAGGCACGTGGCGGCCCGGAAACTCATAGAGATCTGGGAAGTCAGGCTGCGGGCCCTCGGGCTTGGGTTCGGCTGCATGCCTCTTGCGGGAGGAGTGCGGGTGACGGCTGGAGTAGCTGTGGGACATGGGAGGAGCAGTAGAAATGTGAGGGTGGGCTTCGTGACTCTCCACCTCCATAGAGACCTCTGGAAGTCGTCGTTCCTTTAGGCTCATTGCCGAAACACCCATGGCAATGTCTGGCATGAACTCGTTGATGACAGGCTCCATGTTCTGCAAGAACAAGTTAAAATACAACTCTTATCTCTAGGGAAGCATGATATAGCAGTATCATATTGGCTATCATCCATTATTATTATTATTATTATTTAATAGGGGTGTAACGATACCCTCATGACACAATTCGAAACAAAAAACTATTGATTAAAATGCTACATTTGGTGTTACAATGTGGGTGTAAAATGAATAGGCTTGGACTTGGTGCTGGTAACCCAATGCACAGGGACAATAGTGACACCAGAATAAAAATATTCATGATTCTGAAGCTGAAAACAATTTTTTTTTTGACGAATATGCTTGCACTCTTTCACTGACTAAATATATTTTAAATAATGTAGACAACTTTTGACTGATAACATAAGACATTTGACATTATCAGGACACAAAAATCCCCCCACTGCATTAGTATACATTATATTCAACATTATATATAGTAGTTTAATGTAGTACTGACACTAAAACTCTGTAAAATAGAATTTTTTCATGCACAGTAATTTTCATTTTATACACAATACATAATATTATCACTATCTACGATACATGTTACATTTTTGTATTGCGATATATTGTGACACGATATATTACACCCGTATTATTTAATAATAATAATAATAATAGAACATTTTATTTTATTTAATCTGTATGTCAATGTTGTATGTATAGATGCTAATTTTCCCATTTTTTACATTTAGATTATTTAAAAACACTAATAATTTAATAACTCTGTTAAATGTAATTTAAAATATATTTAAAAAATTGCAAAAATGAATGTGTAAAATAATAATAATAATAATAATAATAATAATAATAATAATAATAATAATAATAATAATAATAAAAATAATAACAACAACAAAGAATAATATATTGGTATTAATCACCATTTGCTTGTCAGGATGAAGATTCCTTCCCCCCTGTGCGTTAGTGCAGTCTGGGGGCAGGGGCTTGGCTCCTGGTGGGTAGACTGGGCTGCCCATTTTTGTAGAGCTCTGCCTATGAAGGAGTGCATGATTGCAGGGGTAGGAGAAAGATCTGGAGGGAGGTTGGCTGGGGACCCGTGGTCTCCAGCCTGCTTTAAACTGCTGCTGACCATGGCCCGGGGTGGTCGGAGGATGGTAGGGTGGAGGAGGTGGGGGCAGAGGGGGGTGGAAGCCCACCAGAGCCTCCAGGTCAGTGAACATACTCTCCACAGCTGGTGTACTGTTGACCCGGCAGCGACCTGACTGGCGCAAGGCCAGGACGGGACTCTCGTCTCCAAAACGCTCCTCAGGAAAGAATTTGTGCGGATTCTAAAACACAGCACACATCAATGTAAGGGCATGTTTGTGCTAGACATGCTTCAAAAACGAGAGTTAATAGGCTGTCTGGTATGCTGAAGAAGTTTTGACTCCTTCCAAGTGTTCCAACATAGGTTCACTGGTCACTTAATGGTGAGAATAACAATACATCACAGTAGTTCAAGTGCTCAGAGCACTTCTAAACCAAGAGCACAGTAACTGGAGAAACATGCTTGTCAAAGCAACATGGAGTGATGCAGAACACACGAAGGCCTGAAAAATACTCGACGCAAGTACGTGAATGCAGTCCTCTTTAAGAAATGAATACTTCTATTAAGGAAAGATGCAATTTGAATTAATTTAGAATGATTTCTGAAGGATTATGTGACACTGAAGACTGGAGTAATGGTTGCTGAAAATTCAGCTTTGCCATCAAAGCAATAAATTACATTTTAAAATATATAAAAATTTTAACAATATTTTAGTATTGTGACATTTATATAGACGTTCACATCTGTGAATCTCTTTTTTAAAATCCTTTTTTTTTTTTTTTTTTTTTTACAAAATCAGTATGAGTGCCCACAATTCCTAGATAACAAAATTGTATTCATCAGAGGCTGGGGTAAAACTAACTGACATGAAAGTCAGAGTGAGATTCACAGTAGCCATAGCAACTTGTCAGTGCCTCCACTCAAACAGGATGTGCTGGGTTACCTGTAGGAGTTCTGCAGCCCCGTCAGGTAGGCCAAACTCTCGGAGCACACGGATCTGCAGCTCGTAACTGACTGTGGCGCCCTCACCACAGTTCAGAGCATACGCTCGCTGCACCTGGTCTGTGTGACGCAGCTCCTGCAGCCTACGGATCATTTCCTTCACTACTGCCAACCTGGGCACTGAAAGACCGGGTGAGAAAAGGAAAACACATGACTTCAGTTAGAATAAATCTGTAAATACAGATGAATAAGTGCATCAATAATAATATTGCATACCAGGTCATAAATAGAGATTTATAAAAGATGGGTATATTGACAACAAAAAGTTTTTTTTTTAAATTGGTGTTGAATTTTGTTTTATATAACACCCACAGCATCACAAAGCTTGCCAACATACAAGGCCAATGTTCCCACTCACATTATACATATATATATATAAACACTGAATTGCTTCTTGAAAACAAACTGCAAAATTAACTTGAGAAATCAATGTCTCATGGTTTGATTTATGGGAGTCACAACTACATCTAGATTAGGACAATATAGTTGGCCTCTGTGAAATATCTCTCTAAAATGACTTGTTTGTGGTGTTTGTGAGTGATTAATTTGATCAAGTATAAACGAGCATTACAGATATATAGTAGACATAATGATGGGACTGAAATTGTAGATTGGCTAAAACAATGCATCATTACAAGGCATGAATGAGAGCTTAACCCACCTGGTATCTCATTAGCAACCACAGACGGCGGAGCTGTCTGGCTGCCAGCCATTTGCTGGTGGTTGATCATGTGACAGCACTGAGGGACGGCATTGTTCACCATGTAGAGTGTGTCGGGTACATTGGACATACGAACCATGCGCAGCCTAACCAGATCGGTCTGCTCAACCATCATCTCCTCCAGAACCGCCTGGAGGAACACACACACACAAAGTTTGATGCAAGTCATATGATGAAATGGGTAACTAACTAAGGTTATTCTATAAACCAAGTGCCTTTTCAAAATGATTTGATTTTAAGTACAGTCTATAAGACTTTAATATATATTTTTTAATATAATTTCTTTCCTCTTTTTTCAATAACTTTCCCCATGTCTTCATCTGTTCATTTTAATGTAGCGGTTAAATATTCTGCTGTATGCGAGGTGAGAAAGTATATCCTACCTTGGCCTCCTCCACATAAGGAGAGAAGAGCCGTGGGCGGACATAAATGCCAGCACTCTTCTGCCGGAGCCAGGCGTTGGCTTTGCCTCCCTCTGCTGTGGGCAGCATGTCAGAGGGAGGGGTGCTGATCAGACCCCTCTTCATCTGTTAAAGGCAGAGAAAATGTCTTTACCGATACATGACGAGAGCAGTCAAGAAGAGCATTGGTGTATATGTTTTCTTTATTACAGAATAGTACTGAGAATCAGGATATATACTCATTCATACATCCATCAATATTGACATTTTTATTCAGAGTGTGCTGTACATAAAAACAATAGTAACATGTTTTTCATTTGGCTTGTAGTGTTATGACAAATTTCTTATGGAAGATAATGGGTGGTTTCCCCATCATCCTGTTTTATATAACGCACGTTTTAAAAGGACAAACTATCATTCAAAAGTTTGGGGTGTGTAATTTGTTTTATGGTTTTGAAAGAAGTCTCTTATACTCTTATACCAAGGCTGTGTTTATTTTATCAAGCATACAGTAAAACAGTTATATTGTTACAATTTAAAATAACCATTTTTATTTTAATATGTGTCAAATGTTTATTCCTGTGACAGCAAAGCTGAATTTTCAGCAGTCATTACTCCAGTCTTCAGTGTCACATGATCCTTCGGAAATCATTCTGATATGATGATTTGATGCTCAAGAAACATTCCTTATCAATGTTGAAAACAGTTGTGCTGCTTAATATTTTTTATCAGGATTCTTTGATGAATAGAAAGTTCAGTTTCTCAGGGACAGGGGCTCAAAATGTAAAAAAGGGGCATCTATCACTACAGAGTAATTTCATTATAACAATTACAACAGTATTTATATTGGATGGATGGAATTTTGTGTTTAAATCTAGTGTGACAGCCCCTTAATGTGCCTGTTTAAGCTGTACAAACCAATGACACAAACACACTTACAGTGTCAGAGAGGACCTCACTGTTGGTGGGTAATATGTGCTCAGTTCGGACGAAAGGCAGCAGCGGAGAGAGAATCTCTTTAAGCTCTTCCAGGTCCAGATCCCTTCTTTTCACACCACGTTTATTCACACTATGTGCAGTACCACTTAACAGGTTAGGCTCTGGGGAACACACAGAAACATACACAGTCACACACAAATATTTAAGTTGGAGGAAAAGGTGGCCCAACTTTTCTAGCCCACAATATAGATTAGACAGTGATGGGTGGGAGAGTGTGCACTTCCAGAGGATTAGCGGTATCACTATGCAGCTCCACTGGCTGCTGCTGTGCCCTTGAGCGAGGAATTAAAGCTCCTCTGTTCAAGGGATGCTGCACTGCAATGGACCCTGAATTACTATCTACACCAAATTAGGATCATGTATAAAGACTGTTAATGACAAAATGAAGGTATATTGTTGCATTGCTGTTTCCCTTTAGAATGTGTTCTGAGGGAAAAGCAATCAAAGATAGTGTTGATGGTTTGGCACCAGCTATAAACATTTAAGACAGTGTTAGTCTGGTATATTTGATTCTGTTGGGTACACAGAGCAAATGCAGACCCAGGTCTGGAGCTGCCAGCCATATGCTACGCTTCTGTACTGCAGAGCACTTGGCCTGATTTCTCAGTGCTGAGCCAGTCAGAGTCATTACTAGACATTAGGAGGATTGGGGAATAAATCATTAGACTGGCAAAGTTTAGACCACCATCTATGGCAAGAGGTGAAAACAGGGACAAACTCAGCAGCACAGAAAAAAGTTTGGGCCAGAGAAAAGTGTGCGTGTGTGTATGGAGTAGATAGGGATTAAAGGAAAAGTCAGGATTAAAAATTTTGCCTGAACATTACTTTCATTCCAAACCTGTATGGACTTGCTTTCATCCAAGGAACACATAAGTAGTTTAGCAGAATGTCCAAGCTGCTTTTTTTGTTTCATACAACAACTGTAGGCTGTCAGGCTCCGGATATCACCATAAAAGTAATCAATAACTTGTACACAACACTTCAAGTCATACTGACCACATTCATGATATTTTTGTCTTTTCAGTATAACAGAAATGGTTACTATGAACACATGCAATGAGCAATGTAATAATTATTGTAATGAAATATACAGTAGCATTCAAAAGTTTGGGGATAGGAAGGTTTTTTTCTTTTTTTTAAAGAAATTAATATTTCTATTCAGGAAGATCAAATGTGCAATTGATCAAAAGTGACAGTAAAGACATTTACAATTTCACAAAAGATTAGAAATGTTCTGTAACATTATAAATGTCAGTAATTTTTTTCTCCCAAATAAATGATGTCCTTTTGAACTTTCTATTCAAAGGATCTGACTAAATGTATCATGGTTTCTACAAACATATTAATTTTAAGTTTCAAACACTGATATTAGAATGTTTCTTGAGGACCAATTCAGCATATTAGAATGATTTCTGAAGGATCATCTGACACTGAAGACTGCCGGTTTCACAAAGCTATTTTAGACCGGTCTATGGTGTTAGACAAGTCTAAAATTTGCTCATAGATAATGATGCTGAAAATTCAGCTTTGCCATCACAGGAATAAATTACATTTTAAAATATATTAAAATAAACAATATTGCACTTGATGAGCATAAGAAGAAACTTTCAAAGGCATTTTAAAAATTCTTACTGACCCCAAAATTTTGAACGACAGTATATAAATACTTTTGCGTTATACAAAAAACAAAACATATAAGGTTTGAAATGAAGGTGAGTAAAAAGATGACAGACTATTCCTTTTAATGTGTATCTAGTGACAAATGTCTGTGTGTGATGATACCTCTATCGGCCATCCTCTTGATGAGCTGGTGTTCGCCCCACTTCACAACATACTTGAGGATGTCCTGTTCACTGGCCTGTGAAGAGGGGAGAAGAACAGTATAAGTTTGTTACTGAATTTAGCCAGCGCTGCAAGGCTGAAGGAAACTGGTGTATGCAAGCTTAAAGGGCATATTGCAGGTTTTATTTTTTTCAAAATTAATATATAACCTTGTATGAAAAAATTAATGCAGGATTTAAAATGGTTTTGCAAGACATAAGGGCACAAATTTGACAGTTTCCTTGAACGCTTTGAAAAAGTGTTTTTACGCATATTAAAAAAGCATATTAGGTCATGAGAGAGAGTTGTTTGCTGAGCTCTGCGTTTGCTCAGTGCAGAGTAGGTTGGTATTCAGTAGGAGCGGTCCTCATTCAGTGAGTTTTGGTAGTTATTGTATTTAAATTTTCCATCGTCATGGTAAATTATTGTGAATTATAGCCTGTCAGGACATCGAGTCCACAGGAAAAAGGACGGTGCTATCTTCCGTGCCTGGGTGCGTTTTGTGCAGGTGAAGAGACGGGACTTCACTTCTGCATCTGCTTTGGAAAACGCGGTAGTGTGTAGCATTCACTTTAGACCGGATGAGTATAATCCCGGCGATATGATGGAGCTCAACGTGGGATGCCGAAGCAAGAACCAAGTGAGACTCCGGACTGGTGCACACTGTCACAGCACCTTCATCGGGTCCGCCCGGTCCGTCATCAGCATGTGCTTCGGCCGCCGGAGGAAACATGAAGGTCACGGATTTGTCAAAGATCACTTAGTGTACATCTGTTTTTAAGTTTACATCTGCATTTTATAAGCATATATTTAAAGAGAATCTAGTTCCTACATTATTTTCTTATATATTGACTCACTGGGTACTCTAAACTGCAATACGCCCTTTAAAGATGGCACATTTAATACAACAGAACAATCTCTAAAAACAGGATATATAAAACCAATGAATTTCATAGCAGCAAGTCCTGCAGGTGCCAGTGAAACCTGAGCAAAATGATTTTGCTATCTTATCTCTTACTAGGAATATTGCACAGCCAAAATCTCATTTCATTCATCGACAGAAGCCGATACAGGTTTAATGGACATCGGTTATCCCTCAAACTAAATTACATTTTTTTACAAACTAAATTTTTACCTTTTCTTACACTTTTTCCTAGATTTAATTTTTTGGGCTTTTTTCCTTTTTTATGGTACAAGAGAATGCAGACAGGAAATCTGGGGGCGAGGGAGAGAAAGGGGGAACGGGATTAGGACATGACCCGGGGTGGATTCACTTAAAAGAAAGATTCACCCAAAAATGAAAATTTGCTGTTAATTTCCTCACCCTCAGGCCATCCAAGATGTGGGTGTAATTTTTTCTTCAGTAGAACAGTAAAGAAGATTTTTACCTGAAACCGTGGTCCTTGGTGATTCATGTAATGCAACTCAATGGCTACAGTAACTTTGAGAATCAAAAAAACATATACAAAACAAAATGAATACCTGTGGCTCCTGGCAATATATTGCGGTCTTATGAAGTGAAACGATTGGTCTTGTGCAAGAAGCTCAACATTATTTACAACATTATTACCTATAATCCACAGCCTCAGCAAACAGTCCGGAGCGCATTCATGGCAGTCTGGAGCATGAGCTTCCTGTCGCATAATGACGTATGCGCAGCAGCTCAGACACTGGGAATCAGTGAAAAGTCAATCTTCCCGATTGAGATCATGCAAGCGAATGAAATCTTAATTTTTTATATAGGTTGCGGCTTCCAGGATAAGCAAATAAGTACCACTTTGATGAACAATACAACACACGCATCTTCCCTCTCTGTTGTAAACAAACAGCTTCAGCTCACGTCTGAGTTTGCTCCCGCGCAAATGTCATTATGCGATAGGAAGCTTGTGGTTCAGAGTTCAGACTGCCATGAACACGCTCATGACCTTTTGCCGAGGCTGTGTATTACAGGTAATAATGTTGTAAATAGTGTTCAGTTTCTTGCACAGACCAATCGATTTTCAACCTCAATATATGGCCAGGAGACACAGGTATTCATTTTGTTTTGCCTGTTTATGGTTTTTTGACTTTCAAAGTGACGGTATCCATTGACTTGCATTATATGAATCACCAAAGACCACGGTTTCAGTTAAAGTCCGCGTGAACCGGAAGTTGCAAACAACTTTTCTCCAGTGTTGTGACGTATTTCCCAGTGAAAAGGAATATTGAACAGAGGGCAGGGTTTTACTCTAGCGCTCCTCCTCTCCATCTCTCACTCATAACAGACTAACGGTTTGAGGGGAGTGGTTAAGCGTTTCCCAACCCAAGCCGTCAAACTTACATCATCAGCCATTCCAGACCGGAAGTAACTTTTCAGACTTTGATTAAAGATTACGACTGCAAACAATTTTTTTCTGTGTATTAACTTGCACGGATTATTTTTTCACCACAAGACTAGTAATATGCGCTAACAAAGTAAATAGGGTCAATTTTGATTTCAGTTGGACTTTAAAATCTACTGTTCTACTGAAGAAAGAAATGACACCTACATCTTGAATGGCCAGAGGGTGAGGAAATTAACAGCAAATTTTCATTTTTGGGTGAACTATCCATTTAGCCCTTGATCTCTGTGTACCAACAACTCTTATATATCTTGGCCAAGACCACATAACTTTTCAAAAATCATTTTGATTTAGATTGATTCACAAATGAATCATTCAGACCGATTTGTTAACTAACTGAAAATATCATTAAAGTTTTACTCTACTAAAGCTCTAGACAATAGCAATTTCTAGCTAATGAAATAAAATTGAGCATAACTACAAACATTGTACATTCATTAGACATTACAATGACTTAAGATTTTATTAACTTCAATCTCATTTCCAGACCTGTAAAAAAAACAAAAAAAAAAACAAAAAAAAAAACTTAAAACAACTTAAAATTCACTGATATTTACAGGTGATCTTCCATGATCATGGCAATAAATCAATCAGTTAATCCCCATTTTTTGAGGGATAGTATATCTAATCAAACCAACACTATAGTCTCTGTTCATGTTTGTTTACAAATTCTCAGTCACTAGAGGGATTAGATCATTTCAACAGGCTTGACCCGGGGTAGAGTAAGCAAAGACTTGTAAACGTTGAAGAGCTAGCACACATGAGTGTGAAGGCGCTAACAGACTTCTGTGTGCCAGGCCAAATCCCAGATGGGGTTACAGCTCTCTATATAAGCTCACTGAGGAGACGCAAGGGGGTCATCTGATACAGTTAACTAATTTGTCCAAAAACAAAAGCAGGTGACCTTCAGGAGAAGGTAGCCCTGATCAACAGAGATCGATAAACAGACTGATACTAACACTCTGCTGTCTGAAATAGATAGGCCTTAAGCACTGCATTGATTTGTGGACTGAAATAAACACAATTTTCCCAATAGTGCAATATGACGCAGTGCAGTTACCCTGAATTACCCCCTGTATGTTTCCAGAGAGAAAATAAGTTTGACCTTGTCGTAAAAGCACAAAAATCACATGTAAGAGACCTTGTAGTGAAGTTCTTTGTAAGATTAAGCTATTTTTTTTAATTCAATCGGACCGACATTTACCAACCTTTTTCCCAGGGAACCTTTTTTTAACAACCCATATCCCATTAAAAAAAGCACCAGGTTTTTTTGCAAACATGAATATATTTTGTCAAGAGCAAGTCTGAGGATCCAATAATATGTCCTGTGTGAACAACCCCTTATTCTTCATATTTCAGTTAACAAATTTTTTTTTTCCACTTATAAAGATTGATTATTTGAAACACAATCAGCTCCCCTAAATTGGGAAATCATGAACTGGACAATCTTGCACTGGGAAATCTGAAAAGAACTCGTGGTGAATTGGTGTACTGTCATCACCTGCAGATAATCAGACTGAATGGCCGCCAGCAGGTGCTCCTTGCTTAGCTCGTAGAGGACATCGGAGGTCATGACCTGGCTGAACTCCTCACACAGGAAGTGCATGGCCTGCCGATGAACCCATTTGGAGCCATAGGGCTGTGAGCTCCACTTCAGGATGGCCACCACAGAGTCTAGCGAGATGCTGTCTGCCACAATGTCTTCACAGCCTAAGACGAATAAACAAAGACATAGCATTTTATTTAGGTATAAACAGAGCTTCAGCTGCTCTTAAACATACAAATCTGTGTCCAAACGTAGTTAATCAAGATTTAAAAAAATAAAAATTAAAAATGTGTAATCGAGATGCTCTCAGAATAGGGCACTACCTGTATCTGCCCTCTATCCATTTTATCCATTGTTGAAATAATTCTCATCACTGCGACTGTAATATAACACTTAAAAAGGTAAAACTGAGTCCATAAATACACCAAGAATATATTCTATCACAATATATGCAGATATGTTTAAAATATTAATGAAAATGTATGCATTTAAATGTCACAGAGGGAACCGATGAATAATTTACCCAATTATTCACAACTAAAACACTCCTTTATGCTGCTTCAAACTGTGCCTTGAATTACTGATTTGATCTGTTTTGTCTCTTCATTTCAATTCATTCGGTCTCCTTTTCCAGTCAAAGACCGAATGTCAAAGGAGAGGCATTCAGTTCAGTTTAATCAGTAAATGCCACCGTTTTTTTTTCTTTTCTTTTTTTTCCTGTGCTTGATACAAAGACCCCTAGAGCAGTGGAGAATTTCAACTCCAATGCAATCCAAGCCAAGCATCTCTAGAGAGCAAGCTTGGTTTTCCCTTTCAAACAGGAATTATGATAAATTCAGTTCCAACAATAGTTTGCGTACAAAATTGTAAAGATGTGTTGTATTGTATCTGACGCAACACATTAATCAAAAGTAACAGTAAAGACTATTTCAAATAAATGCTGGTCTTTTGAACTTTCAATTTATCAAAGACTCCTGGGGAAAAAACTGCATCCTGGTTTCCACAAAAATATTAAACAGCAAACTATTTTCAATATTGATAAGAAAAGTCTCTTGAGCACCAAATTGACATATTGGAATGATTTCTGAAGGATCATGTGACACTGAAGACTGGAGTAATGACAGCTGAAAATTCAGCTTTGACAGAAATAAATTAAAATTAGAATATATTTAAATGGGAAAAAGTTCATTTAAATTGTAATAGTATTTCACAATATTAGTTTTTACTGTATTTTTTATCAAATAAATATAGGCTTGGTGAGCAAAAACTCCGACCCAAACTTTTGAATGCCAGTGTATAGGTGAAATTTTCTAAATTAATAAGTGTCAATGATTTTTTTAAAGAGCTTTAAGATAAGCTTATTAGTAAATAACTTACATTTCACTAATTTCCACACACATCGTATTTGGAGCTTGGCAGTATAAATCATTATACATCTTTAAATGGTATGGAAAAGAGCAGCTCAGATAATAAATGCTAATAATGCTCTGCCTAATAATAACATGGGGATGAAATGAGGTGAGTAAATGACAACATTTTCATTATTGGGTGAACTACTCCTTTAAGTGTTCAGGCACACTGTGCTGATCAGTACCATTAAATATTCAACTGGATGGCAGCCTGCGTCAGAGCAGACGCCTCTCTCAAAGCTCTGGAGACAATTACATTTTCGAACTACATATTTTGTAAGTAAATAAGCAGTTTTTCCAAGACTCTCCATGCAAACACTCATATGATGTTTAGGAAGACAAATAAAAGACAACAAGCATTTGTAGTCTTATGCCATAACACCTGACCTGTTGAAAACAACAACTTGTACCTTATGTCTCCAAATATTTGATCAGTCACCATAGTTTTATATGAGAGTGTTTTTTTATTTCTTTTTTAAACATTTTGAAATGTCTTTTGTACCCCCACATTTCATCTTGCATAGCCAGAACTTTGCCTAACAACATAAGGTGTCGGCTCTATAGCCACTGCAATTGGCCAATGAACGGCCACTAATTCAAGAGGCCATCTGATAGAGATGTGAAGTGACCAATCACAGTTTTGTTTTGATCAATGCCCTGTTAAGGGGCAGGTACATGTTGCTACAATAACAGACCAAAATGGGATCACTTGGGAATCCAAAGGTTTCTTGGCCAAGCTCGGAAAATAATACTTTTTCCGTATGCCACCGTTAAACATGCAAACATTTACTTTAAATTCAACTAAATTTAAACAAAACACTTGATGTCTTAAAATTTCTATGCCAAAAATTTGTAAACGAACAAACAGAGATAGTGTTGGTTTGACAAATATACTATGCCTAAAAAAAAGGAGGATTAACTGATTGATTCAGCCTGCAAAGTGCTAAGGTGTATTGTTTAGGTGTCTGAAACCTAATGACAATGTCTTCTCTTTTGTGATGGGCACCACATAGCCTGAGGATGGCGGCTCGCACGTCTCCAGCCTGGAGCACACGAAAGATTAAGAGTAGCACTGCATCTGTTCCACTGCATGGCAAGAAACCATTTAGCATGCAGCAGCAAAGCAGTGCAGAGTATTCCCTCATAAACCCGTCCCAGTTAATTATAATCTCTGCTCACAGAGCCATAAACTTGTCATTTGCCGAAAACAGTATCATATTAGCCTCTAGGGGGGATGTCACCCAGCATCCAAAAATCTCATCATTCTTTATTGACTTTGTGATCAATGTGTAGATTGTTCACGTTGGACATGAACACAGAGCAACAAATCAATGCGAGTTAATGAAAGTTAATGATTAGGTCTGAGTCAAATTCAAACCACAAGAATGATTGCAGAACTTACACCAAGGTGTTAATAATTATTCAAACATGAGATGAGTGTCCTAAATTGAGACCAGAAACAAAAGTCTGCAAAACAATAGCAATACATGGCAGGGAAGACTTAGCACAAACAACATACAGTGTTTTCCACTCAAAAGCAAAGCCAAGTGCAGCCAAGTGCAGAAGATTTGATGGTAATGAGTCCAGAGCAAACGCAGCAGATTTCATCACTACTTCAAATGTTATTTTGTGGACTCTGTATCTCCTTACCATATCTATAAACATGGAAATGCAGATAAACAGTGTCATTTTTTTCAAACAGCCTCTCAATGTTTGCTTAAGAGCAGATTCTTAACATTGGGAATGAAAACATCTGTTCAAATTAACAGCACAAAATCTGCATTTACACTAAACTGCTAAAATTTAAATGGATTAATGGGATCTGCACTACACAAATAAAAAGATGCAACAGAAAACTAAACCACAAGCAAGTGGTGTAGTAATAAACATATTGAATATGTTTTATAACACATTTAAAATAGTTTTCCTCGGATGAAACACATTTTGTCAAGGACTCAAAGCTAACAACAAGGCCATGTGATGTGAAATACCTAATGGTAGTCTTGAGCTCATTTTACAGTTGAGTACACCTGATATTGGAGGACCACCGCAACACAGGAAAGGAGCAGGCACAGTGAAGGACTAATCATTAGGGTATCTATTAGCCTTGAACAAGTGCAGTACCCCAATTACCTAGCCAGAGCCCCGGAGCTTGATATAAGGGGTAGACAGGCTAATCGACAGAGGAGGAGGAGAGACAGAGTGAGCTAGTCAGGGAGAGAAACTGTGACATGCTGAGAGGAAGAAAAATGGGAGAAGGAGTAAAGATTAGGAGGGTAAATGTCAAAAAGGACAGAGATAGTGGAAAATTAGCCCGTTCTGTATGACTGAATGTGAAAGATGGAAATTACTGAAAGATACAGAGATGAAAATGAGAAGCGAAGAGTGAAGGAGCCCCAGAGAGGTGCTAGGTTAAAATTCTCCATGACCTTTCAGACAAGCTGTAACAGACAGAATCATTACAGAGCTGACTGTCTCTCATAGGCTTAATGGAAACACCACCAGCAATCTGTGTTAATACTAATCAGAATGGTGCCTTGGGGGCAGGAAGGGTTTCTGTATTGAGTTTGAAACACACTCTAAAGGACATCTGACTGAACCACTCGCACAAGCATCAAAGCACTGCCATTTCAAAAGTACTCTCTCTCCAAAGATATCAATATTAGACCTGTTCTCTCTAGGAACAGAGGCGATGAGGTGACAGTGTTTGTTACCCACAAGATTGTTGTTATTCCCTTCCCTTAAATCAGAACAAAATGTGAAGATGTTAAATAATGAATAAGCCATAAGAAAAATCTGGGGGATGCACCATATTAATGTAAGACATTTATTTAATTTATTGATAGTCGATATTGTTTACTAAATTATTGTACATGCTCATTTGGTCTATTTTTACATTTAGATACCTAGGCTATGTCATCATCTAACCCTCACTTAACGTTATTCTTTAAATATTCTACAAATTTCATAACACTGTTAAATGTTACTTTTTAGCAAATCTCAAAATAATATAATTTCATGCTTTATGTTGTGGTACCTAATTTCACTTGTAGCATTTAAAATGATTGATTGGTTTATTTTCAGAATATTGGTTGATGGCTATAACTACAAAAAAATATGAGGAAATATCAGTGCATCCAAAGAAATTAAATACCTTTAAATCTAATAAAGTATGCGATATTATCAAGAAAGCACAACAATCTTAATAAATAGTTGATGATTTGTTGTTTTTTAGCTCATTAGCAGATAATCAAAATATGCAATCCATCACCATTTACACTCTGGAACCAGACACAAAAAAAAAAAAAAAAAAAAAAAAATTGTTTCAATGGTTTTATTCAATTAAAGTATAAATTGAGTGTCTAAAAAGCTTTAAAAAAGAAAAAAACACGATCACAAAGACCTTGCTTTATGGAATTTTGAAATGCTCCAGCAGTCCAATTTTCATTGTTAGATAATGATGAAATATCAAAGCATCCTTTTAAAACCATTCAACTTAATGAACAGTGACACAAAATTGCAAGCGGACCAAAGAATGAAAAATACAAATGAACACATACTGGAATGCACAAAAGGTTTTCAGTTTGTGAATAATTTCTCTGTTAATACCCAGATGTCTCTTTTTCAAATGAGAAGCAATGCATTTTTTAAAGGTGCTGAGAACTGGAAGAAATGTGCACAGCTCTCTCTAGCTCCCACCCTGCAGGCCCATCGATGCAGCATTTCATTTGCACTACAGAACAGACCTATGGCACGCCACACTGTCAGTTAATGTTATCGTCACAGGTGCAGTGTCACGTTCAGCCCTGTCACTCGGTCTATCAGTTCATTCACGGCACAAACCCTCACCAAAACTTCAAGTCTGCCTATTTCCATCACACTGTTTGATAACGGTCTCGTGTGCTAAAGTCAGATATCTGTTCTGTACCACCACTTTGCATCATCTTATCCATCCTGTAAGATACTGATTAGATGCCAATTTTTCATCCCGAGGTCCACTTAGTTAGCTAGGTTTCCTGCACCAAAGAGCCGTCATTTAGTTTTACAGGAGCAATTATTACCCTCTATCTGACCATTAGAATTAAACAGGCTGTTTAATTTGCTAATGCACTTTAAGACTTATATGTAAATGATCTCTGTTACGATTGAGAGTGTGAAAGTACTCTGAGGTTAGCCAATGTCATTCATTACGCTGGGCCAAGTGCCAAGTTACTGAATAACCGTTAATGTAAAAGCAGGCCTAATATGTTAATTTGCACATGGTTGTGACATAACAACACTGTATAAATTAAATATAATTAATACAATTAATCTTTAAGCTACAAAAGTGATTGTCTTTTTCTTTTTTGTTGTCTGATTAACATTGGTTACAAACGGCTGCAGGTATATTAGGCTGCTGTCACTTTAAGACGAATGTGTGGATCCAATATAATGATACACATCCGTTTTCTTGTTTACAACACATAACCGACTGTTTAGGAGGATACTTGTCGAGTGTGTAATTCTGACATAATTTTGCATGCACGTGTAGTTCAAGCTCAAAAAAAAAGAGAAATAGAACTGAATTCGGTGTTTACGTGCGGTCTGTGCGTGCACAGAAAACAACGTGCAAGTTCCGTGATGTTTAAACTGACAGGACTTAAAATGAAAAAATACATGCAAATGATAAACTTTCAGTCTATGATGGTTAAACTTTGCAATTAATCGACGAATAATATGTGTTCCGAGGAGCAGCTGGCCCGTACGGATCACAAATCAACCTGTCATCCTGACTACTGTGGATGCGCATCGTGATATCGATGCTAAAACAATATATTGTGCAGCCCTACATGGTATCATGAAACAAAATACATTATTTACTCTTTTCTACAATGTATTTCCTAAGAGATACCAAAGATAATGATACAAGTTGGCTTATTTAGTGTATGAAACACATAACTTTAGGTCAATAGTACATTGGGCAAGACTGTTACTTTCACTGCCTGTTCACATTTTCTCTTGACGTCAATTTTGAGGAGCAATGAGAAGGGAAATCACATGACTTTGTTCTTTGTTGTTATGAAAATGATTGTGCTCCTTTTATTTGATTGACTCATGTGCAAGCTGGGGAAACATACGGCAGTCAATCGCACACATCAGAGGCCAAAAAAGCGAGCACATCTCTTATGCTTTTTTACTCTGAAAGAAAAGTATTTTTTTTTGTAAAAGTGTCTATTTTCCCCATTAAACAAGCAAACAAACCAATTCACAGCAATTAAATCAAACAAAGTGAGAAAGGACAAAACATTTAGGAAAGTTCTCTCCATACACAACTGAGTTAATAGCATCTGTGCATCCCCACCATATGTCGACTTAAAATTAATTGCTTAGGTTTAACAAAGAGGTTAACAAGATCCACAGCTGCAGGAGCTGATTTCCTGCAGTTAGTGTGAACAAGAGTGATTTTCCTCTGCAGAGCCGGTTCCAGACCAATGGGTGGCTTTTTATCAACGTGTGTCTGTCTGGTCAGCACATTAATTATCTTTTCCATGTACCATCCACTGGCCAGCTGCTGACAGGCTGTAAAATGACTGCTGTGCCTCTATTTCCTAGAGGTCATCGCCACCTTTGTATCCCACCGGAGGCTATCAACACACACGCACTGAAATGACCTCAATGATTGCTTGTGTTCAGTGCCGAGTACTCCATCTTGGGCTTTCTTTGACTGACTTGTCCTTACAAAACAAACAAGCAAATGCAATGACTAATGCAAATGCAGTAATGTGGAATCATAAAATTGTGTGTTGAAAATCTCATGCATCACAAACATTGTACCATATAAAAATAGCTGTTCAAGTTTTCTGACAATAATCAGATAAGTTTGTCAAATCAAAGTCAGGGTTGCACAAGCGATTTGTATTTAATTGCCATATGTTTCATGTCACTGGGAAAAGAAATCTAGAATTGATGTGGCAAATGGTGCACCATGTTCAGGAAGAAAACAAGCCCTCCTGAGCTCATCATCAGGCTATGCTGACAGGACTGAATCGGATCGCTATCTGTTACAAACCACAGCTGACCAATGGGTCACAAGGATCAGCTGACACGGACACTGCAGACCTGTGCTGTAGATTTAGTAATTGAAAGGATGGCTGGCTCTCTGAAAAACATATCTTTGCACAGTACAGCTGAAGCCCATCACTTTCAGCTGTAAATAGTGATAAACTGGCTAATTTTACAATAGGGGCTGATGATACAAAGTACGCAAGCAAGAGATGCACAAGCCAGTAAGTGTGCAACATGGGGGCTCTTTTTGAGAACTAATACACCGGCAGATTTGGGCAAGGAAGCAGAGATAAATTAGATGTAAATTACTTTGAGAACTACTTAAAATACCACTCAAGGAAGTTATTTCTTCCTCCAGTGAGTAGGGCTAATTTTATATCGTCAGTAGAATTTGATGGTGAAATAAAATTCAAGTAACAGTGAATATTGCAATGATTTTAATGCCTTTTTATTTGATCATTAAGTTTCCAAAAGACCATGTAATGACCAAAGTAGATTTGTGATACTCATCGTCTCATGACTTTTAAATCAGAAACTTTATATTAACATTCCCAAACTTTCAAGTATCAAAAATGGCCCAAAAGGTAAACTGACTGAACTCAAATCACTCAAATGTTCAAAAACGTTCTGGAGTGGCATTTTTCATGTATAAATATGCAAATTAATATGGATATTGGTCATATTGATGCATACACTAATGTTCAAAGGTTTGGGGTTAGTATAATTTTGTTTTTGAAAGAAGTATCTTATGCTCACCAAGGCTGACATTTATTTGATCAAAAATACAGTAAAACAGTAACATTGTGTAGGGCGGTCATGACTCCTTAATTAAATTAGAGTACTTGATATGTTTTGCATCTCAGAGCGGCTCCATTCAAACTGTTATCATTTACGTGCGTGGAGCGCATCTCGAACTCCATCTCTGCATATGTTGCTTAGTTGGCTTATAACGTTCAACTGGGAACACAATATGTGTCATTTGATCAGATTTGAAAGGTAAATCATTTATAAACCTACACCAACAACAGCAAGTTTAAAAGTTTAAACCCTGGCTCTGAGTTTGCATGTTTCGATGTCCACATATTCTTGTTTAAGAAATAAGAGTGGCTGTAGCATTTCTTTCATAAAAAAGTGGCTAAATATTAAAGATTAAGTGGACAAATAAGTTAAATGTTTGGCCAATATTAAACAAGGATTTGAGCTGTAAAGTGTAACAACAACAATCACCAGGCCATTGGCACTCTCTGCAGGCATTTGTTATAAAACGTTATGTATTTTAACAGTGTTGTTCAATAAAACTATATGATTACTTGTCTTATTTGAACCAATTATTATCGCCTCATTGTTATTATATATGTATTTTAAGTAATTTTAAATTCTATTGTTTGCTTAGGTTTATTTTTATTACCAGATTTTTTTATATATATATATATATATATATATATATATAACTCATATTCGTCAAAATTGACCGATTACTCTAACAAACTAACAATTGGTAACAGCCCTAATATTGTGAAATATTATTACAATTTAAAATAACAGTTTTCTATTTTAATATATTTTCAAATCCAATTTATTCCCATAATGGCAAAACTGAATTTGCAGCATCCATTACTCCAGTCTTAAGTATCATGTGATCCTTCAGAAATCATTTTATGCTGATTTAGTGCTTAAGAAAAATGTCTTATTATCAAGGTTTAAAACAGTTGTGCTGCTTAATAATTTTGTGGAAACTGATCATTTTTTTCTGGAATTGATTGAGAAATTTGAATAGAATTTTTTATGTTTTGTAACATTATAAATGCCTTTACTGATTATAAACAAATTTTAACCCCAAACTTCTGAACATTATAGGTATATTGTTTCTGGTGCATAGAGTGTTGTGTTAGAGCATTAATGAAAACAATCTATAGCATTCTTCATATTATTATGGTTCATTTAGTAAAAAATTATGCTGTAAAAATCCATTCTTTTCCACTCTTAAACTCTAGCATAAAACATATTGAATGTACTTAACAAATAAGTGGCTATACATAAACCTTTTAAACATGTAATAGAGAGCCATATCAAATCTCATCAAAAGGCATACAAAATATCAAGATGCTTTAGCTATATCGCAGAGACTAACCAATGAGCACAGCCCAACCAATAAGAACTGGCTTAATAAACAGTCATTTTTAGAAACTACAGACTCAGGACATTATACATAAATCAATAGCTGAACCCTGCAGAAAACATTGACAATAGGAAATTAGAAATTTAAATCTAAAATGCAAGTGACGAGGTGGGTGACCTATTCTTCTACCTCCTGCCATAATTACACAAGGTAAATAGTGTTTAATATAGGGCTTCTTCAGAAAGTCGGCCCTAAAGCAGATTTATCTCACTTTGATCATTATTAGCTATACACTCCTAACAACAGGACACATTCTACATTCCTTAGAAACCCTGTTTCCCTAAGTAATATTAATATAAGCGGAATTGGATGAGGGTATTAAGAGGAGCGCAGAGGTTGCAGTACATCGTTGTTGGGTACATATGGGAGTCTCTCACAAACAGTAATCCCAACATGAGGCGCATAAACTAAAGCAACCCCACCCTGTTCCTCAGATTGTCCCTTGACAGCTTGTGAATTAATCAAGCAGTAAACAAAGCTGGGCGATTGTAGAGCAACGAGAGGAAACAAAAGAGAAAGACTAGAAATCATGGATAAAAGAGAGGCTAAGGGTGTTTTCACACCTGAAAGTCCGCACCACGCATTTTATACATTCGGTAAGTTTTGGTTTGGTTTCACATTGCAATTATGAGAGCGCACTGAGGAACTTTACATGACATACTTGCGTCCTGTTTTCATCATCTATGTGGGCTGCATCTTGACAATGATTGGTTTGTAAATGGATGTGCGTCTGTCGTCAGCGTGTTGTCAATTTGTGTTTGGTTCTTGAAAAAGAAATGCAAATATATATCAAGACTATCTTTCCCACAAAAAGATAGCAATTAAAACTGTTTCTGTTTGTGAATCCTTTGATATTTTTATATAATGTTTAGGCCCCCCCCTTGTTTTTTTCTATTTGTATATATTGCAGTTCTGACTGTACATTGACTTTGTTTGTTTGAAGTGCAAAAAAAAAAAAAAAAAACTTTGACAAGAATGAATGAACAGACATATATTTTTGCCACTATACTGTTATTATTACGGCATTACTACCTGCAGCACCAACTATACTCGAGGCTAGTTCAAAATCGGCAAATGAACGTCCTCGTTGTGCGAACATTTTATTGTCGTTGACAGGAAAGGAGGAGAAGACTGCAAGCAATCCTGCAAAGAACCACCAGAACTTCCTGTAAATGGTCTGAAAGTCCAAACCATATAGAAAATGCTTTCACACTAGAAACGAACCAAACCTTTGTTCAGTTTAATCCGAACTGAGACTACCTCTTTTCGTCTGACCAAATTTTGTCTGTTTAGTCCAGACCGTGGTCCGGGGGAGGTTTCACACCTGTAATTTTGATTCGGATCAAACTGAAAAGTCTGAAAATCCTGACCAAACAAGGTAGGTGTGTGAAGGGGCCCTAAGACTTACCTTGAGCAAGCATGCTGAACTCCAAGAAGAGGGCAATGTGGTAGAGCTCCATGGCCTCTTCGGCTCGGCTCATGCATCCTCTCCCAGCCACTAGTGCCTGGACTTCACCAAGACTGCCTTCGGAAGGGCTCCCGCGCAGCACCAGCGAAAGGTCAACCGCATCCGTGTACATGCAGTGCAAGACCACTCTGGCATATTTCTTGGGAATTATGGATTCGTCGAGGATAATACGGGTGGGGGTTTGTAGAGTGCGCTCAGTGATCTCCTCACCCGAGCGGATGCGTCTTTGCAGAAGATTGCGGAAGAAGGGTGAGCGAGCCGAGAGCACTGCCTTATGGGCCCTTAGCTCCTCATCAGGCAAGCTGTGGCTCACCCCTGCATTTCCACTTCCCATGCCGCTAGGAGAAGGTCCACCTGCTCCGAAGGCCTCCACCAGCTCAGAGTCCGAGGAAAAGCTCAGCAGCGAGTCAAAATACGGCATGTGCTCACAGAGGTTTCGCATGTCGGCTTCTAAGGTGTTGGGCGTACCGAACTCCTCGCTCAGTCTCACCAGCACATCCACGTTCTGCAACCTCACGTCCTCCGAGCCCAGCTCACCCGTGTAGAGGTAATGCAGCAACGAGGAGAACATGGGCGCATCCATGCCCGCAGTCCCAACGTCCAACAACACCTCAGCCCCATAACCCGGTGACGACGAAAGCAGGGTTTTGAAGAACGGGCAGCGGGCGGCCAGAACAGCACGGTGTGCTGGGAAGCAGGAATCCTGGAAGATCAGGTCCACGTCGGTGCAGTACTTGTGCTGATAAAGGGTGGCCAAATCACGCTGCAGTGTGCGAGCCTCGGGCCGGGCCAGACCCGCCTGTAGACTGAGCTCTTTGAGTGCTGCCGTGCCCTCATACTCCTCCACCAGAGCGTTGACATCACGCACATCCCACCCCGAGAGGAGCTCGCGCATCTGTCGCGCATGGTCGGCCGAACGACTGGACTTGCGTCGCTTAATGAACCTCCTCTTGAGCGTAGCCAAACCGGAGCTCTTTTTCTTCTTGTCCTGAGGTTTTTCAGGGCCATGTTCTAGGCTGTAGAGCTTGGACTCGCCGCCATAACCCTGTGGTGCATAGGAGGCGCCTGGTGACAGAAAAGAAACACGCCGTGTAAGAGTCTGGATGTCTTCAAATTTGTCAGCAGGAAAATGTGCATTGTGAGGTCTGCCTATGTTACAATTCAAGATTATTCCAAATAAATGCAACACCACAGAGCTTTGCTTTTTTGCAAGTGCTTTAGAACAATTCGGAAATACAATTGACTTTTAATAACATAAGACTGGTGGAGAAAATTGAATGCAATAAGATTAAAAACAAATTACAAAATTAAATTGAACTCCGTTTCAAGAATTGTCTCTTTATAACAGACATCCATTAGGATTAGAAAAAAAAAAAAAAAGAAAAAAAAAATTGTGCTATTTTTTGAAGAAATTTAGAAAATTAAACAAATTAAATAGTGCATGCAAGAGATCACTACTTGATGTAGCACTGCATAAACAATTCCAATTTCAAAAAGGAAAGTATGCATCCCCAAACCACTTAATGTGTACTTTTAACTTTTCCCCCCTTCTAAATCTCTAAATTTTCACCTGCCAAAAAAGGAAACTATGAAGTCATCTAATGTCCTCCCCAGCAAGGCTAATATCTCCCTGACGACACTTAACGTCTCAATCCAATGTTCCATTTCTCATTGTAGGCCCACTGTCATGCATGGCTTAGCATTTTGAAAGCACCATTACTTTGCTGATCTCACAGACAGCAAAAACATGAAAATATTCACATCAGAATATGCCGTTAAAGCCAGACTCTGTGGGATACTGAAGAGGGGGGGATAAATAAATAAATAAAACCACACAAAGCAACTGCTGACAGTTGTGATACAATTTCCAAGCCTTTAAATTAATACAGACAAGATGTTACAGTGAGAGAATATGAAGACTGGTGAAGTCAATAATTTAATGAGTTTCTTTTTCTCTGTGCTGTTGAACTGTTTCTAAACATGATCATTGAGGGTTTTTTTTGTTGTTTTTTAAACAAAAACTATGTAGAACTATTTTATATTCAAGTCAAATAGGAACTTCTGTCTTTGAGAGAGATTTCCTTTTCTTGTAATTGAAAAACACATCATCATATTGCAATGTGATTCGAAGAGTTTAGATCTTGTATCCCGCTGACATTTGCAATCGGATAGCTAAAAAAAGATGTAATAGTGCTCGGGCTGTCAGACCTCTTATATTGTCATCGATCACAGTAGTTGCTAAACTACGAAGGACAAATATCTCTGTAACAGCATTCATATGAGAGTTTACCTATGAAGGTCTGCTGGGTCTGTGGGTTACCCCCGAATCGAGGGGAGCACGAGTGAGGGTAGCTGGAGGCATTCACACCCATCCTCTCCCCCCTTCTTCCTCCTTTTAGTCACCCTGCTGGATCATTCCGTTCGAGCGTCGACGCACTGTAGCTCCACTCAAACAGACCTATATGAATGTGGCGACACTGCACCGATGTCCGTCATTCCTGGGCAAGAGAGAGAGGAAGGGGGAGAGTTAATACACAAAGTCAACAAGATAGTCATGAAATTTAAAAAAATGAACACTTAATATAATCTAAATATTTATATTATAGCAATAATAATAACTGTTATTAAATTACAATAAAATAATTTATAAATATAGCCTAATATTACCCATTTCTAAAAAAATATTTTTTTATTTTAAAGTAAAACCGCAAAGGTAAAATGGAATTGAACTGAACTGTTCTTGTTCAAATCTGAAAAGAAGAAACAAAATGAACACTACAACCAAATCAAACAGACTACATAGGAAAAGCTTTGATGTTTACTTCTGCTCTTGAAGGCCATTACAATACTGCCGGAGGATTCTGACTTACTCAAACCCTCCCACTGATGTCATGCTAATGCAATCTGACACAGAGGCACAACTGGCTTGTTTACTCAAGCTAAACAATGTCTACAGTACTTCATGTCTCTTTTCAGTTCTCTGTAATCTCCAAACTTTGGCCTGTTGACCTTGCTTTGGCCTTCAGCTCTCAAGCCTGCAAGTTCACACAATCGGCACAGCACAATTTCTTTTGTGATTTAGAGGTTTAGATTTAGATGTTCTTTTAGATGTTTTATCTACATTTCAAACTTGCGCTGCTGGAAGCTCCTCAAAGGGGAAGCCCATAACAGTTTGGGGAGACAAACGCTTTATATACCCAATTTGTGACATTGAGAGAGAAGCAAAGTGAAGCATTTCAGGCTGAGCCAAGCAGAAAGCCTAAGGAGGCCAGAAAGAATCATCTTTACTTTTACCTACACAGATACACCAAGCAGATGTGCACAGATCCCTATCTGCTTGCTTAACGCTGGACTGTGTTGTTTGTGAAACCCCCAGAGATCAGAACGATCAAGACTCTTTTCCTCTGACAGGGTGTGAACGAAGCTGTCTACAGGGTAAATGCATTGCAATGTGCTTTCAGCTGATGGAAATCCAGGTCATATAAATGGTCACTTGCACAGCAGCTCCAGCAACGTTCCACAGTCTGGGTAAAATACAATGACTTCCTACTTCATAGGGGTGAGCAATATGACCAAATTCTTATTCCACGATATGAGAAATTTTATTTCACAATAACGATATTCACTGCTCGGACAAAAAAAAAAAAAAAGTGTCTATGGTTGGATCAGTGATTGCAGTGATTATCATGTTTCTAGCATGTTATATGTTAGGCAACAATTCTTCTAACCCTAATTGATAGAGTTATGTAGCTTTTCATTTCTTAACCATGTAGGAAGACACATCATGTCTATGTTTCAGGATGACAATGTCAAGATTCGCCAGGCTCAAATTGTAAAAGAATGGTTGGGAGGGAGCATGAAACTTCCCTTTCAACAAAGTTTTCAACAAAAACAATGAGAAGTTGGCAAAAAGGGGCTATCATTTCTTTGTCCTTGAAATATTTTCAATTTTGCAGACGTGCAAGGTTAAAACCTGCCCCTAGCCAATACGTTATGTTTTGCAAAGTGGCAGGTAATTTTTGCTTATCTGCCAGCCACTGTGGCAGGCAACCTGAACAACATCTTGGATTGACTGACAAGAAATGACGTCGCATTGGTTTCAGCTTTATGTCAAAAGTGTGGATTATTTATAACATGTGAAAAGAAAGCTCTGCAGGTTCACTTTATTTTGACATTGCCTGATTCTAAATATTTGTGTCTTCATACAATACTATACAAACAATAACTACAAGCAATGACAAAATATATATTATTAATATTACAGCAATTAGTGTTTTAATAATTATGAATAATTAATAATGTATTGGTTTTCCTATCTTAATAATAACAACAACAAAAACAACAACTTGTGCGACAAGATCTCGCAATATTAAAACATGGTATTTCTCATTGAGGTGAAAAGCTGTCTCGTGATATCAGCATGATGGAGTTGAGTTTGTGGCAAAAACTTTTACAGTGCGTGCATTTATATTGTTATGTCTTTTACTGCATATAATAATTCATACTCAAAGTAGAACTAAAGTGCCATTCATTACAAGATAATTAGTTTAGGGCTGTTACGAATCCTCGATCAATATCGAGTGCTCGATTTAAAAAAATATCCTTGACTGCAATTTATAACCGGCATACCGGAAGTGGCACTTTCCACAGACGAGAATACATGAACCGCATTATGGGCCCTTTTTTAAGGCTGCAAAGTCAGATTATGATCAGATTATCTGATTAGGCTACTCGTCAAAATAATCAACGGGTTACTTGATTACCAAAATATTTGTTCATGACAGCCCTAGATACTACAAGATAATTAGGCCGATTTTGGGCCCACTACTCCCCTTCCGACAATACTAGTTAAAGTCTTGATTATCTTGATTGTTCTACAGATTATCTTATCATATTATTTTCCTGTGAAGTGAGGTGTATTAAGTGTGATTGAATCTTTTTTTAACAAAATTTTCTGTAAAAATCAGCTATTAATCGGCATTTCTATGCCAGTAGTCCGCCATGTTTGTTTACTAGATTTCCTGTGTTAGCGGTCAGGACTGGTTGATTGTGAATGGAATCTGTTAGTGTGTGGTGTGCTGTCTTGGTCAGATCGCAGCACTCAACACACTATAAGAACAAAATAGTTAAATCTATGATTTTGTTTTTATCATCATGTTTGTGGTCTCTCACATTTTGAAAATCTGAGAAAATTAAAAAGAAATCTTTTAGTGTGGGCCAGCCTTTAGTTAAGTTAAAACATTTCAAAATGCACCAACATTATTTTGCATTTTGTGACATTCAGCCAAATAAAAGACAAAAATAAAATAAAATAAATAAAATAGTCTCATCTCGTTTTCGTGAACCCAATATTTTGTATCGTCTTGCCTCGTGAGATAAGTGTATGAACACACCCCTAATTATAAAAATAATAGCTATTATTATTATTATTATTAATAATAGCTACTATTATTAAATAAGGACATGACATAATAATAAAAATAATATTAAACAAGAACAGGAAATCCTTACAGTGTCAATAACATTAAAGCAACTAACTAAAGTAGACAGAGAAGTTCAGTCAAGGCTATTAAAAAGTAAATTTGATGCATTTTTCATATATTTTTACCCTGCATATGTGAGTGGTCTCTGACATCCAGTGGGTCTTAATAAAAAAAAGCTGATGTGTTCACCTCTCTAACAGCTTATTTCACTGGTACTGTAAGCTGAAACAAGAGTCTAAATGTCACATCATTAACTAAAAAAAGAAAATGACAAGCTCCAGTCAAAAGATAATCTTTAGAGAGTGAGGCATAAAGCTGAGCAACAGTTTATCACACATTTCATCATTCCAGCAAAGCATAAATAGGCTAACTCTGCCACTGGAGAACACATCAAATTTACAATTACAATTACTGCGAATTCACAGCGACTGTGAACTTGACGAGCATTGCTGAATTTGTATTCACTAAGCACATCCGAACCCTCCATCAGGTGAAGTAGCACTGCATTGTGCAGTGTTTAATAAAGTTGCTTTAAAGAACTGAAACGTTAGTTAAAGATAAGGCCTACATTGAGGGACAGAAGGTTCATTATAAGCACTCTGAAGTGAAAAATGATAATCACAGTGTCCGATGCAACAACTGTCTCTCAATGTGAGTGACAGCAATAGAGAGGGAATAAATGAACAGTTCTTTAATACTGCAGAGCCCCAGAAAAGGCACTGACACAGACAACAGTTATGCAAGCAAGCAGGAGAGTGGAGCAGTTTTGCCACATTAGGCAAATCAATAGGGAGCCTCTACACCGTTGCTGCAGGGGAAAGTATCAATAATGCACCTCAAGGTTTTCAAAGCCTTCTAGGTATGCTTCCACCTAAAACAACATTTAAAGCTTCAGAAAGCCAACGTTTTCTTTTATTTGGATAAATCTATGAATCAAAAAAAAAGAGAGAGAGAGAGAGAGAGACCACAGAGTAAAACGGAGGAGAAATGTGTGCCCTATGCGTCTGCAAACCTCAAACTGGGTCACATAAATCAGCCGGTATACTCGTTCATCAATTGCAAGAGGTGCTTTTCCTTGTAGCTGCCTCTGACCAAGCTTCATTCCCAATCTTAAATCGACTTCAGTGGAAAAGGGAAATTGATCTTTGATCAATGTTTTTTCTCTCTGGTTTAGAAGGATCACAATAAGCTTGATAAAAGAAAGGTCAGCTTTAACAGAAGCACCTGTTTCAGATAGGCTGTCTAAACAGGCTCTTAATGTCTGAAACAGTCAAGCACTGCTTTTGAAACACTGTGATTTGTCTTCATATTGGGCTATTCCTAAATGCTACGCAGAGAGAAGAGATTGTTGTTCTTCAGCTTGACTATGTCTGATGACAGGGGCTTTCTGTGCGGATCCTCCCCTGAAAAAGGCTGCCATCATCACTCCAACTGGGTGTGCCCCATATGGTGGGTGTTTGTGGATTAAATCAGGCCCTGTGGTTATAAATGAAGCAGCGCTGCAATGCTTATAAAAAGATGTTCTTACACAGTAAAACATTACACAAAACAACTTAGCACACCATAAAAAGGGCATCAGACATTGCAACAGTGCCTTAAAGAAATATTACAGATTCAATACAAGTTAAGCTCAATCGACAGCATTTGTGGTGTCTTGACAATTTGACAACACTGTTGCCATGATGGCAAATCTTAAACCTTAAAACAACCACAAAAATTAAGCACGCGAATAATACACAATTTAGCAGAACTAATGTACACTTAAAAATTTGGGGTTGGTAAGATTTTTTTTTTATGTATTTGAAAAAGAAGTCTCTTATGCACATTTAATATATTTATAGGCTATATTTGAATAAAAAACAGTAAAAACTGTAATATTGGGAAATATAAATCTACAGGCTTTCATAGACAACACAGGTCTTGGGGAAGGTCTTGTTTTTTAAGTTTCGTTACAACCTATCACACATTGTCAATTAAAAAAGCAATTAATACATGAAAATTCTTACATATTTTTTCATAATTTTCATTTAATACTGTAAAAAATGAGAAATTAGAAAATGCCGGACAGTCTGGTTGAAGAGCGACCAGACCCTGAGAGGTCTCTGGAAATTAACATTTGAACTCCCCCTTGTGCACTATCGAGACGAAAGTCTCACCTCCGAGTCATCCTAATCTACATCACTTTCCCTCATCCCCCCTCTTGTTCTCCCCCATGCGAAGATCACCAAAACTCACCCAAGAATATATGGTTCAATGTGAATGATTAACATCGAGTATTATACATATTTAGAATCATTTGAAATGTCTCATTGCGACTGGTACAAATGGCTCATTTCCAAATAAGTAAAACAAAAGATAATAAGGTTTTTAAGAGTTTAGGGATACCTGGCACACAAAGGAAGGTGGTCCCTAGACAAATGGTCTCCTTTTGGTCTCCTTTTGGAATGATACATTTACCTGACATAATAAATTGTTACATTTGATTATTCTAACTGACTTTGACATTATTTTCATTAAAGAGTTAAAAAGAATAGTCAAACATTCGCTCACATTTAATGATGCACAGATATCATTAAAACCTTTTAATTTATGAAGTCAGATGAAATAACGAGAAAATACATTTTCAAATGTATTGCATTTAAATCAATAAATACTTTGCCTCGAGAAAAGACAGTAACACTTAAAGACCTTCCGCGCTGGTTGGAAGCCGGCTTTGGGCCGATTCAGCGTGAGCTTACAATATTGAAAACAAATTCTTCAAATTTCTATTCAACAAATGAATAGAAAGTTCAAAAGAACAGCACTTAGGCTATTTGAAATAGAAATATATCGTAACTTTATAAATGTCTTTACTGCGACTTTTGAACAATTTATTGCATATTTGCCAAATAATTTTTTTTTTTTTTTTTTGAAAATCTTACTGACCCCAAACTTTTAAACAGTAGTTCTTTTTACAAAATTAAATTTTTTTGAGATAATAAACATAATGCTGACAACAAATGCCGTTGACTTCTGAAATCACAAAGCGGAATATTCCTGACCCAATAACAACAAACAGACATTGTAGGATGTATTCCTAGGTTCTTGTGCCATAACATGCACTAAATTCCACTGCCACACGTGAATGCCAATGACATCCAGTTTGCATGGTAGCATGAGGGTAAAGAGACTGTGAGAGAAAAGTTAAATGTGTTTGGGGTACAACACTTTACCAGACCACTGAGCATAAGCAATGTCCATTGAAAATCACTGGTATAAAGGACTCTCTGTTCCAGGGTGTCTGTAGTTCTCTCTGAGGTGGGGAGACAGAGATGGGGGGTGGGGAGGGGTCACGGGCACCCCGTGGCAGTTTCCTGTGAGCGGTGGCGGTCTGGCTCATGTGAAACTAATGAGCGTGGACACAGCCAAGCCACACCAGGCCAGCTGCAGGTCGTCTGGTCCACCCTGCCCTGCTTTTCTACTGAAATTCCAGAGAGATTTGAGCAAAGCTGGGCGAAGAAGAGAAACAGTGAAAATGCCACGCGAACAAATTTGATCCGTCAAGTCCAACAATATTCAGTGAGCGAAACACAAAGAGGCTATAGCACCTTTAAAGGACAGCATCCCACCCCCCCTCCCCAAACCTGTTTTTATGATGAGGAGGAGGCATGACATTTTATCAGAAGACACTGTGCCTTGACAGACAAGGCTCGCCCTTTTCCGGAGGGAGCTTGAGGAATGCTTCACACAGCACTCAGCCCACAACCCGTCCTCAAAATGTGAGATTCAGCAAATACAATTTCATAAAACATCATCTAATTAGGTCCTAAAAGGTCAGACCAGCACAAGACAATGAGATGTTTTCTAAGGAGATTGGACACATTCCAGTAGCCTTTTATAGATGCCAGAATTGGCAAGTCTGATTTGTTGCTATAGCAAGGTACCTAAAAAGCATCAGAGGAACACTGGGTCACTTCAATGTTTAGACGACAAATACAAGATGTTCCTCCTTTTAATAAAAGGTGTAACAGACCTAAGAAGTAAAGCAAATTTAAAGTTAATAAACAGTATATACGAGAACTGTCTTTGGCATGAATTTCAAAGTAATTAATATGGATTTATCTTGACTGATGATGATGTTCAATATGCTTGGGCCACAGCGGTCAGGGAAAGAATTGACAAACACATCAGCCAAAGCTTTTCCCTGTCATCATTCTTTGCATTCATTCATTCATTGTCAGATAGGCACTTCTAAATAATGCAGCACTGTTCGCAGGCGAAGCGTCAGTGTTTTATTGGTTATTCATTGATGGAAATGTTATATGTAACTGGGTAAATCTCACAAAGTGCTTTCCAGGTCACATTTTACCCCAGCCCCCTCATCGCTTAAAAAAAAGATGACTAGAGAGAAAGAAAAATTATATTTTGCATAAATATAGTCTGCAATTATTACTCTCTCGTTAACATCATGTAAAATTCAGTCCTATGCTCAAATAACATGAAATATAATTAATTTATAAATTAAATATTTAAATATTAATTCATTTTTATTTTAAACTGTTAATTTAAAACACTATTACAGTAATATGAGAATCATCAAAAATCATAAGACCATAAAAGACCATACGAGATGCATTTCATTATTCAGAATTAAGGGTCAAAAATCTGGTTTCAGTGTCCTGAATAAAAAATAAAAAAGTAACAATGGAAAAAGTTTAGGGATCATAATAGTAAATTACTTTTTATGCCAAATGATTTTTGTTTTACTCAAATTTTTGCTTTACTTTTTTTTTTTTTGGTGTTGGGGAGAAATTTGATCTGGACATTACCTGTGGGTTTCATGGGATTAGCTCTAGAAGATCATGTACAGGTTCAGGTTTATGGGTATAAAATATTTAAAATCCTTTGTCTTGAAATAATTACAGCCTGCATGACAAAGAAAGACTTTTCTCAATGGCACCATCATAAGAACAGTTCCACTGATGTGAGAATGGTTCGCTAGTTTACTCTAACAACCTCTGCTATTACATGCATGTCAGAAGGACAAGTATCAAAGTTTTATGCTTTCATTGGCAAATTGGCCTGCTTCCTGTTTGTGCTTATTTTTCTATTCATAAACGGAATTTTTTTTTTTATCTCTCTCTACTCCGCAAAAAGGAAAATGCCATGCTGACTTCATTAATTTCTTCAAACTCATATGGCAGTATGAGATTCAGAATGTCTTTACTATAAATAAAACTTGGGCAGGAAATATTGTCATGCTCATTTTGGTGTCCTAAGCAAATTCAAAACGGATTAAAAAACGACAAAGCTTTTGGATTTTCTACATAGAAATTTGAGTTTTCAAATAGCTATTTCCCAATAAAATGCATTTAACAAAACTTCACTATTATCCTGTTTGAGTCAATCAATTATAATATAAATTTGTAGTTTACTTAGGCCTATTTGACAATTAATTTTTTTTAGAAATATACATCAAATAAAATAAAAGTGTATACACTTTTTTTTTCTTCTTCTTCTTCTTTATGTGTGTGCATCTTTTCACTTTGTTACCGAGTGAAAAGTGCAGGACCTAGCTGAGGGGTGTTGGGATTATCTAATCACAGTGTTCAAGGTAAACGGTAGTGCGACACTTTGACAGATAAGAACAGAAGGACCGAATGAGAAGCCAGCTGATCAATACTGCAATCTACCACATCACTGACTCAAGCATTATTGTTAATACTTTAAAAATCACTCCTTGCCATTTTAGCTGACAACATAAATGAGTCTGCTGGAATATCATTGTCAATATTAATTAGTCTAAATAATTCTTGTGCATTAGAGAGTGCAAAGCATACTGGGTCGCATAATTCAGGTTTCTCTGTCCCCAGATATTTTCAATGAATTAAGCCACTGGAATAGAATAGATAATAAAGTAAAACCAGGAATCTGAAAAACGGTACAATTTCTGTCCCCGTCCTTGGCAAGATTCCACCACTGTTAAATTTTTAAAAGGACTTTCATCAGCTCGCACTCCCAGTAGACTCAGCCTATGACCCTTTCAGTGATGCATGAATGAATGTAGGAGGAGGAGAAAGGAGAGGAGGAGGAGAATGGTGTGGAATTCCCGGATCATACAAAGGTTTGACTGAGCCACATGATATGACAGTGGAAGGTACACTCTCAGAAAAAAAAAAGGTACAAAAGCTGTCGCTGTGGCAGTACCTTTTCAAAAGGTACACCTTTGTACCTAAAAAGTGCGTTTTAGTCCCTCAAAGGTACATACTGGTACCAAAGTGTACATATTAGTACCTAATAGGGCTGTAATCTCCCAGTCGATTAGTCGATTATTTGGTCGATACGTTCTTGCTCGACCAAAATTCTGATTGGTCGATTTTTTGCCGCGTTCATTTCATTAGTTTTGCCACCTTCATTTCATTAGTTTTGCCGCGTTCATTTCGTCAGGTGGAAAGCACTAATTACTAATGGGGGTGTTTTCAGAGCACCCCTGTTTCACAGGTAAGTCTGTCTTCAGAACACCCCCCCTTGTTTTCACTTCTTTTGGATTAGCCCAACCCACTGGAGAAGAGAGACAGACAGATTGAAGAAAGTAGGCCACTAGAAGGTTTGCTGAATATTATTACTTGATCTGGTTTGTTTAATAAACATTCTTTTTTTATTATAGTGGACGTGCCTTTTGTGTTTAAGAGTAAAAGCTTTAAGTTAATAGTCTATACGTGTCTCAGCCGCGAAGCTGAGCTCCTATGTTCAGCCTCACTCTGTGCGAGCTGTAATGAAATGATAGTGTCTGTCAGTTATTATAATACATATGACAAAAACAATTGTCTAAATTATGTTGCATATTCCTCAAAAGTTCTTGTGATGATGATGATGATATCACTAGTTGACAACATAGTACTATTTTCGGAAATCATAGGCTATGATATTGCGCGCAGATGCACGTGATGCAACGCTCCAGAGCCGACAGACTCATTTCAGTGCAAAATAATTAGGTCAAAAACGATTTAATATACTGCAAATAGCCTACTAGTTTTTTAATGTTTATTTATAATTCATTTAGGCGGACAACAAGGCTACCAAGTACTGCGCACAGTGCGCAGCTAATTAATTTAACGTTTTTTTTCCCTAACATCATTTTTAGTCGATTTTTAGTCGAAAATTTCAGGACTTTAGTCGACCAAGATTTTCTTTGGTTGATTATAGCCCTAGTACCTAAATGGTATATATTAGAACCCTTTTGAAGGGTACTGTCCCAGTGACAGCTTTTGTACCTTTTTTTCTGAGTGTAGCTTGGATGTGGTTAGAACACTGCTTCCTTAAAACCCAGGAATGGTGAGGCAAAGTATGGTACAGCCTGGCAGTGGCAAATATGCCACTGCAAAAATCTATAACCAAATGTAAATATTTGACTAATGAGACTTGCTCAATTTCATTAACACCTCGAGACAGAAAGCATACATGCGCAGTAAACAGAGCTACAGCGGGGTTTTTGCCTAGTTGAGCTACACTACAGTCTTCATCTGTCTGTTCAAATACACATGAAAATGCATAAATCTAATATTTTAGACACCTGTCTTGCTGGATGAAGTCCAGCTACAATTGCATTATCTAGATCTGTTAGTCCAGCTTAAAAAAAAAAAAAAACTGACTGGTAGAACTTCAGTCAGACTAAAGTATGTAGCCTACATGTCATTTTAAAAAGACAAATTAATGCTTTAGTCCAAACGCAATCAAATTTCTGAAGTGCAAGAAACGTACCTAATGTTAAACTAAACCTGGGATGAATGAACCCTGCGTGGGATTCTTTTGCATAAGCCAAATCTAAACCAGATGTGGAACTCACAATATGAACAATCAAAATCCATTTTTTACCTTCCACTCATATTCTGCACCAGAACAGCAAGACAGAGAGAAATGCAAGCAATAGAGAGAATTACCTTAATGAATGGTGTCCTTTCTATGTAATTATATCTACGCCTTTAGCTGCACTTTCCACAATCAGCCAGACTAAATTTAGGCCACCATACATTTCTTTGGAAGCTCCATGTTAATATCATGACTCCAAACTGTTTTGCGTATGGAGGACTAGGAGTGACACTTATCGAATAATTCAAACATAAAAATGGAAATAAAGAAATGGACAAATAAATAGAACTATTCAAATCTTGTTTTAAAATGTAGTCAAATGATTAAATAATAAATTAATAAATGATTTTTAAATATACAAATTTTTAAACTCTTTATAGCAGATAAATAATACTTTTTAATACACATTTAAAACATTAATTAAATAGTTTTAAATATGTCTATTAATTTGTCCATTTAAAATCTGATTTAAGAAATATTAAATAGGTATTTTATTGCTTCATTTTATTTTTAAAAGTCACTCCTAGTCCTTCATAGTTGTGAACTTCTGACACTTGACCTGAAGCTTGTGAAGTACTACTGACTAAAATGAATAAGTTATTACTGGACTATCAGTCTTGGTAGAATATTTCTGCTGTAAGAGACAAATAAATAAATGTAATCATACCCATCAGACACTGCAGCATGCCGTTTCTGAAGACCGCTCTGCTGTACAAGACTTTAAGACTTAAATAGAGCAGGACCTTGGCTATTCTTAAAAACCACAGAGAATTAGATCAACACAGGACTGACAAGCATTATAATGTATTTGACATCTGCATCCACTAAGACCACAGTTTAAGAGCTTGATCCAAAGACAGGAAAAATTGGGATGGCAGCTTTTTTAGTCTTCATTCTAGAAAAGCAGAGCAATTTATAAGAAAACAAAAACTCCAACCACATTGGACAACTAAAAAGTGTGTCAAGAATGAAACTGAAACTGGATCTTCTTCCTCCCTGAGGAGAGACTTTTGTGAAGTGTTTCTGTGCTGAGCAAGACCTGATATGCCAGTCCATACAGGTAGCCTAGGCGTTCACTTTATCAGGACAAATGCTTCGATCCAGATGAAACAGGAAGTGAGGAGGCTTTACTGGGTGAGACAAAAGTTGTTCATATGACTTTGTTCTCATTAAGATGAGTCATTGTGACCATGAAACTAATTTCTGTGAAGCAGAGGAGTGCTGGGGGGGCTCTCTGAATTCTAGAGTAGGGGAAATACTAATCACAGGACTCTATCTCTGTATGGTGGTGGGGACTTTTAACTGCCCCCCGTAGCCGCATTTCCACTGTCGGGGCAAAAGCGAACGTGCTAGTGCAGAGCCAGTCATGTTTCCACTGTTACTTCCGGGGCTTGATTGGGCCTCCTCTGGGCTTCCTTGGGAGCAAACAGCCAGGGGTTTTTGGCCCGCCGAATACCTCGGTCCAAAGCTTGAGGAGTGGTCATGAACAAAGGCGTTTTTTGTTTTTCTGAGTCAGGAGAGGGTCAACACCGCTGCTCATTTCCCACGTTATCATGTCAGGTTTCAACATTTAAGACTTTTAAGACAATTTTCAGCTCAAAGCTAACTTTCAGACATCAGCGAGTGTATAAAATAACTTCTGATTGCGATCAAATCTAGTATCAGTGTATGAAGCAGAAATATAGTTATGCTAAAAGCTTATGCTAACCATTGTAATAATAAATACACATATAAATATGAAAAATACAAGAAACTGCATGAATCTGCATGTCAAATTACATGCCTCCTGGTTAACTCATAACTCCTGTTTTCTGTCCGTTAGGGTTAGGGTTAATGGAGTTGTTTTGTGCATTCCTGGGATCACAAATAAATGGAAGCAGGCGCGACTGAATAAGTATGCGTGTTCTATTTTTATATGAGAATGAGAAATACCAGTTTGATTCAGAATTATTGATGTATTGATATTACTTATCAATTGAGTCTTTAGTCTTTAAGCAAAGACTAAATGTTTGCTTCTGTCATGCTCATTTTTAATTTTCAGTCAGCTACGCCCATGCTAGTGAAATGGTGGGGTTGCGTGATATTTGTTCCAGGGAGTGTTAAGGGTGAGTTTTAAGGTGCGGGCTACTGGCCCGACAGTGGAAACAAAGCTTGATTTTGGCCTCGAGACTCGAGATCCAAGACTATTGGCCTCGTCTGGCACGCTGTAACCCCTGACCCAACAGTGGAAAAGTGGCTATTGTGACTTCAAGAAAAGCACTTTACCCAAGGTTTAGCATACCCAGCTTAGATTTACAAAGAATTTAAAGGTGATGATACACAGGGCAACTTTTTGAGCAATGTTGCTGGGCAATCTTGCTGAGCGATTGTCGCTTGGGCACTTTCCCATTGAAAATGGGCAATGCATTTATATCTGGATAATATAGATCGGTCGTGGGCCCTGTCTCACATCTGGTTGCCCGTTGACAGCAACATTGCCCAGGAACATTGCCCAAAAAGTTGCCCTGTGTATCATCACCTTAAGATTTACAATTTATAAAGCAAATCGAAGGACATTATACCTTCTTTCATTGTATAGTGACCTGTGCACAGCACTGAAGCGATTAAACACTTGTAAACAAGTAGGGCTGTCACTTTACGTTCGAAAATCGATTGCACAATCGATCGGACCAACCAAGACAAGTTTCGAAAACGAAAATAGGGAATCGATTTTAACGGTCTTTTCTCGGAACGCGTCCAGCTCTTCACGATACGCCCGCAGCGAACGCGCATCACACAGCAACTCTGACGCCTCATTCGCGCCGCAGGATTTTTTTACGCGAATAACGCGTCTTTGCATTGACTTAACATTGAAATCACTCGCGCCTGACACGCTATTCGCGTCCGGTGTGAACACACCATGACAAACACACATTATACTTCTGCATAATGTTTCTATTTTTACTACAAAAATGTGAATTCTGCTGGTATTCAGAAAGTCTCATGCATACAGATACAGATTCGGGCTACGGTCAACAATCGCCTACGTAGGCAACATTTGTTTGACTTTTCTAACCGTAAACACAGGCATGTTGAAGACTGCAGTAATGTTTTTCATTGATGTTATGGCAGTCCACTCTGCTTATTGCTTTTCGAGAATGTTGCACTCCTGTTTGTCATTGTGCACGAAACTTCACGCCAATAAATCAACAGGAATATTGCTGACTTGTGCGTGTCTCAAGCGCCCTCTTTACATTCATCCTAATGCCTGTTAGTTGTCCGTGGATTTGCCCATATTTGGCGTTTAAAATGGAAACGTCTTTAGACATGGAAAATCGATTTTACAATCGATTAACTGAACACATGTCTCAAAAATCGAACAGGATTTTTTCACAAAAGTGACAGCCCTATAAACAAGTACAATATGTTCCTCATAATCACAGGTTAGTAGGGGTGTAACAGTAAATCAACTCTCAACAACACGAGTAAATCACTCGCATGTACACTCCCTTCACTCTGGGCGACTAAATAATGTCTATCATTAGCAAGTGGTTAATAAATTCTTAGACTTTACTTGCCTGTGTGAAAAATAGAACTAAACCATTTACGCACCAAGCCAAAACAAGAGTTCAGATGGCACGCAAGAGCTTGCTAGTATGCGGAGTTTCAATTAATTTTTGCGACATGGAAAGGAAACCCGGACGGCAGAAAGCGTTACTCATCTTTCTGTGATTTCTTGAAAAAGTGTAATATTAAACTTTGTGCATCCGCCATTGTCTCCGCAAGCTAATAAACCATCACTCGAAAAGAAAATGACATCGTAGGCTACGCACAACACGTTAATCAAACCAATAAGTTTGAAAACAGCCGTTGCATTTTACCGCGCAGCAAAAGAGTATTAGAATCAACAATTACTTTATTTTTTAATCAGGAATCTGGGAAGGGGACAGACATGTAAATGAATCGAAATTGTATAGAACCGTGACCTCAAAACTGAGGTATGAACCTACACCCCCAAACAGTTTTGGCATAGACACACACAAGAAAAACATAGCCTGCAGTGAGAAGGATGACCAGGAGCCCCAATGTGTCTCAGAGTCTAAGTGTGTCTGATGGAGTGAAGTCTTCACCATCATCTCAGTGGCACGTGGAGTCTCAGCGAAGCCTGATGTGGGGTAGACAGCTAATGCATTATCAAAAACCTTAAATGGGTCACTGAGAGCCTCCTATCATTGCCATCAGAAAGCCAGTCAGTCAAAAATGTAAGCTTTTCTGGAAAGCGCTTCTAAAATCCCTGCTGAGACTACAGTCTAGAATTAGCAATGCATTTTTAGATGGCCATGTGGATAGTTTTGTCTACTTATAACACCTAGAAAAGCTATTAGGCTATGTGTGCAAACCATTTCCAAATAACAAAACAAAAAATTGGCTACTTAAAAACCAACTGAGCATTAACAATATGCAAATCTGCATATTTTCTCAATCAATTGCAAATTGCCTGAATGACTAGGCAACTAAACTGTCTTGAGAAAGCCCTGCATGCTTAGGCTAGTTTTGAGATAACCTGACCTAGATTGGATGGGAAAATTTAGACGAGGAAATAAAAATTTGGACAAGGAAAATTTAACCCTCTGGGGTATGAGGTGTTTTCTGGGCCCTGGAGGTACTTTGACATGCCCTGACATTTGTGCTTATTTCCTGTACATATAACATTTTCATGACTTAAGTCTGATTACACTGTAAAGCTCTGCTACAATATACACTCACCTAAAGGATTATTAGGAACACCTGTTCAATTTCTCAATGCAATTATCTAATCAACCAATCACATGGCAGTTGCTTCAATGCATTTAGGGGTGTGGTCCTGGTCAAGACAATCTCCTGAACTCCAAACTGAATGTCAGAATGGGAAAGAAAGGTGATTTAAGCAATTTTGATGCTTTTTGATGGTTGTTGGTGCCAGACGGGCCGGTCTGAGTATTTCACAATCTGCTCAGTTACTGGGATTTTCACGCACAACCATTTCTAGGGTTTACAAAGAATGGTGTGAAAAGGGAAAAACATCCAGTATGCGGCAGTCCTGTGGGCGAAAATGCCTTGTTGATGCTAGAGGTCAGAGGAGAATGGGCCGACTGATTCAAGCTGATAGAAGAGCAACTTTGACTGAAATAACCACTCGTTACAACCGAGGTATGCAGCAAAGCATTTGTGAAGCCACAACACGCACAACCTTGAGGCGGATGGGCTACAACAGCAGAAGACCCCACCGGGCACCACTCATCTCCACTACAAATAGGAAAAAGAGGCTACAATTTGCACGAGCTCACCAAAATTGGACAGTTGAAGACTGGAAAAATGTTGCCTGGTCTGATGAGTCTCGATTTCTGTTGAGACATTCAGATGGTAGAGTCAGAATTTGGCGTAAACAGAATGAGAACATGGATCCATCATGCCTTGTTACCACTGTGCAGGCTGGTGGTGGTGGTGTAATGGTGTGGGGGATGTTTTCTTGGCACACTTTAGGCCCCTTAGTGCCAATTAAACATCGTTTAAATGCCACGGCCTACCTGAGCATTGTTTCTGACCATGTCCATCCCTTTATGACCACCATGGACCCATCCTCTGATGGCTACTTCCAGCAGGATAATGCACCATGTCACAAAGCTCGAATCATTTCAAATTGGTTTCTTGAACATGACAATGAGTTCACTGTACTAAAATGGCCCCCACAGTCACCAGATCTCAACCCAATAGAGCATCTTTGGGATGTGGTGGAACGGGAGCTTCGTGCCCTGGATGTGCATCCCACAAATCTCCATCAACTGCAAGATGCTATCCTATCAATATGGGCCAACATTTCTAAAGAATGCTTTCAGCACCTTGTTGAATCAATGCAACGTAGAATTAAGGCAGTTCTGAAGGCGAAAGGGGGTCAAACACAGTATTAGTATGGTGTTCCTAATAATCCTTTAGGTGAGTGTATGTGAGCAGCATGTAGGCTATGTAAAAGTTTGTAGTTCAGAAAAGCCACTGAAATAAGGCCATAAAACCCATACTGAATATTCGTTCTCAAGACTTTTGTAAACCGGATCTTGTAGCCGTTTTTGCTTTAAAACAATGTGAAAATCATCCTGCCCACTCATTCACATAAAACAATCTTTGATTTAAAATTTGTGAGACACGTTATGTGTCAGAAAGGCTGTATGTGAGGAGGCATGAATGATCATAATTATTGATGTATATTGATATATATTTTATATTTCAACGTGTTTCACTCGATTTTAGAGATTGTAGTCTGGTAATAAAGTTTGGTAAAAGTCCAACTAGTAAAATGTGTATAAGTTTAAGTAGGCTAACAATAACACATTCAATAATGCAACACATTACAGATACTGAGCAGAAACGTGAGAAAGTGTACCTCATTGGTTTCATACGGATTACAGAATGTTTGTTGTTCGATATGACTTGCTTCATTTAAAAGTAGAAGGTTCAAGCTTTCTCAATATCTCTAGTCTGTGAGGCAAGTATTCACTAAGTTTTCAGGTCATTTTTGTGGTGCATTTCTGAAAGATATTCTCAGAGACAAAAGCGCACCATGTTTGATTCTTTATTTTAAAAAAGTTATTTTAAGTTGTAGTATAAAAAAATCTGTAGAACGCGCCGGTGCGTTCTTCAACCCCAGAGGGTTAAATAACAAATAGTTATTTATCAGACTGCAATAAACAAATAGTGTGATACACAATTCAACAGCCAAAGATGCCCATCTGTTAATGTATTAACAATTGTTTTTAATTAGTATTTAAACATTCTCTATGATCAATTTTTTTTGTAAAAAATATTTTAATAACACGGTTTTGGTGGTTATAGAGTTCTAATGATGGTGTTCAACTATAACCGTCGGTCTCACAGTTATATACTAACTGTCACACCCCTATGTATTATTATATTGGCGGTGTTTTAAAGGGCATTCAGCTTTTTTCAAAGAGGGTCTGTAGTGTACTATGCATACTAACACAAACAACTACAACACAGCATGTCAATTAAAAGTATCTGTGCTAAAAATATAAAAACTTAATTTAAAAACATACACACTATATATCTCAATAACACAATATATCTCAATAACACAACTTACCCTAATTAAAAGCTGATTTAATCAAGAGTAAAATGTAAATAACCTTGTCTGTCTGGGCCAAAAAAAAAAAAAACTACAAAAAAAACCTAAACCTAAATACCCTGACCGCAACTCTCCAAGCAGGGCATTCCAGCAGTGAGTTGTGGTTTCTGAACACACACTCCAACAAACCACTTTTGCCTATTTCATGCCTTTAAAATGAATGAATAAAATCCTGCAAGATCTGAGGTCTCATACAAGAGTGATGTCAAGCCACAAAAGTAATGCTGAATGAGAGTAAACTTAGAGACTTCGCAACGCAATATTCCTGAATGATTGAAACAACCCTCAGGCATATGGCAAGCAGTTTTAACATTTAATCAAACGTACTAGTATCTATTTACATGCTACTAGTACTTATTTGTTTTTAGATATTAATATTTAGGTATTAGTGCTTATTCTTTATGTACTAGTACCTTTTAAAGGAGAACTCCGGTCAATTTTAACATTGAGCTCATTTTTTTGTACATTTGGAGTGCTGTCAATACAGAGAACAACGACAAAAATCAGTGTTGCCTACACCGAGTTATTCTATTTTTAAAATTTGCACCCTGTTGACTTCAATGGGGCAAGTACTAAACCTGCTTTTAGGCTCTTAACATCCTTGATGTGTCATTACAAGTGCACAGAAAATGTGAGTGATTCCTTCTGAGTGAACACGAGTGAATCTGACTGCAGTAGATGTGAAAGATATGTATAAAAATGATGTTATTTAAGCCAGCGCAAATACCTGTGTTTACATCCTGTTTTCGGTTGAAGTCCAAAGTAATCGATTGCCGAGTTCACGCGCGTGACCTATGCAACAGGGTGCAAATTTTAAAAATAGAATAACTCGGTGTAGGCAACACCGATTTTTGTCGTTGTTCTCTGTATTGACAGCACTCCAAATGTACAAAAAAATGAGCTCAATGTTAAAATTGACCGGAGTTCTCTTTTAAAAGATACTTATTAGATTAGGCATCCTCAAAGACCGGACAGCGGTTCCAAATTGGACCACGAAACATAATGACAACGGTAGCACCGTTTTACTGTTCTAACACAATGGAGTGGTACCACAAGCACTGGTTGTTTATGGTAATGATATTTCGAGAGCTATTTCTTCTAACATTTTTATCTAGAAATTGCGCTTTGCTTCTTTCTCCTGAGCACCACATTAAGAGCTGCAGATGACACTGTTATTTTAACAACAGAAGCAGAAACAATATAAATTGATACTTTCGCTAAAACACTGCAGAAAATAAGAATGCAGGATAGGGCTGCCCGATTAATCGCAATTAACATGATAAACAATATTTTAATTGGGAATATTTGTTTTCTGCTCATTATAAGCACGTTTTTATTATGATGTACTGTACATTGTTTGTTTGTTTTTAGTATAGGTCTACTTATTTTAAGCAAAATATAAAAATGGTCCAGACTTAAGGCCCATAAGAGCTTTTCACACTTGAAATAGTTAACCCTGGGTCATTCTAAACCCCGGGTAAACAGAATCCTGGGATGTCTTTCTCGTTTCACACTGCTCATACTATACCCGGGGGTTAACAGTTAATCATGGGTATTCATAAGTTGCCATTTCACACTGCACAAGCCTAAACCCTAGGTTAAAGTCCTTATTTGCATATTGTGTCAGTGATACTGACTGGACAAACACAGCATGTGACCTGTTTACATAACGGCTCTAGCATTGTGCGTCGTCATTACACATTGCTGACTGTAATATCAAGTTTTTCTGAGTTAGCTTTTCGAACTATAAAGGTAAGAATGAAACAGTCTCTTCACCCCAATTTATACATTACCCATCACCATTTGACATTTTTCCTGTCATACGCAGAAACAGCATGACGAAATGTTTCCGTGACTGCCCAAAGCGTGTGAATATAAGGCAGAGCAGGGTTTGCTAACCCCGCATCTGGCTGCACGAGAATGGTTAAAATGATAATCACGATTATTTTGCTCAAAATTATAATCGCGATAATTAATCACGATTATTCTCATTTGAGAAACTACAGAGAAAGAGAAGAGACAGTTAACGGTTTTGCACGAGTATTTGCGCAAAATCCGCACAGATTTGATTTACACGAATTTCCCCAGCAAAGTGAGTAGCCTACATAATAACATGCCAAATTGGCCAGTGATTTGACAGCGATACCCGCCGAAGTTCATTTTTAGCCGCATTTGGCGGGTGTTAATTTCAAACCATTAGACTTCATTTAACCAACTACAACTTCCTCAGACATCAAGTCAATACAAATGGCATGATTTAACGCTAGATGAGCACTTTGTGATGCGTCTTCACATTAGATCTTCTAAGCGACACATTCCGGTTGAAAATGAGACAAAGTAGGCTACAGATCCAGATCGCTCAGCAAATTCGTACTGCAAAGAAAAATAGTCTACTTGTTGATACACACTGAAAACGGTCAGACAGTGGCTGTCGTTTTCAACTGATTCACATCATGAAAACTGGTAAAAACATAAACTTCAAAAAATAGAACAGCGAAACTCATTTAGAAACAGATTTAGTCACACAAACGGAACAAGTGGCTTGTGAAGAAACAGACTGGCTGTGTAACAATTTGATGCAAACAGAATATCGATGTGGAGACCAGTGCTTTTTCCGCAGTGTAGAGCGCACGCGAAGGGTTGCCAGATTGCACCTATTAAGTAATACACGGGGCATAAAATGTAAGAGAAAATCTCTGTTTGGGTAATTTGGGAGATTTAAGATATTCAGATCTGGCAACCACAAACATCAGTGCTAGTGGGGACTTGTTTACAATGCAAGATAATGCAAATGTCTAATAAAAAAGTGTTTTCAGGATAAAATATGAGCGGGCAAATATCGCAATGATTTTTTAAAATTAATCGAGAGAGGCAGATATCGTTATCGCGATTAAAATACGATTAATCGTGCAGCCCTACCCGCATCTAAAGTGTGAAACGCTCCTTTACCTGGGGTTAAAAACGGTGTTTAGAATAACGATAACCCTATAGAGTAGTGCTCGGCAGTATACCAGTTCATACCAAAAACCAGTGTTTATTTTTGTTATGATATGAAAGAAAGGCGTATAGCACTGCTGACTTCAGTGACCCAGATGAGCCTGCATTATCTGTTTTGAGCTGTTGTTATCTTGGAATAACTTACCGCTGGATGTTACTATTGACCAATCAGAATCAAGTATTCCACAGAGCCGTGTAATAATAAAAGTAAGGGATAAAGTACATCCAGCCGGTGGTTCTCTCAAAATAACCTCATCAGGATGATGAGGACCTCGACGCGAAGCGGAGGGGTCTTGGATCAGCCTGAAGGGGGTTATTTGTGTTGACAGTCTTGTCACTTCTTCTTGAGTCTCTCTATCATTGTCTGACTCCGGTTTGAACAAACAAGGCTAAAGGTTTTTGAAATTTTCAGTGCATGTCTATGTGAGGTAAAAGGACACAAGATGTTGAAGCTCCGCACCCTGTGCTGGGAGCAGCAGCTCATTTGCATTTAAAGGGACAGACAGAAAAACTTTGAGTTTTTGCTCACACTCAAAAAGTGACAATATTAACATGCTATATAAAAATATACGTGGGGTATTTTGAACTAAAACTTCACATAATCTACACACTCTGGGGACATCAAAGACTTAGGCCTATTTTACATCTTGTGAAAAGGACATTATACCACCCCTTTAAATCTACAATAAGTAAATCCACTTCACCACCTAATTACTCTTCAACAGCGATGTCATAGAAATATACAGAGCTACCGCTAAAACGGAAGTTAAAAAACAATATTCTAAAGATGGCTGCGCACTTGTTTCTCTGGCAAATAAGGTCTATAGTTTGAAAAATGGAGGGGAGCACGGAATAAAATACCCGGGCCTTAATATTCTCCGACTGAGAGCTTTGATATTTATCTTTAATTCACACATATAGAATGACCGCATCTGCTCCATTGCGATCGGCTACTTTAAACAGCTTTTAGTCCAAAAGAGCGCACATTTAGAAAAACCTTGATACATTCTCATATGTTCACGTCTTATTGCTTAATTTTTTTCACTAAATGATGTGCTCTGGAGAGTTTTGAGGGCTCTATCCACTGCCATCACAATATAGGAATAGGCATACATTATCAAACGAGTTCCCGTTTTATATATTTATAACACAAGCTTATGATTTGTGAGTTATCACACCAGCAAGAGGGCTGTTTTTCCAAACATCTGCACAATCGCAAATGTGACATTTATACAACAGTTCAATAAAGTTAATGAGTAACTTTTATACATTCTGTTTTTGCTCCGTCAAAGAAAACAGGGGTGCGTTCTCCGATAGCGTTGTCTCTTAGCTCGCTACGAAGACTCAAAAGGTACACCTTAACTACAGGTATACCTTTCCTACGTGTGTTCTCCGAACTATACCTTAGGATGTTGCTTAAGGTAAACCTTCTTAAGTTCGACCTTAGCAGGCGCTGTCCATGGTGGAGGCGCTGAATAGGTTGATATCGATGCCTCGATGATCGATTGTGCGCTCTTTCCTTCACAGCGGTATAGGTAAAGTATTGAGAAAACAATGTTATTTATAAAGAAGCGTTTTAGAAATAGTACAAACTGCATTTATCGGGGCTCATTGAAATATGTACATGCAGAAATAAATATGAGTATGTGTTTATAATTTAGCAAGTGTGCAATCCCAAACCCTCACGGCCATAAGTGTGTTAATGTTCTCCACAACGTATGCTGATTATCCACCAGCCATGTAGTTGACATACACTAACTGGCTCCGCGGACGGCGCCGTCTTTGATTTAAAACAAGTACTCGCTGTCTCGCTGCCATAGCTATAAAGTTTGTGCAACTCATCTTTCTTTATATAGACTCCTAAGCCTTTTCTGTCAAATGGTTCGCCAGCTGATGTGCCTTAGGATAGTAATTAAAAAAGCTAACAACCATTAGTGTATGGAAACTTTATTAATGAAAACACTTCCATACACTGGGTGTAGGCTATAACAACTTAAGTATTTTATGTGTAAAATTTTAAAGTAAAGTAAAAATGTAATCTTAATACTAAATCAGATTTTATATTAAATGTTCATATAAAATTTTCTATGTGTAATTAAACTGCGATGTAAAAAAGCTTTTTGCGTAGTGGTGGCCACTAGCGGTATGAACCGTCAGCAGCGATAAGGTATAGCTAAGAGCGCTCCAGACCAACCTTACGAACGTATGACTTACAGAAGGTATACTTAACTAAGAAGGTTTCGGAAACCACGTATTAACGATAAGGCACTTCTTAAGGTACAACTTAAGAACGACGTAGCGTTAAGGTAGCTTCGGAGAACGCACCCCAGAACAAACAGCAGAACCGCTGCGCCTCAGAGCAAAAACAAAATATCTGCATTTTTAACAGAATCAGACAAGTAAAGGATTTAATTAGGCTACCCATTCATAAATACAGTCGTTTGCTAGGTTAAACGAATTAGGATTTTTGAACGAATCGGTTGAATAAAGGATACAACTCCCTCATTAAGATGGAGACTTGCCACCACCTGGCGGTGTTAGTTTCAAAGTTAAAAAGTAGACTTAATTTTTTTCAATCATTTCTACATAACATTTTTTACATTTAAAACAATCTCTTAACATAATTTATGCAATTATAATTTGCTGTGTAAATCCACACATGCCATGTCTAAACAGCCTGTGTCAATCCAAAAATGGATTTTATTGATACCGACTTCCTTTTATTTAGTCATAATAGCCATACACCGTGTCTCTGCATTCTGATTGAATGTGTTGACTAAATTTAAGAATCTGACATAAGAGGACAGATAGCTATGACAATGAATTTAAAAATACTGTTTTCTCTTGGCTTTATTATTAGAGTTTTGATCTTCTCTCAACCGAGAGAGCACATCCTGCATTATATTGTATTATAATGACTATTTAATAATAGCCTACCACTAAACTTTGACTATAGACATGTTGCATATTAATTGTTCTAGGAACCTTTGTGTAATTTGTGCTACTCCATTGATGTTTGTAGCACAAGTAGGGCCCAAACATAAACTCAAGCCCAGCCGCCCCCAGCCCCCTAAGTCCTGCCCTGGGCGTGGGTGTTTTTATATGAATGCATCTTTGAAGGGAACTGACTGTCTTTAGAAAAGTTTCAATGTTATTTTGATTTTTCCTTTTTTTTCTTTATCTTTCCTGATAAAGCAGCGTTTATGAGCGCTGCTGGTTTGTGTACAGCCGTTACGGGGGAAACCGCTATTTCTGCCACTCCTCAAGCACCTCCTGCTGGCACCTCTTTGTAAACAGCATAATTTTGTGGGGCATCAACTATTAAACCTGTATTATTGTGGAATGTTTCTACAATATTCACTCATGACAGTAAAATAAGGCATTCTAAGTCAATCTACTGCAGTATTTCCTCTCTCAATCAGTAGAAAATGTGGTAAACACCCAGTCATGCTTGAGAAAAAAAATAAAAAATACTGTCATATAACGTGAAACCGGTATAATTTTTAAAAATACCGTGATAAATGTTTGGTAATACCGCCCAGCACTACTATAGAGTATCTTTTCTTTCACATGGCCTTCTGCCTTGCATATGTATCTAAATGTAAAAATAATAATAGCTTGATAAAACATCTGATCTCATGTTTTAATTCATATATAATTGGGCTAGGGATGTTAACCGATGACCGTTTGACCGATGGTTGACCGTATCAACGTTAACCGATCAAAGTTTTCGGTAGTCGGTTAAAAAAAAGTGATCTGTAAATTAGGCAATTAGACAGTGGACTTAACGCTACTACAGTTAGCCATCTCATTCCAAGATCTTTTTGTGCGAAGTGAACAAATCTCTCACACTCAATTTTTCATAACTCGCCTGTTTGTACTTAATAAACCAATAAAAACATTTGGCGCGAGGTCACAGCGTTTGGGTTCGCACGCTCACAAGGTTTGTGAAAAGTAAAGGCTACAGGCTAAAACACTCGAGGTTAGAGCCAGGGCAGACGACAGGATGAAGCGTGCGAAGAAAAGGAGTGTGGGACGATTTCACCAAAAAGAATGACACAGATGTAAGTTGCAACTTGTGTGATACAGTGCTTAAATGCAGTAGTAGCACATCATCTATGATGTAAGGTGATGATGATCATCTTTCTTTATTATTGTTAGCACTACCTCAAACTAAAGCGGCGTCTCTTCAGAGCTGTCCTTTTCTTAAATGAGCCGCGGCAATGTTTCAAATGAGCTTCTAACACTAGACAAACGCCTTTATTTTCAACGCGATCACCTTGTACCCAAACCATTTCGAAACTAAGGGGCCATTTGTCCTTCGATTACATACAAGCTCCTCAGCGCCGCGTTTGCGGGACTCATGTTTCGCGCTGTAGGGGATTTAAAAAAAGTGACGTGAGCGGGAGGCAGAGCGGCAGAGAGATGCGACAGTTGCGAAATTGCAGGCGCGGCTCTAAATGGCTGTTATTTCAAATAGCGTAGCATATTAATTTAAACTAATCGGTTAACCGGTTTCAACCGGCTAATGAGGCTCGGTGGTCGGTCAAGAAAATTTTTCGTTTTCGCCATCCCTAAATTGGGCTCAACTGCTGAAATATAAAAAAAATAAATTAATAGAAAAATTCTCAGAAGCCACTGCTTTGAGGGCCCAATATACTCATCTTTGATGACTATTTTGACTGTTTAGGATTTCTGTTTGTTTTGTTTAGAAATGCCTACTTAATGCATAGGCTAATTAACTAATGGGACCTTATTGTAAAGTGTTAACTATTGTTCTTTAGCTATTTGATATGCTTGAAACATTTGTTTACTTTGAACATTTAAATACAATATACATTTATACATGTATCTATACTTAAAAATAATATTATATTCTATAAAATGTTTAGTAAACCTGTTGGGACAACACTTTATTCTAACCTAATTCAATAAGTGATGATACCATATACGATGATAAAAGCTTCAGCAATTATCGTTCATTTTTGCAATTAACTTCAATGGGATTCATTCAGATATCAACTATTCAGTTTTGGATAGTATGTATTCCAATTGTGACTAGTACAGATACTAGTATCTAAGAAAAGAAGTACTAGTAGTGGCATGAGCCTAGAGCCTAAATGTTAAAACAGCTTGCCATATCAGGCCTGAGGATGCTCAATATAGTAAAAAATAAATAAAATAAAAAAATCGAAAAAGTGTGAAAAAAGAAGATAAAAAGTCCAGCTATGCTCTGTGTTCAGAGTTTGATTCAATGTGGAGCACAGAAATTTAACTTCCTGAAATGTCAAAAATATTCCCATCTACGAAAAATAGCTACATGTGATCATGGTCAGCCTGCAAGTTAACACTTAACAGGCACAGGAGGTGGCTCAAATAGTAAACCCCTTCTGCACTGCAATTTACCATTACTTTTTAATGATGCAACTTCACTCCTGTAAGATATGGCAGATCTACAGAATGGCATTTCTCTGAAAATTTGTGAAACGGCATTTAAGATCCAACATTTGAAATAAATCCACTGCTGAAATCTTGGTCTTGAACAGCACTGGGTTTCATTAGATGATAATGATGAGGGCTAGACAAAGGAAGTGAGCACTTAATTCCCATGTGTGTTTGTAAAAGAGAGAGTGCTCAAACAACCCATTGGACAAGGTAAAATATTGGGACCTGAGTCAGCCTGTCATTTTAAGAGAAGGGGGGGAGGGGTGGGGGTGGGGGTGGTTGCCAAGGACAACAAGGGGGAGTGGAAAATGAAAACATGTCCCACTTTCCTTTCCCCATCCAATTTCTCTCTCCAGTGACAGCAGCCAGAGGTCAAGCCAGTGTGCTTGTGGAACTACAGGGACCTTCAAAGACAGCACACTGAAGAAAAATATATATATTAATTCATATTTCTACATCCATCACCCAACTAAAATTTTTTGGCTTAATGTTGAAAAAAAAGAAAACCATTATAGCAATTATGTCAGCAAAGTCCAAATGAATAAGGATGCAGTCCTCATAATGCAGCATATTTCCTTGTTTGTCTGAAATGCAAAAGCCAAATGAGCTGAAACATCATTGTACTGAACACATCTTATCACGTCATAAGATCATCATATTTTTGTTGCAATAAGATTATTATAAGATTATGGATGCGTTGTAAACAAAAGCTCAATAAAACCTTATTTTTGAATCATACCTGGGGCATGGTTAATCGATGCAAACGGATTTGCAGTTGTCTGATGCTTTTCAAGGTTATACAACTGGCAAACTTCTCATGTTACATTGTACACAAGTACAACACACAACACAGTCAGTCTGCAAAACCCTGGCACACTGCTACAGAGAGACAGTGAACCAATTCATAACAGCAAAAGATTTTATAAGGATTCTTGATGGACTGACTAGATCTACTGTCAGCTGTGAAGCATTTATCCCACAGGCACTCAGGATGAGGATGGCCTGACGGTTCAGTGTGAGACAGTTTTGGGACAGTTGGCAGAACTGTCACTAGTCCTATCAGGTCAGTGCTGCGTTGTCACTACATCTTGCATTCACTGATTGTGTACATGTGTTTTCACGTCTTGCGAACTAAAACATTTGTCACAAATTGGACGAGTTGAAAATGACACCAAGTTAACATTATATCCAGCTGACTAATGTAGATTAGGTTTGCAAGAATGACTGGAGATAGTCTTGAAAATATCCATCAAGAATGGGTTTAAAAACCAAAAAGTTTGGGATCAGTAAATATTTGTTTTAAAGAAATTAATACTCGTATTCAAAAAGGACACATTAATCAAAAGTGAAAGTAACCTTTATAATTTTACAAAAGATTTCTGATTAAAAAAAATGCTTGTTCTTTTGAACTTTCCTAAAAAAAAGAAAAAGTCTCAGTTTCCACAGAAATATTAAGCAGCACAAATGTTTTCAACGAATAAAAAATTAAGAAATGTTTTTAAGCACCAAATCAGGATCATTTGACACTGAAGACTAGGCAATGGCTGCTGAAAATTACAGGAATAAATTACATTTTTAACAGTATTTTTGATCAAATGCAGCCTTGGTGAGCATAAAAGACTCTTCAAAAAAATCTTATTGACTGGCCCAAATAAGCCAGCAGAAAAAATAATAAAAAAATTGTTGTTAAGCCCTGCCCATATGTTTCATCTAGTGCCATGCACACTATGCATTGTGCTTTTGCTAAAACAGCTCACAAAAAAAAAAAAAATGAATAACGTTTTGAAGAATCTTTACTCAGCTAATTTCCACACAATTATAGCACTAAATGAAGAACCAAAAACAACATAAAAAATACACAGCAAAAGCGGTTCCTCTGACTCTTGCATTAAAGGGTTAGTTCACCCAAAAATGAAAATTCTGTCAGTAATTACTCACCCTCATGTTGTTCCAACCCCGTAAGACTTTCGTTCATCTTCGGAACACAAATTAAGATATTTTTGATGAAATCTGAGAGCTGGATCACTCCTCCTGCAGGCTTATGGACACTATAACTTGCTGGCCCAGAAAATGTATTAAAGACATTGTTAATATAGTCCAAGTGACTCCAGTGGCTCAATCTTAAGTTTATAAAGTGACGACGAGAATACTTTTTGCGCGCAAAAACAAACAAAAATAACGACTTTATTCCACTTTTCATTTCCTTCTCTCTGGACCTCGAGTCTTTTCAAGTAGTGTTTAAGCGTAGCGCGTCTGTGTTGCACGTCACCATGTAAGCTCACTATTGGCCGACGCTGGTCATGTGTGTGATACATGGCGACGTGAAACACAGACGCGCTACGCTTAAACACTACGTAAAAAAAACTCGAGGTCCAGAGAGAAGGAAATGAAAAGTGGAATAAAGTCGTTATTTTTGTTTGTTTTTGCGCACAAAAAGTATTCTCGTCACTTTATAAACTTAAGATTGAGCCACTGGAGTCACTTGGACTATATTAACGATGTCTTTAATACATTTTCTGGGCCAGCAAGTTAAGGTGTCCATAAGCCTGTGGAGGAGTGATCCAGCACTCAGATTTCATCAAAAATATCTTAATTTGTGTTCCGAAGATGAACGAAAGTCTTATGGGGTTGGAACAACATGAGGGTGAGTAATTACTGACAGAATTTTCATTTTTGGGTGAACTAACCCTTTAAATTCCAGTCATACGAAAGTCATACAGAAAGCTATGAGGAAAAGATCAAAATAGAAGTATTTTTTCACTGAGGTGCTAACACAAACTGCAGCAAGCAGGATCAGGGAATACAATTTTTTATATCTTTATATCTATCTTGAATACATTCTCAGCAGTTTTTAAATTATAATCTCACTGGATGGGAAGATTATCAGTGAATAATGACTTTTAAAATCATATGACTTGCAGATTTTTAAAACCATATGACTTGTAGTATAGAGCACACAAGTCATTTGGACAACTTTTATATTTCCAATTGAGCTGTGGTCACTGATCTTCAAGAAACTTCTTCAAAAAAATCTCATATCTGGCGCAGAAGAAGATTTGGAAATAACATGAGGGTGAGTAAATGATGGCAGAGCTCACATTTTCAGGTCAACTATCCCTTTAACACAGAACTGCAGCACCGTCAGACGTAAATCTGACTTAACTGTTGGCACAAGCACATATTGCAGCACAGCAGCAGAGGAAAGGATGGCCTACATCACAGGAAGATGAAAAAAGAGGGGGAAACCCCTACGCATTGACCACAGTCACAACACGTTTACAACATACTGCAGGACCCAAACCACAAACTGCTCTCTTCACTCAACTGTTTCTTGAATTACCCACGTTGATGAACAACAATGCTGCTGATTGAGCTATATTAAGGACGACATTCTCTCAACAAAGAAGTGGCAGATAAAACCGCACAGAATTGGTTTGGTTTTGTTTCATTAAAACGTTTACCTTTGATTCCCATGGGCAGGCACAAGGCTATCGGTAAATCACACCATCTCTACTCTTTGTATGTGTGTGTGTGTGTGTGTGTGTGTGTGTGTGTGGGGGGGGGGGGGGTGATCTGATAATCAAGGGAACTTGAAATCCAGCAATTTGGGTTCAGCAATTCTTCATTAGCAAATCTCACAACAAATGTTAAGGCTCCTGTGAACACAAGAGTCAAGAGGCTCCATATGGGAAACTGAGAGATACTGTAGAGGTGAATGAACTCAGGGGGGGCCAAACAGGATGGGACTTGATGTAAACCAATTTGGTCATCAGTTAAAACTTTACCTTTAATTAGACCCTGATGACTTCCAGAATTCCAGAGGAAATAAACAGTCGAGACAAAGACAGGGGAATATGTTCCTGTCCACTAATTTTCCTAAACAATACCCTGTCCAATTACAGAGGTCCAAAATAAGGCAGAGTACAGTTGCCTCTTTTCTAAATACAAATAAAGGCAGGTCAGTGAGGGAGAACCTGTTAGATGATGCAAAAAAAGCTCTCTCGTGGGGACTATACAAGTTTTTTATAAGCAGAAACATATCAAACACGCAAAGTAAGCTTTTTGATCTCATTAGTGTCAATATGTTATGCTGGGCAACTGAAAGAGTATCTCCTAAATCAAGCATGTCACATATTTGAAACCAAACTGGTTACAGCATGCTGGTAGCTACTGACAGCTCCACTTGAGCATGCAAGCTTATTCCTAGTATGATTCTTCCTCTTTATTAAATGACGTGTCCGCATACATGAAGGCATTACATCTCTAATAACTGAAAACTACGCATTCTCAGCTAGCCTAGCTTCATGTGGTTTTAGCATTCAGGTGGTTCTTAACAGCTCTTTTGGGTGAAAAAGTTACTAAAATGCGGCTTATCTGGTTGTTTCAACCTCTTTGTGCAATAAACTAAAGAACTTACGTAGTGTTAATGTTTTCTTTTGGTTTAGCATGCAAGCTAACCATAATAACTAAGCTTTGCTTACTAGTTCTGTGTGGAAGAGTGAAATAGGTTACTATATGAAGTTTAGCAGGTTATAATAACCAACATTACGGATAAACAGTCAAGGACTGTAGTGATTTTAATACACAAGGCATAACTGTAAATGTAGCTAATTCAGCAGCTCGCCATGGCAGATTAGCAAGCAAAGCAAAAAAGGAGAAAAAATGCCCTACCTGAGTCAAGTTTACTGCTCCACTCTTCTCTTCTTGCTCATAAAACGAGCCAAAATCCAAGCCAGCGACTTCTGATATTTGCTTAGCCGAGCAAATTCGCTCGCACTTTTCTTTCGTAGTGTTATTGAATAAAAAAAAAAGCCTCTTGCGCGTCCCAGGTTCACACACACATACACACAAACACATATAAGACGCGCTAGCAGGCTGCTAGTACTTTTACGTTACACCATCCGTCCTACATTACTCGCTTTTAATGCCTCGTTCAACAACAAAACAGCTCAATTAGAGTCTGTGCTCTTCGCTTTCAGTTTCCGTGAGCAAATATTACATGTAGTGTTGTATCCTCCTCTTATTCAGTAAAACAATGAGGGGAGGGCTAAGCTTCAGAATTCGGTTAGCAATGTCGCTACGCCATCTATCTGCTCGAGCTCAGATTAGGCACACAGCAAAAAGGTCCAATCAACCTTCTTGGTTGGACCTATGGGCCAAATAAGACAACAGTGTCGAAATGTAGTGAAGCAATACATTAAAGGCGATTTTTTTCAGTCAAATAATTCGTTTTTATATATCTATACATTATTGTTTAAAAAGTTTGGGGTTAGTAAGATTTTTTAAATAAATTAATACCTTTATTAATTCTTAAATCAATCAAAGGAGACAGTAAAGACAAGGTTCTATTACAAATAAATTCTGTTCTTATACACTGTATTATAATAATATATTATAGCTTTATAATAATAAAAGATGATTGCATTGAGATGGAAGCCTCCTCATTCACTTTCTGTTAAATGTTGGATTCTTACATTTTTGGGTGAGATTCTTCTAGAACTGTCTACTGCTTGTCTACATATTTTCGTTTGACTGGTTGTTGTGATTTTGAAATGCTTTAATATGTTGTTGTTCCTTTCCCTTCAATAAACATTTGATAACAAAAAAAGCTATATAATAATAATAATATACTATATGTTATAATATAAACTTATAATAATAATAATAATGATATTATTTATATATATATATATATATATATATATATAAAGAATTAGTACACACACACACACATATATGTATATATATAATGTGTGTGTGTGATATTCTATTAAATTAATTTAAAAAAAAAATTTCAAATATAATAATTCTTACTAATAATATAATATAATATAATATAATATAATATAATAGAATGTTTATTCACTCATCAGGCTTTTTTCCACTATGTCCACTAGGTGACTTCAAATGATGGCCTAATTTTTCATAAATCTTCATGGCATCATTCATAATTTATGCAAATGTAGATTAAATTCATTTTAAAGATAATATAAAAAAAGACTTATTTGTTATTTCAATAACTTTATACACACCTCTCACAAAGGTTGGTATGGAGATTATGATTTCAAAAAGCTACCTTGTTTTCAGGATGTTTTCCCCCCTACTTTCAGATCACTAGGTTTAATGGTTTTGGGAGGGAAAAAAATCCTCAGCCACAATTTCTTCTTTCCACAGAAGATATCAAAATAGCATAATAACAGGACACAAAAAGATTGCTCACACCCAGTACATAAACCAAACAAAGAGAAGGGTGTATCCACCGTGGACAGACTGTGGAAGTGTTGAATGGCAAGCGGTGTTCTAACATGAAAGACAAGCCTCTGTAATGTGATCACCAGCATGAATGAGGTACAATACCATAGGCCATACTGACAGCTGACAGAACACACAGCCAGCTGCACTACTTTCTGCACTTTTATCTCCCTTTAATCTGCTCCTCTAATCAGATCTCTTGTAATTTGTAACTCTTTGTACTGGACACAGCCCTAAATGCACACTAAGCAGAGAGCCAGGTGTTTCTCGCTACCTATGTTCCTGTGAACTCACATGCTGTCAAACAGCGGCTGCAAACCATGGTGTAAATCACACAAGACATTAATTGTACAAGAAAACATAGTTACGGTCTGTGGGAGAAATATATTATGAGCCAAATGTGCTTTGCTTGCTATAATTTCATGGGTTATAGTTGATGTAAATCAAGGACAATGTCATGTTTGGTTCTTTGATAAATAATGACGTTACATGCTACTGTTTCATTTCACATCTTGTTGAAAGGGAGAAAAGTTAGTGGGGGTCGTATTGTCTAGGCCCCTCCCAAAGAGTGGGCTGGTTTTGGAAGATGAAGTCCATTATATGACAGGATACATCTATTTTCTCTTCAGCAGTCCTGAGGCAGGAAACCCAGCGGTTGCACTCAGTGAACATCCCCTCTTTCCTATTCCCTTAACCTCTCTCTCTCTCTCAGACGCATCCAGACTCAGTGCTGACCCATACAGCTGGAGGGATGCTGGCCTTTCTGAGGGGAGCTGTGCAGCCAGTGACAGTCAGCAAGGCGAGGGATATTGTCCAGAAGCGGAACTCCAGCATCTACAGCAAACCACCCAAAAGCAAGATCGGACCTGGGGTGAGTGAAACAATTACAAAATCCTAAAAGGTTGCAAAGATTCATGGGATCAGTTTAACTGAGGTCAATGGAGATAATGCACAGAAAAAAAAACTTTTTTCAAGATTTATGCATTTCAGTTAATAGTAAAATTTCATCAAATTGAATGAAATAATCCGTTTATATTATGAATTAAGAATATTAAATGAGTAAAAAAACAACACATTTTTTTTCTATGAATCTTAAACTTAAACACATTTTCTCCCACCCCACGTTTCTGAATATGAATCACATAAAAACTAAATCGCCCATTCTCTTGTTCCATTAAGATTTACACAAAATGTTTTATTAAGCTTTTACTAATTTAATTCATAATATGAGTAATATGTAGGGATTATTCAATTTAATTTGTTGGATATTACTATTAATTGAATTGTGTACATTTTGAAAAAAGGCTTACAACTATTTTGAATGTGGGATTAGCTCGGATGACTCTTTGTATTGGAGAACATAATCCTTGTGTTTGGACAAGAACAGAATTACAATGTCAAATCAAGTTTGAATCATTTAAAACACCAAATTGATTTCAGATAATTATATATATACATATACAATGTATATGGGGGTCAGTACTATTTACTTTTTTTTTTTTTTTTAATTACTTTATTCAGCCAAATAAGATGCATTTAAATATATATATTTTTAATATCACTAGCACAACTGTTTTCAACATTGATAATAATGTAAAATCTTTCTTGAGCACCAAAACAAGACATATTGGAATGATTTCTGAAGGATCAAGTGAGACTGAAAACCGCAAAAAATCACAACTCATTATATTTTTATATTTCGTAGATTTCGTATCATCATATATTATATTATATAGTTTCTTTTTTGAGTTTTACTTCCAAAAGTTGAGATAATTGTAAAAACAAAAACAAAACAAAAACACAGTGTGGAGTAATGGTTGCTGAAAATACAGTTTTGCCATCACAGGAATAAATTACATTTTAAAAAATAGACAAACGTTTAATAATATTATTTCACAGTATTACTGTTTTTGAATTAAATAGTGGTGTAAATAGTCAATTTCATGTGTGCATTCCTGTGTTTTTCTGCAGCAAAGTTTCTTGATTATGTCTGTGTTTGCCGTTGCCCTCCTGGCCCCTGCCGGGTGGATTCTGCACCACATCCCAGAATATCGTCAAAGAGCAAAACCCCCACCATCCTGAAGAAAGCACACCGGTGTACCACAGACAGACCTGGCTGCCTCTAAAGCATTATTCACCTCCAGTGAGAAATGTAGATCTTTATAACATACAACATCATGAGCAACATCACAAGTAATATAATAACAACAATACATTAATACAATTATCAAATAATACAGTTAAACAATTGTTTGAGAGGGAGAAAAGGCCCCATTTGAATCTAATGAGAAATATAATTTCATGGTGTTTAATGCCTTAGGACTGTGGCCCTTAATGACATTGTAAGCAGTGGCCCTGCCTTTTTTCCTGTAATAAAGTTTTTTTTAAAACCACCTGTTTTGATTGATAACTTGTTTAAAACTGTTTTTTTAACTTGTGTTTCACTGTGATAAATGTTCTTGGCTTGGGGGCATTTTTTAGAAGTATACATGGAATATATAGAATTGGGTAGGCAAATTCTTTTAATCAGTCCCCCGTTTCTATGTCAACACTATCAATGCCAAAATGAATCTGCAGCAGTCAGGTGGTGCAAGTAAGAGCTTTGTAAGTTGTTTGCATTCATTATTATTGTAATGTTACGTGCTTTGAGACATGAGGTAATTTAACGCCGCTTCTCGTGATGCTTTGCAGACTCTGTCTTTTGGAGACGTTCTGAAGGGAGGGTGGGATCTTGTGCTGCATCCTAATTTGACTACATATAGCCTATACTCCCTAAAAGTATGTACTCTTTTTGTAATAAAAAGTACATACTTTTGAATGTGTAAAGAGTAGACAAGCTTAGGGACATACTACTTCGTCATAACTTTAACGGACAGCTCTGCCGCTTAGTTACGTGCATTCTGTCACCATTGAAACTGCAGTTACCCCCATCCGGGTATCTTTGGAATACTCATTTCAACATACTACAATTTGGGACACACACTAATTCAAATTTCGAATACTATTTAGGATGGATAGTATGTGAATTCAAAGCTAGCTTGCTATTGCTAACCTCTCTAAAATTACCTTCCCTACCTTTAAGGTACTAATATGCCCTGAAGGGGAGAATCTGGAATCTGGCTGCATATCTAATGAGTGATTATAATCAAGGAATGAATCAATATTTTTCCTTCTTAATATCAAATGATTTTAATGACTTCTCTAGGCTTATGAGATTTTACTTTGTTATAGAAGCTACCAGTGTGATTACTGAAATGTTATTTTCATGTATTCTCTATTTGATATCTGAATGCAGTAACAGTGCTTGCTCATTTAGCCCGACTTCCAGAAATGAGATATGGGCTTGTTTTGTGTTTGAGAAAGGTCTTCAACGTGTTAAAACATACAGGGGTCATTGAAGTCTATAGTTTAAGGGACCATTTCTCAGTTAAAACCTTCCTTTTCATTTAGACTAAGTCCTATCCTCGAGAGAAAGAACATATTATCTTGACTCTCCTGTTTATAGTTAGAGCCTGGCCAAATCCAACCTTGGAAACGCTGTGTGTCTGTGTGTGTTAGTCTTTTTGGTTACAGGTTAAGGAACCACTGGCAGTATTGGAGATTGACTGAGTTGTTGTTCGGGACAGGCTGGTGCCCAGCATCCCAAATCTGAGAACTGGAAGGTCATGACGTGCCTAACTTCAGGGTCCGAGTGTCAGCCGATAATCGATGGAGATATGCTTCAGTCTATCTGTATGTGGAAAATTACTATGTTTATCTATAGCCAGTCAGAATCCTTCAACCTGAAGCAAGGACGTATAGCTTAGACCTTGGTGAGGGGTATAACTGCTGTGATCTTTGTAACTGTAAGCGTGGCGGTCTATGAACTCTTGAAGCTGACTTCTGGTGATGAAACTGCAAACTATCTTCAGTAAAACTTTTCTTTAATTTATTATAATTCTGACTCTTGTCTTAAAGGGTTAGTTCACCCAAAAATTAAAATTCTGTCAGTAATTACTCACCCTCATGTTGTTCCAACCCCGTAAGACCTTCGTTCATCTTCGGAACACAAATTAAGATATTTTTGATTAAATCTGAGAGCTGTCTCACTCCTCCATAGGCTTCTAAGTGATTGAAACTTGCTGGCCCGGAAAAGTTATTAAAGAGATTGTTAATATAGTCCAAGTGACTCCAGTGGCTCAATCTTAAGTTTATAAAGCGACGAGAATACTTTTTGTGCGCATAAACAAACAAAAATAACGACTTTATTTTACTATTCATTTCCTTCTCTCTGAGCCTCGAGTTAGTTTACGTAGTGTTTTTGCGTAGCGCGTCTGTGTTGCACGTCATCACGCATCACACACATGACAAGCGTCGACCAATAGTGAGCCTACGTGGTGACGTGCAACACAGACGCGCTACGCAAAAACACTACGTAAACTAACTCGAGGCTCAGAGAGAAGGAAATGAATAGTAGAATAAAGTCGTTATTTTTGTTTGTTTTTGCGCACAAAAAGTATTCTCGTCGCTTGATAAACTTAAGATTGAGCCACTGGAGTCACTTGGACTATATTAACGATCTCTTTAATAACTTTTCCGGGCCAGCAAGTTTCAATCACTTAGAAGCCTATGGAGGAGTGATCCAGCTCTCAGATTTCATCAAAAATATCTTAATTTGTGTTCCGAAGATGAACGAAGGTCTTACGGGGTTGGAACAACATGAGGGTGAGTAATTACTGACAGAATTTTCATTTTTGGGTGAACTAACCCTTTAATTAATCATTTCTGGTTCTGGGACTTTGACTGTAAATCCCCTTACAGCAGGGGCAAAGGTGTACCCTTTGAAAGGGTACCGCCCCATGACAGCTTTTGTACCTTTTTGTCTGAGAGTGAATTTACAATTCATTATTGATTCAGTTTATATGGTCTATGTTTTGGATGCATATTTGGGTGGCCAAATATAATATTGCCTTACAGAGCTGTAACCTAATTTGGTTAGAGCATCAGGTTAAACCCTTACTAATGTTAAGAAACACCCTGAGATTTTTTTTTTTATGAGCACAAAGAGTCAGGACCTCAGTTCAACATCTCATCTTTTTACAGAACAGTGTCCATGTGACTATTTTAGGGGTTTTGGGACCTGCACAAACCCCCTGCTGGTCTAAATAACACCCAGGTTTACCCAGGAGTCTCTCATTCAGGTATTGACTCATCTCTGCTAAGCTTCAGTAGAGTTGCAAGGTGATAGCTGCCGGCTAAATGGCAAGCTACCACCCACATTGAGCATCTCAAAAGGTTTGTATACTTGAGGAAACTAGACCACTGATGTGCTTGATAACATCCCAAACACTAACATGATACGGTCAATGTTTGTCCATGAATGTTTCAATCCTCTTTGGAGCAAAGGAAACCTCATTATGTGATGGGCTAAGGACGGTCATAACAGTAATTTTTTAAAAGTTTTTAATCATGATGCTATTCACATGTACAGGCCTTTTTTAAATTTATATTTAGCCACACAACAATTTTTTTTTTTTTTTTTAATCTGACTGTTCTCTGAACATTCCAAACCTCCAGTTCTTAGTAGTTATGCAAATGTTAATGAGTGATTCATTTTATCATTTTGCAAACATTAAAAACATTTGGAACCAAGTAGTTGGCTAACATTTAAAACATGTTAGATGAACATCCAACAAAAAACAACAACAACAATAAGACCAAATAACTTTGAAAGAACATTCTATTAACATTACTGGAGAATTTTTGTTCATAAATTTGAAAGAACATTGCCAGAACATTAGCAGCGTTCTGAGAACGTTCCCTGTTAGCTGGCTATCTGAAGAGCCTGAAGAAGAATTACAATGTATTACAAAGTTGTATTGGGCTACAACCTGTCTGAGAGTTGCCACCATGGCGAGTGATAACAATTCGTTCAAGTGCTGAAAAATGTAAAAATCATCTCATCCAGAAATCAGAAAAGGGTGCAAATAACAGTTCAGTGCAAAATATGTTTGCCAACTAAAATGCTATTGACATCAAAGGTTTCAATGTCAAACCATTAAATAAAGTAGGAAAGGCATTGCCTACTCCCGCCTGCCACACCATGCTACTAATGTGTATTCAAGACTTGTTTTAACTCTGTATTGCTTGGTGCACGTCCAGTAGTTTATTTAACGATGTTAATCTCCATTCATAACAAATTAGTCTGCTAGCTTGCTAAAGACATACCAGCCACACTTCTATTTATGAACCCTTTGACAGAAAATATATAGCTAACGTTTTTCCTCATTGAATAAGGTTGGTAACCATGCCATATCTAATATTTGTTATTTCAGCATTGTTGGAGTTTCTTGATAAATAAATTATTCTTGCAACCTGCCTTCATCTTCGTCATCTCTGGATCAGCAATACAATTGAAATAGTTACTACTTATTACATTTGGGTAACTTGTAATCTGTAACCTATTTCCAAAAAAAAAAACCTTTGCAACACTGTGCATGGATTTAGTTTTAGTCATGTCTACTATAAGGGGAAAATTAATGGGGATTGCAGCCATGAAATGGACTTATTTCAGCAAAATGGATAAATTAAATTCCTTGTATCTTTTCTCTGTTAAACGCTTACTGGTCGTAACCGTGGTTCTATGAATGGTGGAAGACCGCCAGATCCAATCACATCGAGAATCTTGTATCAATTCAGTCACACGTGACTATAACAGCTTCCGAATACGTCACGGTCGGTCTCAATCCGAGTGATCTGAGATTCTGGCGGTCTTTCACAATTCATAGAACCACAGTAACCAGCGTTCTATTTCACTGTTCCAGACCGCCAGAGACGATCAATACATGGTGGAAGACGAATGTAGCCAAGTCATGAGGATATGAAGCTCAAGTGTTTTCTGGCAATATAGCAGAACTAAAAGTAGTAGGAGGAGGAGCCACATTAATTCTATTGAGAGTGAGGAGTTGTCGTCACGGTATAGAGCCCCTCCCCTCGATCCGCCATGTTGGCAGGATTCCAGCGGCAAAACATCATTGTTTACGTGTGCTGTTAACTCGGTAGTAGAGGAGGTTTTCGCAATTCCGCACTGTTTTACCATGCCTGGAAGTAAAAACTGCTCCAGTGTTTGTCACAAGAAGCCAAGCGCCGACATTAGGCATTTCTCAATAGCAAGTACGCAAAGTTCGGACTTCAATGTCAAGTGCAGCTCAGGAGAATGACTCCCGACGCGCGTCACTCAGCTCGCTCTGCTACTCCGGTTATCTCACTCTGTATGTACATTTTAGGCAACAATAAAACGAATTAAAGCTGCAAGCAGCGATGAAAGGGCCCTCGCACCCGTGCCATCAACACTCGGTGGCTTTAGGAAGACAGAACATGGTTGGGCAATGTACATTTTAAGGAGGTATATATAGTAAGAGTATGTCAAAGTCAGTTACAAAATGTTTTGTATAATGGTGATAATAGCATGCTTCATGACTCAGCTAAGTGTTGCTAGCATGTTTAGTATGTTTCTAGCATGCTTAGTACACAATAATTATGTTGTTAGTACTGCATTACTGTGTTAACCATGTCAGTTTCTGTTGCCAGTAGTTGGGGCTATGTCTATATCTGAATATTGCTATGTAGATGTGTTCAGTGCAGGACTTTTATCAAACATGTGAAGTTTGGGGCAGATTGGACATTGTATGCTTGAGTTACAACAACTTCCTTTAGCATTTCTAGCATGTTTTATGATGTTTCTAGCATTTTACATATTGATTTTGGGGTAGATTGGACATTGCATTCCTGAGTTACAGCAAATTCATATTTAATTGCAGTAATATCATGCTTTAGCACTTAGCTAAGTGTTTGCTAGTATGTTTTAGCATGTCTCTAGTATGTTGGTAGGATATTTAGCACCTACTGGCATTTTTTTATATGTTATTAGGAGTCCAGAACAGTGTTAAACGTCACTTTCTTTTGCCAGCAGGCGGCGCTATGACTATAACTGAATATGAGCATGGACATGTGTTCAAAAGATAACTCTTATCAAACGTGTGAAGTTTGGGGTAGATTGGACATTTTATGCTTAAGTTACAACAACTTCCTTGAGCTTTTATAGCATGCTTTAGAACTTAGCTAAGTGTTGCTAGCATGTTTCTTCCATGTTACATATTAAGTTTTGGGTAGATTGAACATCCCATGCCTGTGTTACAACAAATTCCCATTTAATTGCAGTAATATCATGATTTAGCACTTATCTAAGTGATTGATAACATGTTTTAGCATGTTTCTAGTATGTTGTTAGCATGTTTAGCACATGCTGGCACTTTTTTATATGTTATTAGGAGTCCACAACAGTGTTTAACATGTCACTTCCTGTTGCCAGCAGGTGGCGCTATGACTGTAACTGAATATGAGCATGGTCATGTGTTCAGGACAGAACGCTTATCAAAAGTGTGAAGTTTGGGGCAGATTGGACATTGCCTTCTTGAGTAACAACAACATCCTGTTTCATTGAATTAGCATGCTTTAGCACTCAGCTAAGTTTTGCTAGCATGTTTTAACATGTTTCTAGCATGTTTAGAAGTCAATGGCATTTTTAACATGTTGCTAGAACGGCATCAACGTGTTAAACATGACACTTCCTGTTACCAGTAGGTGGCGCTATTACTATAACTGAAAATTCTCATGTAGATGTGTTCAGGCCATGACTCTTATCAAACGTGTGAAGTTTGGGGCAGATTTGACATTCCGTGCCTGAGTTACAGCAAATTCCTATTTAATTGCAGTAATAGCATGCTTTAGCACTAAGCTAAGTGTTTGCTAGCATGTTTTAGCATGTGTCTAGTATGTTGTTAGCATGTTTAGCACTTGCTGGCACTTTTTTATGTTATCAGGAGTTCACAACAGTGTTAAACATGTCACTTCCTGTTGCCAGCAGGTGGCGCTATGACTGTAACTGAATATGAGCATGGTCATGTGTTCAGGACAGAACGCTTATCAAAAGTCTGAAGTTTGGGGCAGATTGGACATTGCCTTCTTGAGTAACAACAACATCCTGTTTCATTGAATTAGCATGCTTTAGCACTCAGCTAAGTTTTGCTAGCATGTTTTAACATGTTTCTAGCATGTTTAGAAGTCAATGGCATTTTTAACATGTTGCTAGAACGGCATCAACGTGTTAAACATGACACTTCCTGTTACCAGTAGGTGGCGCTATTACTATAACTGAATATTCTCATGTAGATGTGTTCAGGCCATGACTCTTATCAAACGTGTGAAGTTTGGGGCAGATTGGACATTCCGTGCCTGAGTTACAGCAAATTCCTATTTAATTGCAGTAATAGCATGCTTTAGCACTAAGCTAAGTGTTTGCTAGCATGTTTTAGCATGTGTCTAGTATGTTGTTAGCATGTTTAGCACTTGCTAGCACTTTTTTATATGTTATCAGGAGTTCACAACAGTGTTAAACATGTCACTTCCTGTTGCCAGCAGGTGGCGCTATGACTGTAACTGAATATGAGCATGGTCATGTGTTCAGGACAGAACGCTTATCAAAAGTGTGAAGTTTGGGGCAGATTGGACATTGCCTTCTTGAGTAACAACAACATCCTGTTTCATTGAATTAGCATGCTTTAGCACTCAGCTAAGTTTTGCTAGCATGTTTTAACATGTTTCTAGCATGTTTAGAAGTCAATGGCATTTTTAACATGTTGCTAGAACGGCATCAACGTGTTAAACATGTCACTTCCTGTTGCCAGCAGGTGGCGCTATGACTGTAACTGAATATGAGCATGGTCATGTGTTCAGGACAGAACGCTTATCAAAAGTCTGAAGTTTGGGGCAGATTGGACATTCCATGCCTGAGTTACAGCAACTTCCTGTTTCATGGCGAAACATCAAAATTTGTCAGGCCGCCGAGGACCCGCCCTTCGACGAAAACTCAAGATCTTCGCAATTTAACGTCGCAAAGGCCTTAAGATTACACTCACCAAATTTGAAGATGATCAGATTAAAACTGTAGGAGGAGTTCGTTAAAGTACGAGGCCTGAAAATGGCAAAAACTGCACAAAAATCTGAGAGGAAGTTGAAAATGGCTGACTTCCTGTTGTGTTTAGGGCTACGCTCCAAGAGACTTTTTTGTAGGTATTAGGTCCTTACATGTATGTACCGAATTTCGTACACGTACGTGGAACATAGCGGGAGGCGCACTCCGTTGAACTTTTATAGGTGGCGCTATCGAGCCATTTTGCCCCGCCCAATTCTGAAACCTATATCAGATGTAAATTTTCGCCAGTTCTGACGCGTGTGCAAAGTTTCGTGAGTTTTCGAGCATGTTTAGGCCCTCAAAAATGCGATTAAATTAACTAGTGCAAAAAATGCCCGTGCAAAATCAGTTTTTGTGTGTGTTTTTAGTAATTGTTGGTTTGGTGTGTGCTCATTGTTACAATTACACAGCAAAAGTTCAGTGACATTTTTATTTGTGCATGGTAAAAAGCACACAGTGAACTCCGAGAAAACGCTATGCTTGAGCAAACAGTTTGTGAATAGGCAACTACAAATGATGCCCGTGAAAGAGACTGTGAACGCATTGAATAGGATATGTTTAGTTGGTGAATAGCATAGGCTATTATTACACAGTAGCGACAACGTTAAGCGCACCAGAATGAAATATAATATTCAGAAGTAAACACTAACAGCATAGCTGACATACAGATTCAGTTTACATCCACAAATGAATAAGCACCTCGATTCAGGGAGCAGTGCAAAGTGCCCGTGCAAAATCAGTTTTTGTGAGCTGATCGCCGTCAAAAAAGTTCAGGAGATATTTCTTGCGATGGCAATATGATCAAAAATAACTTTATATTGATTCAATGGATTAATAGCATTTTGAAAAAAAAAAAAGTCATGAATTTATTGCATTTTTGGGAAAAAATAATCCGTTTTTATAATAAATCTTAAAAAATTCAAATCCAGATTTTGATTTTCAATGTTGTTATAACCTAAAGATTCTATGTGAAAGTTTGAAACAGAAAATAGTGGTTTTCACACATTTAGTGGTTATCTCACATTCGAGAGATATGCGAATAACACACAGACAGACAGACGGACGTTTCTGTAATTTATAGATAGATGGATTTATCACGTTCGGGAACCAAACTATAATATTCAGAAGTAAACAGTGTAGCTGACTGAGTGTTTATGTCAGAATGTTTATTTTTAAACCACAGCCTTCTTGGGGCTTCTTTGACCGATACAACTCTCTAATGTCAGAATGTTTATTTTTAAACCACAACCTTCTAAAAATGATATATTTAACGATATCTTTTGCATTTCTCATCCAAACAATGTCAAACTTGGCACTGCACTTACTCGTGCCCGTGGCGAGACACCTGTCGAGTTTGAAATCAATCGGACTAACGGTTCGAGAGATATGCGAGGAACAGACACACACACACACAGACAGACAGACAGACAGACGTTCCTGTAATTTATAGATAGATGTTTGTCAGGCCGCCGAGGGCACACCCTTCGACGAAAACTCTAGATCTTCGCAATTTAACGTCACAAAGGCCTTAAGATTACACTCACCAAATTTGAAGAGTATCGGATCAAATCTGTAGGAGGAGTTCGTTAAAGTACAACATCAGGAAATTACGAAAAATGCCCAAAATCCAGGAGGAAGTTCAAAATAGCTCACTTCCTGTTGTGTTTAGGGCTATGCTCCAAGAGACTTTTCTGTAGGTATTGGGTCATTACATGTATGTACCAAATTTCATACCTGTACGTGAAACCAGGAGCCGGGGCAAAATGTGGGGGCAATAATTTACCGAATTTGCCCCCCCCAATTCTGAAAACCATATCACACGTAAATTTTCACCACTTCTGAAGCGTGTGCAAAGTTTCATGAGTTTTCGAGCATGTTTAGGCCCTCTAAAAAGCGATTCACTTTGGAGAAGAAGAATAATAATAAACGGAGCAAAAACAATAGGGTCCTCTCACCATCGGTGCTCGGGCCCTAAATATGTTATAAAACACTACACTGCCTCTTTTCGTTTTCATTTAAAGAAATCTTAAACATTACACAAATGTGGTTCAGGCAACGCATATTTATTATATTCACTACATGTAACGTTAGCATATTTATAACAAAACTTTTTTTTTTTAAATTGTTATATTTAAATTGTTCTTTCCGTTTAAATTTTAAAAATATTAAACTTATTAATATGGTTCAGGCAATATATAATGTGCATTTGTACTCTGATCATCACTGTAATAAAAAAAAATAATAATAAAAAAACTAAACCCTGTCTCTTTTTGTTGAATTTCAGTTTTATCAATAATAGCCATTATAAAAGTAAGTAGCCTATAAGTAAAAAGTACAAGAAGCTATACAATAAGAAATAAAGCAAACGATTCAGTCAAACATACAAAGTCAGCGCTCTAGTCTAATATTACAACAACGGTAAAGTTAAATAGCCTAAATATAAAGTTATGAAATTTCACTTAGCCCTCAGTTTGGCCAGGGAACAAGATTCACAAGACCAAAGATCGCCCGTTAGGTCAACACAAGACGAATTATATGTTATCTTCTCTAAATACCGCTGTTTTGCGCTTGGTGTGAGCTTGTTCCTGTAAGGTCCCTTTTCTTTCGCTTTATCTTTTTGCATTGCTTTACTTTCTTCCTTTTCTTTTTCGTATTCGTAGATCAGTCTGTGTCCCGCTGAAATAATAAATAGCCTAATAATAATAGCCTAATAAATGCGCAAAAATGAAAGAGCTCTGGAATGTTTAGTCGCGCTTCTGTGTAGTTCTGAAGGCGTTGCCCCTGGCAACCGATAGCGTCTCCTTCCATCATGGCCGACAGGCTCAGACCCCGCCCAAATCAACCCAAGTCGGCACGTGACTCCTCACTCTCAATAGAGCCTTGTGAATGTGCAAGGTGATTGTTTTCTCGAGACACAGCTACAGTGGGGAGCAAATGCCAAATTTTACACTGCAGGTCTTGATGCCCAATTCTGATTTGTTGCCTATATCCGATTTAAAGAGACCAACCATGACGTATTCGGAAACTGACATAAGGTGTGTTCGACATCGGCTGCGGCTGGATGTATCCGATCGGCGAGAGTAGCCGCGTGCAGGCGGGGAGGAGCTGCAAACGGAGACGTGAAGTCGGACACTTTCTGGGTCCCGTAGTGACCGCTCACGTGGTGTTTGCATACTTTACCACAGCTGAAGTGAAATAAATGCAATATTTGCCAAATAATGTTTCAGAGACATTTTCATTCAATACTTTATGTACTGCTTCTTACAGCGTCTGTTTGAACAAGAATAAAGTTCAACATAAGCTACTATCAATGAAGTGGAGTCTACGTTTTTTAATCAGTTTTACTTTGATAAACATGACACAATATAACATCACAAATACATGAAAAGAGTGTTTACTGTTTTAAAAAACTGATTTGTGCGCTTTAGAGGAACTAAAGGTGTTTGAATAAACACGCAACACATGTGATCGTTGTCATGCAATGGATTTGGCCAATCGTGGAACAGCTGTGTCGTCATCAGCCCTCGTGAAGCCCAGTGCAGCCGCTCTTGAGAAGCTGCGCTGGCTGAGTTCTCCGGCTACTCTCGAATCGCTCTCGCGGTACTTTGATGGCATACGTCACAGTCACGTGGCGTCGGCGCTGGATCAAGTCGGACAAAATTTCTAACCGGCATGCACTGCTTCAAGTCAGCCGCCGATCGGTCTGCGCAGAGCTGCATGAAGTCGAACAAGCCTATAGCTTCTGACATATCATCGGTCAAAGTCACGTGTGACTGAATTGATACGTGATTATCGATGTGATGCGTGAGACGTGACTCCTTCCACCATGTAGGCTATTGACCGCCTCTGGTGGTCTGGAACAGTGAAATAGAACCTAGAAGTCTTGGAGATTTCGACATGGGACTCAATTAGTCAGTAAAATAAGTTTCTAAGTAGGATGCATTGATTTTTTCTACAGGCTAGTGACCCTTGTCTCAAGCACTTTAGAATCCCCATTGTTTGTTTATTTTTCCAGAACAGCAGGAATGTTGAGATTCAGCCTCATTGTGGCAACATAAATGTATTTATGTTCTAACCTAGTTTAAATAAATTCTTTACAACTGTTTATTTTCTCAAATCTTCATAAAGGAAGCAAGATGCGTTTTTAGTCAAAATATATAAATAAAATAAAATAAATATATAACAAAATAACCTAATCTGGTCAGTATTGCTGTTACATCATCATTTTTCATCATTTAATATAATGTTCTGGGTCCTACTTGGGTATTGACTATATCTAAAACTAGAGATGCTGCAGTTTGGAAAGCATGATTTATTCTAGTGAATCGGTTTATGATAAACGTTCTTCTCTTCAATATGTAGCAATGGAAAGTCCGATACATTAGTGAATCGGTTCATCCCAAATAGTCCTCTCAATGATTAGTTTCACAAAAATTATTCAATAACAATTCACAATAATCATGATTCATTCAACAACTCTTTTCGTCTCGGTTGTTGTTGTGTTTATATAAACCTGTTCAAGTTTTATTACTGTTGTTAAATGAGCAAAAATATGCATCTGATTAAATTATAGGCCTAAATTATATTATTTGATAGTCTATATACCCTATTTTTATTTATGTCAATATTACCCCCTTTAGTAATGTAATTTGCAACTTTTTGTCCACCTAGTGTAGCTAACAACTTAAAGCAGCAGCTTGATTGTATAATACGTACATTTTAGTGATGCCCCGGCTTAATAGTGCGTCACTCATCCCAGTGTCTTCAGTTAGGAGATAATTTTGCATCCAAATATAATGAAATCCAAAATGACCCACAGTGAAATGGAACAACCAGACCCCCCAAGTACTGTGAGACCTGTAGCTAATTGCCCCAGAAAAACACACTGCTTATTGTGTTAGACTCTGTTGATTATGGAAAGTCAAGTAGAGCTTTATTATGATTAGCAGATTACCCATCACTAACCCGTGTTTCCTGTTGCTTTTCAGATGCTATAGTGTACAAAGATTAAAAGTGTGACGAGTGATGTTGGTGTATATATTTAATTAATTTTAGAATGATTTAATAACGTGCACCTGATGTATACAAAAAAAAGAAGAAGAAAAAAGAAAAGAATTATGCTTCCTTCTCTTTTTGGCATGCTGCAGCTGATCTCTCGAAGATTAACATGTAAATAGCGGCAATCCTGTCTCTAGAGCAAACATTGTTTCCTGATATTCCCACAACTCGGGACAGAATGTTCTTTCCCTCCTGGTCACAGCTAAATAAGACTGTGCAGGACCGTCTAGCTGCAGTTGTCTGCTTTCGACTAACAGCATTTCTGTTTAATAATAATTAATAAAAAAAACTGTGAAAGGACTGGATTTATTTCATATCCAGGATTGTGCATTCGTGCATTACACTACATGAGATTAATTCTCAATAATGTAAATAGACAGTGATCAGGGTTTAATGTGACCACAGAGCTTTAAACACACACAACGTTGCCTTAAGGCAAGGATGAGTAAGATTGAAGATACGTGACACCAGTTGTGTGTGAGTATGTGTGTGTGTGTGCAGCATGTGATAAATAAGTGAGCTCTAGGCAAAATGCTCTCTGGGATCTGTTTGCTATGAGGATACACATACAGTTAAGGTGTCATAAGGCGCACACTTTCCCACACTCTGGGAAATTTACATTTAATTAAATTTTCGTGATTATTTTTGTTATGCCTTCACATGACTATTTTCCATCCTGTTTTTGTTGACATATATTACATATCTGTGAAAACAACATTTTATTTGATATGAAATAAAGACCTAAAAAGCTAAAGTAATAATTTTGAGCAGAAAAAGATTGGTAATGAAAACATATCAACAATCAAAACTGCTAAAATTATATGCATGTTTTTTTAAGACATCAACAGTTTGACTCCCTATAGAAAGTGAACTAAAAATGCATTAAAGATATGCGCTCAGTCAATAATACAAAGAAAACACACACATTAAGCCGTATTAGTAGGTGAGGAATTTAAATACTAAGAACACATTAAAAAAACAAATAATATTCTGAATATACCAGAAAGTTCAGAAATGTATGGTTTAAGTATGAAAATAGCAAACATTAAGTGCACTGATTTAGTGCTCTCTTGTGGTGTAACACTGGTAGTGAATGAAACCATGAACACAAGGCAGCTTAGATTATAAAGCAATAGGGATCAATGTGACCAATATTTATAAAATATAAAATAGCCTACATGTAAATATAATATAAACATTTAAAAATATAAATACATGCTAATTTAAAGAGGTCATGACATAAGTCTACTTTGCTTTTGACTAATATGGAAGGCATTTTTGGGCAATTTTAAATAGCCCAAATAAATTAAATGATAAAATTTGTAATTAAAACCAAACCAAACCATTTCATTATGGAAAATAATTTAATAACGCTGTTATTAAATGTGCCAAAATGGAAAATTAAATGAAATGATTTCATTTTCATGGTGACAATGCATCATCCCTGTCAAACTGAAAGATAAAATGCAATTTGTGATTTGACATTTCATTATCACTACAAACTTGAGGCAAGACTGCCAATATTAAAATGAAATATATAATAGGACTTTGTACCATTAAAACATCCTACAAGTTTCATAGCTTTGTCCTCATAATAAACAAAGCATTTTTTTAATCAAGCTCTGACGAACAGTTATACATTATCGCATCATAGCGACACAATCCCATTCATTTCAATGGAGAGTGAGTATGGGGTCTCTGCGGAACAAAAGTGGGCGTTTTTAAATTTGTGGGTGTTTTCAAACTGGTGGGTGTATATAAATCATGCAATGAAAATGATGGCCTACCCAACCCCACCCCTAAACCCTACCCACACCTTGACGTGGGCAAATCAGTGAACACGGTCAAAAACGCCCCTCTGTTTATGGCCTCACCCACTGATCTGGTAACTCCTATTACTGTCCTGCAGAGACCTATACTTGGGGAGAGTGGGCGATTTCCCAGTAGCACCTCACTGCAGTACACGAGATCCAGGGGGCAGAGTTGGATCCAGATATAAGGGGTGGAGATTGGTAGGTTTAGGGGTGGGTTTAGGGATCAGGGGGTGGAGATGGGTAGGTTAAGGTTTATGTAAGGTGGGAGGAGTTGGACCTGGATCCAACTCCTCCCCCTGCATGGATTGGGAGGAGCATCTCCGATTTCCAGCGATTTGGGCGTGTCCCCAAGTGGTAAAGTTGTTTGCAAGTGGTAGGCTACTCACTGCAGAGTCAAATTACGTCCAGCTCCTCCTCTGTGGACGGTTGAGAAAGAGATCGTTGAGATCTGTTCAACTTTATGCAAATGAAGAGCGACTTTCGGGAGCAACAACCAATAGGAGTGAAGTCAGTGGATCGCACGTGAACGGTCGCTCTTCAGTGTCGAGGCAAGATGAAGGAAAAGCAGCATCCTGTGAGAGTGTAGCGTCAAAAGCAAATGGAAGTCATTAAAATCATTGATGCTGTTTACACTTGATACAGTACTCAATTTCTGAGGTACTGCACACCGATTCTGCTGACAACAGGACGTTCGCTTTGACGCGTTCTGTAGAAACAAGTGGATGGTTTATTTTAAAGGCATCCTGGATCGCGTTGTAGGATTATGTTTGCTCGGAGCATTTGACTGCAGATTGTTTTATAAACAAGGCGCAATGAAATGGAGAGTTTGCAAAAAATCTTTTGTTGACAGATGAAGCAGCCGAATGTATTGGATCCTGAGATCCAGATCATCTGACAGCAGCTGCACCGCAAACCGTAAGTAACCATCATTGGCTTTTATGGATAATATTTTCAGGGCGTTGATGACCTGTTCCTACTTCCTGTGCAATGAGGTTAGACAGTGGCCGTTTAATTAAAAATAATAATAATTTTTCCCCATATATAGTACGAGTCAATATTAACAGTTGGAAACATTACTATTTTTAAGGTTTTAAAAGAAGTCTCTTAGGCTCATCAAGCCTATTCATCTTTATATAACTTTTTATCAATTTAACGCACCCTTGCTAAATAGAAGTAGGCTATAAAATTAATTTATTTCAAAAAAAGAAAGAAAAAAATACTGACCCCAAACTTTTTAACGGTAGTTTATATTGTTAAAAAAGATTTCTATTTTAAATGCTCTATTTATAAAAATAAATAAATAAATAATAATAATTTTTAACATGTACTGTGTTAGATTAAACTGAGAAGGGTCATAGCACTTGCATATTGTTGTCCTACTATTAGTTTAACTGCTTCTGTTGTTCTCATTTGTAAGTCGCTTTGGATAAAAGCGTCTGCTAAATGAATAAATGTAAATATATTTTAAAAAAATACTGACCCCAAACTTTTGAAAGGTAGTTTATATTGTTACAAAAGATTTTTATTTTTATTAAATGCTGTTTTTTTTTTTTTTTACTTTTTATTCATCAAAGAATCCTGAAAAAGTATCACCTATTATAAAAAAATCTTTTTAACAGCACAACTGTTTCCAACATTGATAATAAATCAGCATATTAGAATGATTTCTGAAGGATCATGTGACACTGTCAGACTGGAGTAATAGCTGATAAAAATTCAGCTTTGCGTCACAGAAATAAATTATATTTTAAAGGATTAGTTCACGTCAGAGTTAAAATTTCCTGACAATTTACTCACTCCCATGTTATCCAAGATGTTTATGTCTTTCTTTTTTCGATTGAAAAGAAATTGAGGTTTTTGAGGAAAACATTCCAGGATTTTTCTCCATATAGGCCTAGGGGACTCCAACGGGAACCAATGGGTTGAAGGTCCAAATTGCAGCTTCAAAGGGCTCTACGATCCCAGCCGAGGAATAAGAGTCTTATAGTGAAACGATCGGTCATTTAAAAAAATGTAATTAATTTATTTACTTTTTAACCACAAATGCTCGTCTTGCAATAGATCTGCGATGCGCTACACATTACGTTGTCACGTTGGAAAGGTCACGCGTGACGTAGACGGAAGTACCAATCCAGTGTTTACAAAGCGAACTTTCAAAGACTTAGGTCAAAAACCCTTTACAAAAAAAGGTAAAACAAAGATTTCGGACGATTTTGAAGTTGGAGGAGAAAATGAGATGGAATTTTTCACCCTACCCTAGCTTTTTGAACAAATAAATGCTGGCTTGATGAGCATAAGATACAAGCATTAAAAATAGTACTGTTTCCAACCTTTAACTGGTACTGTGTGTGTGTGTATTTGTGCAAAAACTTTATTAACATTGTAAGTGAAACTCAAGGAACATATTAAAAATAATAAAATAATCCATGTCATGACCCATTTAAGAACAATAAATTCAGTAACATGCAATGTGGTTGCATTGATCTAAAATTTCCCCCCAGATGACAGACAGACAAACAAACAATAAATTAATAAATGTAAAAGGGTGGTGAATTTGTCCTATTCTTTGTCCAAACTTAATTATTTTTATGCTGAATCTAAACCTATTAGGAAGTTTAGCTAGAATGTGATGAAATACCACCAGTTAGATTATAAAGATAGATTTGTTTCTTTTTCAAGAATTAAAAAATTAGCTATTTGATTAGATATTTTAATAAATGTTTTAGAATATCTTGGGCATGTCTTGAAATGAACATTTTTTTTTTGACTCTGTCAAGTCAAGACAGTGTAGCATTATGAAGAATTTATGTAACACACACCCAAACACACAGACAGGCACAGCCCTAAATGAACCACATCCATACTTAGGGTCATTCCCCAAACAAGTCACTATCACATCCGAGTGGCAGATTATTAATAGCACACAGGGCACAGAATAAATAGAATGGAATCCTGTCCAACCCAGAACACAGCAGCATCAGACCGTAGCTGAGTGCCCTGTTTTAATACAGCCCCTCTAAATTTAGCCAAATGAATAAAGCATCAAGCCATTTTTTCATTGTAGGTCTCTACTTTCAAACTAAAAATAGTCATCTAAAAGTTTCATAAATATAGACACAAATCTCAGTTATGACCAGTATAAAAATAAGTAAGTCTCTTACATAAGCCTACTTTTGTTTCTTATAATTTAGAGTCAGCATGAAGACTTGGAAGGGGGGGGGGGATCATTGCTGAAACTGCATTGCCATTATCACAGCTTCACAAGAGAGATAAATGCTATTATCAACATTTCACTGAACTCACTGCTGGGTTTGCTAAAGGCTACACGTAGCTTTGTGATATGAAAAAGCTGACAAATCAAATCTATTCAAAGAGGCTTCGAAATTAAACATATGTTGTAAAGTCACATGTTCTTTTTGTTGGTAACAGCCATGGTGGTCAACATAAATCAGCATAAAGACAGCAAAAGTGTGTCATTTTAAGGGTTCCCAGATCATCCAGATCACTTGGTGTTTCAATGCCCCCAGCAGATGGAGCCTTTGTGTAAAAGACAGCAGTGCCATTTCTCTAACTTGTTCAAGCCTTAACCACAATGTCACTACAGGATGGTGTGTTATTTTTGGATCAAGAGCCTTTTGTTGGCAATTATTTTCTGCTTGATGAGAACATCTGTTAAAGAGCACCTTGTGCTACATTTTTGCCAAAGCTGCATTTAACAGTGACCCTGTGACTTGCAGAAACAAAACCGTATCGTTCCTTTTCTGAGAATGAATTGCTTGAATTGTGGCTCAGAACAGCAAATAAAAGGCAACATTAACATTTACTGATATTCAGACCAATAACACAACTGCAACACTGTCCGTGTTTTTTTAGTTATTTTTTTTTTAGTGCAATAAACAAGAAATTAATATTTTAGACCCAATAATGTAGGCCTAGTATTTTTTTTTTGTATTTTTACAATGGCAATGAAACTAAAGTCTAAATAGTGTCAAAAATAATTAATCATTGAATCCCTGAGCAACACAGTGTCGGTGTTAATCATCATCTTCTTTTTTTAGAGAATCTGTTGTGTGAATGATTCAAGGATTCCATCACAATGGGCTTTATTCATGAAACTTTCGTAAATATATGAGTAAATTTGGAGTAATTTGCGCGTAAAACGGACCTTCCCAAAAATTCAACTCCGGATTCACAAGCGCTTCGTAAACATCAGGTTTGATTGTTAAACGTGTGTATGTTAATGAATTCCAATCATTCGTAAAGAGCATAATTCCAGCCTATGAATTACAACTATGCAAATGACGTGTCCAGGAACGCTGTGGAATCTTCTGGACTCCCTTCTCAGGGTTGGCTCCATTATATTGCATAAATGCAAAAGAGAGTAATATGCCATATGCCTAACAATATATATTCGATCAACATGCATCCACCAAAGCATTTTATCAAGCTGAAAAAATGCCTGGTTCTCTTATGAAAACGGCCTGCTGGTGGTGCTTGAGAGTGCTTTGGAGGCAGAACGTTTTTCCAGCTGAGATGCTTTGGTTATGAAGGACTAAAAATGACAGAACGAAAAATAAATAAATAAATAAATAAATAAAAGTAGAAATAAATAAATAAATGCAGAAATAATAGTAAAAATAAATACATTTTGGTAATATAAATGGCTATTTCTGTATTTTTACATGTATTTATTTATTTATTTATTTATGCATTTCTATATGTATTTATACATTTATTTATATATTTATGTATTTATATATTTATTTATTTATATATTTATATATGTATTTATTTATACATTTATTTATTCCTACATTTATTTATTTCTGTATTTCCACATTTCTACATTTATTTATTTCTGTATTTCCACATTTCTACATTTATTTTTCCCTGCGCATGTATGCTAATTGACCAATGGCTAACCACGCCCCCTCCACTCACTCAGTCAACATTCGGTAACAGGCGCTTTGGCAGCTGTCACAGTCTGAGACATTTCACAGGAGGCAATTGATGATTTTTTGGAGACAGAAAGATTATATATCATCTCGATGTCACCAAAAGGGCCTTAAATATGCATTGGAGGGTTATATTAATAATTTTATTGTTGAGAAGGCCGATAAGCTTCAGCTCCAGAACAAAGATTTACAGTTCACAGTGTAAACGTCATAGTTTGGTGCTATTTCGCTTCAAACGCGCGTCCTATTCGCTTTGGATTCAAAATGTTCAAGCGTCGAACTAGAAGCGGATACGCGCGAATTTGACGCTCTATTCGCGTTTGGTGGGAGCGCAGAATAATGAACAGGCTGCGATGTCAAGATTGCATTGCTGGAATGTGTGTGTGTGTGTGTGTGTGTGTGTCAGAGAGCGGGCGCCGGGGCGCGATCGAACAGTGGAAACATAAAAACATACTCCATTTTGTTCATACAGGACATAATTAAAACTGCAAAGTGTTTAGCCTACTTATATTTGTGTAAAACACAACATTGTGCTTTTGTCAAACTGTACTCTTGTCAAACTGTAACCTACAACTGTCACCCAACCAAAATCACACACACACGCTGTTTTAAAGCCAAAATGACAAGAAAAAACATAAAAACGAATGAAAACTGATAACCGCAATGCATTGCAGTGGACGAGGAAGCAGAGAACGTCCAAGTGTCTTGGGTTAGCTATGCGTACTGTGATTGGCTCATCGCGTTTGGGGGCGTGGCTTAGCCATTGGTCAATTAGCATACATGCGCAGGGAAAAATAAATGTAGAAATGTGGAAATACAGAAATAAATAAATGTAGAAATGTGGAAATACAGAAATAAATAAATGTAGAAATGTGGAAATACAGAAATAAATAAATGTAGGAATAAATAAATGTATAAATAAATACATATATAGATATATAAATAAATAAATATATAAATACATAAATATATAAATAAATGTATAAATACATAAATAAATACATATAGAAATAAATAAATAAATAAATAAATACATGTAAAAATACAGAAATAGCCATTTATATTACCAAAATGTATTTATTTTTACTATTATTTATGCATTTATTTATTTATTTCTACTTTTATTTATTTATTTATTTATTTTTCGTTCTGTCATTTTTAGTCCTTCATATTTGGTTGCTATGATTTGGAATATCTATGGCAGTAATGTGTTACTATTATCACATTTTGAAAAATATTACTGAATATAAAAATGCAGTAGCCAGCAATATTATCTTCTCTATTGTTGTTCAGTCATTGTATAAGAAGAATGGTTGGTATATGTAGTATTTGTCCCGCCCCTCTTCTGTGATTTGATGGCTGGGTAAAAAGTGATAGTGACGAGCGCTGCATTTTACCCAAAGTTGAACAGTTTTCAACTCTCAGCTAAAAAAAAAACAAACAAAAAAGACAAGGCAAATGAACTTGTGAAATATTAATATGCTACATATGCATCAAATGCAGTGTCATTTGTTTGCCTGAAAGAACACAGAATGTTCTAATAATGTTTTACGCACCATTTACACGTGGTAAATTTCTTTCATACCAACTAACATTTTGATAATATGAACATTTTCATGAATCTGAAAATTTACTTCAGAGAGGCTTTACGAACGATTAAAATGTTGTTCTGCTCGTGTTTCATGAATAAGGCCTCGCCAGAATATGGCATCAGCAGTAGCACTTCCACGGCACACTCCGCAGTGTGCAAATTCACTCACTCATTTCATTCACTAATTCAGTGGACTAATTAGTGGAGTAATGTAGTAAGCAACTGGCTCGGTCTGCCGTCATGGAGTGTAGGGGATGATTTCAGATACAGACAGTTTTTTAATAAATTGGATTCACTCACAAAGACAAGAATAAGGATTCACTCACAAAGACAAGAATAAGGATTCACTCACAAAGACAAGAATCGCTTGTTGTGTTCCTCGTTTGTAAGTTGCTTTGGAAAAATGCGTCTGCTAAATGACTAAATGTAGCATAAATGTAAAGTTTTGTTTCTTAATGAATCAGTTTTTTTTTAATCAAATTGGTTAAGTAAAGGATTCAATGACTAACATCTAAATAAAACAGTGTTTTTGAACAAAACACAGATAAAGTCAAGGGACACGCAAACACCGACAAGCAGAGTGATACAAACAGTGAAAAGTCCCAGTGCTGTTAGACTATTATGTTTGGAACTATTGGAACGCTGTTTGACCAATCAGATTTGAGGACAAATGTTGCACCGAATTATGTGACCTTAGTAGGTGCTGTACTGATGGAAGGATTAGAGATAGGATGACAACAGTGTCTATTACATTCACAGAATTTGATAACACCAGAACTAACTACTGGCTGATGGGCATATGTTCACACATCACTCACATGTGTGCAATCACGTTTGGTACATCTGATTTCAAGGCGGAGATCAGTCAATGGTTCTGCCTGACTGGCGTGCTATAGACTGAATCAAAATGACAAACAAGGAATGAAAACTCAGCTTAATTAGATCAAAGACAGCTGGGGATTTTATGCATTCTCAATTTTTACTGTTTGGAAATGTCAGATTTGTGCATGCATAAGTAACTATAAAAGGCTGAATAGGTGCTGAATAAGTGGGGTTGTGGTTGCATTGTTGGAAACAGAAGATTATCTGAAATTTCAGTCATATTCTTATTTAATTTGTAGCTTTGGATGCATTTGGTTGTTAAATTTTGGATATTCTCTGTGTAAAGTGTGGACATTTTATTAATATTCCAACCAACCATGTAATTAATTTGAAGCACAGCTATGTACAAGGCATTTGAAACCCTATAGTATGTATATATATATATATGTATATATATATATATATATATATATATATATATATATATAATATATATATATATATATATATATATATATATATATATATATATATATATATATATATATATATATATATATATATATACACACACCTTAATGTGCAATTAGTCTTTCAACCTCCAACCTCATTTATGTGCTGATGGCACTACTAGAGATGATCAGTGATTTAATGGATGAGATGAGTGAGATCAGGACAAAAGCATGACTAGGACAAAGTGTCCTTCATAATAGCAGAGAAACTGACTGCTACCATATTTGTGACTGATTCAGTTAGACTGGATAGAATCTGTGGCCAGCTTACACATTACTGCAATATTTAATGATCCTGTCAGCATTCATGTGTGGTTTACCAGCATGTCCATTTATTTGTAAAATTAATCAGCTTTGTAATCAAACTATTTTAAGGTTTTGTCTTTGCAGCATCTCATTAACTCAAGCTCAGATTTGAAACATTACTGGTGTGTATTTGTTTGTGACTGCCAGATTTAGTGCAGAAACATCAAGCCTCACTTTCCAAGACTTAATGTGTCCATGCTGTTATACATTTTCAAGGATTTATTTAAATTGCAGCATAATAGCTAACAATATTTTTATCCAGTGGATGTCCTTGTGTCTAATACTAGTACCTGTTTTTTGGAAGATCTCATTTTGTATGGGAACAAACAGTCCATGTGTACATTGAGCTTGACAGTGCTGCCAGAAAATTACTTAACCTTAAGGAAAACATGATTCAAAGTTTGAGCTAGTATGTTAACTGCTGGATCTATCTCTCATTCTTTCTCACACACTCACATAGTAGTTCCATATGCACAAAGTGAATGCAAACATCTATAGTGGCATATAGTCCATCACTGACTAATATGTGTGTGTGTGTATATATCTATCTATCTATCTATCTATCTATCTATCTATCTATATATATATACAGTATATATGTACTGTATATATATAATATATATATATATATATATATAAATTATATATATATATATATATATAATATATATTTATTTATTTATTAATATTCATTTTTGATCATAACGAGAAATGTTTCTTGAGCAGCAAATCAGCATATTAGAATGATTTTTGAAGGGTCATGTGACACTGAAGACTGGAGACTGAATTCAGCGTTTCCATCACATGAATAAATTACATTTATTTTAAAATATATTCAAATAGATAACCGTTATTTTAAATTGTAAATTTTTTTTTCACAATATTACTGTTTACAAATAAATACAGCCTGGGTAAGCATAGACGCCTTTTCAGTTAGTAAATGTTTTTTGTGGGCGGAGCTTAGGTGGAGGAGGCAGAACGATTCCCCTGGCCACTTCACTAACGCTAGTTTGCAAGTTTTGTTAGCTTGTTTTTTAACAATGACTGGAGAAAATCAGATTTTATCTTAATGTGTAAGGTCACTCACTGCCCAGGACCGCAATTGTTATTTGCAAAAGTTAATTTTAACGGACGGAACCAGATTGGCTGACCCGTACATGCACACTCAATGGATGGACGATCTGACAGTTAACACTACTTCAGTTGAGTGGCCTGACATCTACACCTTCCTGATAGAAACCAAGCATAAAGAGAAACTGAGGGCATATAAATCATTAGATGCCTATAACTATGTGCTGAATGGTCACGTACAAGACTTGTGTTGTGTGGTACGATCCGAATCTCTGCCTAGTCGCGCCAAGGCCAGAAGACGACCATGTAAAGAGTGACATTACAGTGCAATTTTAATGATGTGAATATTTTCTAGAAAGAAAAATTCCAGATACAGCAAATTCATATTTTAACTATGTATTTGATTATTCTTTCTTACCAGGTTCTTCAAAAAGTCTAGTCACAATCAAACACAACAATGTAGGCTATACAATCATAGATGATTCACAAATAACCACAATAGTTTAGAAAACATTATGCGATAAAATGTCGATTCTTGCACTCAACAACACAACAAGATGACATTTAATTATAATAATACTATTTTAAGCTTCTTATTATGTAGGCGAATCAGTGCTGGTTTGTTTTGGCTGCCTCCAGGTTTCCCTTTGTTTTGCCTCCTGCTAACGCCGTGACATAGGCGCAAAAGGGGTCTATACAAAAGACAGAAACTTAAAAAAAAAAAATCTTACCAATCACAAACTTGGGATGCAGAGTGGACACAGGTTTACATTCAAAGTGATGACCCCCCTCTGGAGGACAGTGATTCATGCCCTGTTATCCACAGCCAAGTGTACACCGCTGTGACGAGGTAAATCAGTCACATAATTGACCCTGCCAGATGCACCTGGCAGCATAAACCCACTCACTGTCTTCCTTTCATACCACAATCACGAATGCTCTCTGTCCTCCCCAGGCTTCCCAACTCCTCTCACAGCTGGGTCTCAGTTCTCAGAAACTATTACATTATGACTCTCGGAAAAAGTGTGTTTTTTGTCAATTTCTCTTATCTTGAAGAAATTATCATTGGTGCTAACCTATAACAGTGCAGTGAAAGGATTTCTTAGGCCGAATGATGATAGGCTAGAATAGCTGCATTTGTAAAATGTACAACATTAAGATTGCTGGGAAAAATGTGCTACTTCCCTGATGATGCTAATTTGCTAACAAAACCTTAAGCATTCAGTGTGTAACTTATCAAGCATCATTTGTGCTATACAGACATGAATGCAGCTTCTTAAGAGGTATGCTCCTGCTTCTTTTAGTAAAACTGATATTATTGGACATTACAATTTCTTTAAAAAATTCAAAACGCCCTAGCAACCACATACCGACACTCCAGTGTCATTTTTGTATCGATATACTTTTATGGTTTTTGTTAATATTTAGAATTAGATTTTATTTTATTTTCTGTTTTCACTGTAATTTTAGTAAACATTTTGGTAATTTTGTTGTGGTTTCATAATTTTTATTAGTTTTTGTTAATATGTTGTGAATCAACATGTTTGAACAAATCTCTTGAATTAATGATTCAATAGCAAATACATTTTGGACTGCGTCCAAAAGCTATAAGGCACTTGACTTGTTGCCTCAATGCCCTATCAAGCAATGACTTTGCAGGCAGTGTTTGCACACAAAGGTAACTCACAAAACTGACTTTGAAGGCAACACAATGGTTTAATGATATACAACAAAATAGAGAGAGCTTTGGTGAAAACTAAGTAAATATATTTAATTTCTACAATACTAATTTCTCAGAAGTGGAAAACGTTGGTCAAAAACTTACATTTACACACAAACTGACCACCAACCACAACTTTCAGATGGCATCTTTATTTTTTAGCTCAACTGTCTCAGAATGGAACGCACAGGATTGTGTGATATCAAAGGCAGCGAAAGATACATGCTGCATTAAAAAATCGATCAGATGAAGGGATCTCAGGAGACAGGAAGTGAAGCTAACACTGAATTCAGACATGCCTTGATGCCTGGCTTTATATCTTGGAATGCATCTTCCGAAAGCAGTGTTTTTAAGCTTTTAGAGACAGTAATTTTTTAACAGTTACCTGTCGCCACGTTCTGGCTTAACAATCTAATTAATACAATCTTTAAGTGTCAAGTTACTTTCAAAAGGTTATTTACTTTATTTTGATCGCTACCGTAGACATCAGACCATTACTTCTGTGATAATTAGAATTAGCTCAACATTTGAATGTTCCGCTGTGATCGTACTTGTCAAAGGCTTGATGGACATTAGCTGAATCGTTCTCATTTGGAAATAAGATCACGTGGGTATTTGAATTGAGATTGCGATTTAAGGATTTTTTATGATAAATTGTGCAGCTCTGTGAGAAATGTTGCCTTGGCAACTAACTAAAAGTTTTATATTTTATTTCAGTTAATGTATGTTTTGTTTCAAGTATATCCAGCAGCCATATCACCCTGTAGCCCAAGACTGGTTGCCCACTGAAGCTAAGCAGGGCTGAGCCTGGTTAGTACCTGGATGGGAGACCTCCTGAGAAAAACCAGGTTGCTGCTGGAAGAGGTGTTAGTGAGGCCAGCAGGGGGTGCTCACCCTGTGGTCTGTGTGGGTCCTAACGCCCCAGTGTAGTGATGGGGACACTATACTGTCAAAGAGCACCGTCCTTCGGATGAGACGTAAAACCGAGGTCCTGACTCTCTGTGGTCATTAAAAATCCCATGGCATTTCTCGTAAAGAGTAGGGGTGTAACCCCGGTGTCCTGGCCACATTCCACACATTGGCCCTTACCAATCATGGCCTCCTAATAATCCCCTTACATTGAATTGGCTCTATCACTCTCTCTCCTCTCTCCACCTATAGCTGGTGTGTGGTGAGCGCACTGGCGCCGTTGTTCTGTGGCTGCCGTCGCATCATCCAAGTGGATGCTGCACACTGGTGGTGGTTGAGGAGAGACCCCTGATATGATTGTAAAGCGCTTTGGGTGTACAGTAGTACATATGAAAGCGCTATATAAATGCCTCATTCTATTCTATTCTATTCTATTCTATATCTTTTTTTTTTAATGGTTTTAGTTTTAATTAACAACCCAGCAACATCCTATCATGTCTGAAAGTTTTGTATGGTCAAATCTTTTCAAATACATTTTCAATCATTTTTATTGTTCCAGTGAATATGAATGGCACTGATCCCCCCACATTAAATGTTGCTATATATGACCAAATCTGGTCACAATCCCTGATCCACTATGGGGAGTGAGGAGGCTTTGAGATGCTGCCTGTCAGATTAGATCCGTAGACACAGGCCTTGGGGTGGTGATATCCATCCTGCCAGTCACAAAGAAAATAATAAAGGCTTTAAAAATAGAACCGTGGATCTGTGATACACACTCAAATAATTGCTGTCAAATAATTTTTGTAGCTCATTCTATAAATAAACATACACAACACAATGTTAACTATGTAATGTACTGTAATCTGTCACTCAGCCTGATGTTGATGACTTTCTTCCTTATGTGGAACACAAAAGAAGATATCTGAAACATTCATTTAAAATCAATGTGGTCCAAAACAACACTGGACAACATTGACTTTCATTGTATGGACAAAATCTGCACAACATTTCAAAATATCTGCTTTTGTGTTCCATAGACACATCCTTAATGAACCCTTTGACATGCCAATACACTACGGTATGTTTACACGACAACGATGTACTAAAAATGTTCCTTGTGCGTTTTTTGCACACAGATGATTGCTGATAAACGCCAGGGCAGTAGTTGGCAATGCCACTTTGTAAAGAATCACTACGTGCCTATAGACGAAACACGTAATATGCATGCGCATGACTTCACCATTTTCACAAATTCGCATTTTTGTAGTTTACACAGAGATGATAACCGTATAATTTTCAAAAGTTAGCATTTTCAGGCCCCCGAAACGCAGTTGTCGTGTAAATGAATGGCAAAAATGCATAAAAAGTTTTCCATTTTTAGTTGAAAACGGTGTCATGTAAACGAACCCTAAGACTTTTTAGTATTTAGGGTGGTAACCAAGAGATTTTATGACATAAAAGTTAGAATAATATTTAGGAATTAACTTATTTTTGTGCTGGAATTTCATTTAAAACACAATTCTAATCTATGTCTAAATGATACCTAATGTCTGACAGACAAAAGATGCTCTTGGCTATCGATGTTCAATAATTCAAACTGAAAGAGAAGCTTGGTTACAAAGAGAGGCCCTCAATCCCACAGCTGTGGATCTATGTCTATTACCATCACATTCAGTTTGCTCTCTTTCATCACGAAGGCCGAGCTGGAGCCTGGGCGTTAATAATGGTTGGGCTAACAATGCATCCATCTTTTCAAAGGCCCTTACCTGTAGATAATAAATGAAAAGAAGTCATTAATCCATTCAAAAGAACACAAGGACAGAGACTGATATCTCAGGCACCAATTGATGTTTTAAAAACACTGTGTGATGACACTAATACAGAAGGTTGCATCACATTGTTCATGTTAATTTTTGCTATTGATGTTAGGCGGCTAGTTTTCAGGAAATTAAACATCTCCCCTCTGCAGACCTGCGATACCACACACAACATCTCTGGAAGGTCTCTGGGGTTAAGCCATGTTTGATCTTTTGCCATGGTCTGACATTTTGATACTGTGACATTTTTCAAAGAAAAAATAGATTTAACTAAGGCAATTGTCACACTTGAGTCATCTTTAAAGGAACCAAACTGAGACCCCTTTAAAGGGATAGTCTACTCAATGAAAATTCTGTCATAATTCATGCAAGAGCGCCTCGTTTCACCTTTTGTCTGTCAGATATTAGCTAGGTCATTTGGCTTAAAGTTGTCTTGGCATAGAATTGTTTCAAATGAAAATGAACGATAATAGAATTTATATTTTTGGGTGAACTATCCCTGTAAATAGACATCATTATTTTGGGAAAGCCAGATAAAAAGAAAGCAAAAAGAAACGAAAGGAAATGAGGCCCCCATAAAGTGTGTGTGTTCATTACAGTGAGTTATTTTACATTCTGACATTTAAGTTCATTGTATTTTTCTGACAACTCACCTCCAGCTCTCCCCTATAATCTTTCCATTTGTTCTCATACTGACCTGTGCTGTTGAGCCAGGCGATGATGCATCAGAATGGCAAGGACAAAGGTCAGGTCAGCAATTCATCACACCAGACTCCATCATCCCTGGCACTACTCCATAGTACAAGTAAAAATAAGACTAAAACAACAATTTCTGCTCATGTTTTATTCAATTCCTTCGGTCTAACAGTTCATTTAGCACCTATTATGTTAAAAACAAAGCCAATTCTTTCCAAATAAATGGCTTTACAAATATTGTTTTTCTATTTGAATATATTTGAAAATGTAATTTATTCCTGGTATGTCAAAGCTGTATTTTCAGCAGTCGTAACTCCAGTCCCCAGATCCTTCAGAAATCTTTCTAATATGCTGATTTAGTGTTCAAGAAATTTTTCTAATTATTATCATGTTGAAAACAGTTTGTTTAATCACTGATGATGTGTCCTGGTTGCACATTGGGGTGTTTTAGAAACCCTGTTTACTGTCACTTTTGATAGAGTTAATGTGTCCTTGTAGCCTGGGTTTCCCCATGCTGCCTTGTACGCAGCGCGATTTTATTCACGCCGCTAGGCAGCCTGGATATTATGGACCAGATTTTCCCCTCAAAAAGGGAGCCAATCACAGAATGGGGAGGGAGCAGCAAGACGATGACAACGTCTATGTGACACACCGAAGCAGTTTGTTTATATCTATGGATCCAACATGGCAGCAGATGCAAAGTTACCTTTCGATGCAGCCTTAGATAGTGTTCTAAGTAGTTTATTACGCAAGTTTATTCCTCGTCGAATTTCTGTCGCTCTACATATATGGTATAATTGAAATGATTGGCTATGAGCTACGTACAGGCGCATTTGATAGACATTCGTAGCGCCCAATAAACGGCTCTGGGCATTCGTAAACCACGCCTCAAATACGAGAAAATGAACATGTGGTTCCCAGACCACGTCTCAATGAGAAAGAGGTCTGACGTTAGCCAGGCTAGTGTCCTTGTTGAATAAAAGTCAAATTTCACAAAAAATAAATAAAAAAAATCTGACCCTAACCCTTTGAACAGTATCATATTTTTATTTCTATGTTATATAGCTATTTTATGATAAACAATGTAACTGTGGCCTAAATGGTTCAATTTGATGTGTAATCACAGAACTAGCACTGGGATGTAATGTAAACATGTTGTAAGTATGTGCCTTAATGTGAGAAATGAGCCTTGACATGCATTGATCTGAAATGAAAAAGATCACATATCACTGATCAGGAAACAGTTTACATAGTTCAAGAAAGCGCTTATAACAAATATTAGTTAGCCATCTTTCAAACAACCAAACGTGTGTAATGTTTTTGGACAAAATGGACTTAAGTGCCAATACAGAGAATATAAACCTACAGATCTTTTACATGCTGGTGAAGATCAGACAGTTGCCTATTTAGACGTGAAAATTGTTTTTTATAAATTTGGGTCCATTTTTTTTCTTGTTAGTATGGCTCCGATGCCATGACTATACATCAAGTTCCAAAAAGTGTTTTTTTTTTCTCCAGTGACAACCATTCAGTATGAACCTTGTATTCTGGCGCAATCATTTCTTTCAAGCTACACATAGATACATTTCTTTTTGAGGGACTTTTTGGGATGCTTCTTGGCTTTGACATTTGTGGACATAAGAAAATCCCAATTTAATTGCACATTTACATCATTCTATAAACATTAAGTTATTGCTTTAGTTTAAGTCATGAGGTGTCAATAGTCCAGTCAAGTATTTCATTACTGTATAAAAGTAAATGACTCTGTAATTTTCACATCAGTTCAACTCAGAATACCTACAGTTTATTTCTGCTCATGCAAGATCTAATCCATGGGCATCTAAAGTACTTACTACTTATGGCTATTACAAGACCTGGACTTCACCATGTTTAGAAATACTTAAATTCATTGGATTGAATGCAGAGATCAACGGAAGAGGTGAATGCAAAGACATATGATGCAATACCCCTTAATGATAATGCTAAAAGCTCCCGTAGATCACTTGTTATCTGTAAAGTGCCATTAACTATCTTTCGCAGTAGTGGGTGAAGCATACTTCAGCACTGGCACTTAAAGCTGTTCTCAGCTTAGATTTAAAAGTTACCTTGACAGTTAGAAGAGAGATGAACTGGCTCGTGAAAAAAAGTAAAAGACCATTAATCACAGAGCAAACACTCTGTGTCTAAGACAATGAAAATGTAGGCTACTACTCTCACAGAAGTATTTCATTTGACAAAAAGGCACCATAAAAGTTTGTTTAGCACACAAGTTGTAATGCCTCTATATTGCCCAAGTTGCATCGACTACGTTTATAGTGCTTTTTTGGAACTTGACACTGCTGGACGAGATATACACTGCAAAGTGGTGCTGCTCACAGTGAATCCCATAAAAAATTTGAAATGATACATTATAAATTGCTTTAAAGCGGTTAATATTATGCAATATTTATATATTTGTATTTAAAAAGACTTCTAAGCAATATTTTAAGTCTTTAAAATGGCTCCGGTACAACAAATAATGGCTGACTAGGAAACAGTGATTCTGGCAAATGTTGCACAAGAAAGCTGATCATTTTTATCTACTGTATCACAGGACAGACTCTTCTGTAGACATGCTCTGTAGCGATTTACTCCAAGGATTGCATGGGCTTGCAGAGGCTTTTGGCAGCGCTACGTCTACACTGTCAGAAAGTGCAATGTGCTCTTTGGGAGCTGAGGGATACCTTGCTGGATTCGCTTCTCTGCTGCTGGCCACTCAGTCTCTTCCACTCAGATCGATTTACTGTTGAAGCACAGGCCTTAAATCACAGTGCCATGGCTGTGCTGACTCCACTGCACTTCGCTCCTTGACCTGGGGCGGAAAAAACTCAGCAAGAAACGAATGGCTGTCACAACATCATCTATCACCACTGCCCCCTCCATCTCAGGACACAGTCTACCCATGCAACCCCCCCAGGACTTGGGCACTGTGCTTCAGCTGCATTATATCCAAGTGCTCTCCACAGGCTTCAATAGAGCATTACATCATGAAGAGACCATGCAAGCACAAAGAAATGATTTGCAACATGTTATTAGAGCTGACATGGAGTAATGCAGTGGTGTGGAAGTCTTATCTGAAAGACAAGAGTAAGAGGTAGGCTGTTGTTGTTTGATTCATCTAAAAGGCCACAATCTTTTTCTCACTATGTTATTCAGCCTTACATGGATTGAGGGTGAGTAAATGTTAACATTATTTTTGGGGCAAATTATACTTTTAAGGCATTTTCACTCCTGTAGATCATTTGCTTTGTTCTGAAACGGGACTTGAAATGTTACAATTTAGCATTTTCTCCTTAGTTCGATTTGCTTTCACAAGGCAACATTTCAGAGTGTACCAAAATGTGTTTATGCAAATCAAATGTGAATAAAATGGTCATCTGTGCATTTGTTTATGTTCCGGGATTCATGGCATCACGGGAATCATCCATTAAGATGGACTGACAAGTAACCCACACATATATACTGTAAACGAATGCATCAAAGTCTTGATTTCCTAACTTATATATACAATTTATCAATTAGAGCGAGAATCAAGGATAGCATTCTTGCAATGCACCTGTTTCAGAGAAAAGCAATGACTTGATGAAGAGGTGCTCTTTTATTTTAAACTGCAATCCTACAACTCAACTGCTGTTAAGGTGAAGCAACAGTTTGAAATTGCTGATCAAATTAGTTAGTCAATATGCTTATAGCAAGTTACCTAAATAATAACATATCCGGTTTAAGTCAGAGTGTAGAGGAAGTTTCAGCCGACTTGATTTCAGTAAATTGTGACATATTTCCGAGTGAAACAGAATATCAAATTAGAAATCAGTGGGCAGGGCTGAATTTTAGCATATGTCCTTGTCATATTCAATATAATATGCATAATATGCAAGTCTGGTCAATGTCTAAAAACTTTTTATTGAGTTCAATGTTAGAATTGAGTATGATTAGAGGACAACGTCATGTGGCTTATCATCAATAGTGTTTTCAAGCACACTTTTGAATGACTTAATTCCTCAGTCATAAAAATATATGTAGTATTTCCACATGAGTGACCGATTCAATTTAGAAATGAAGATAATTGCAAATGCGCTTATTATGAATGACATGCAAGATGGTCCTCATTTTAATTACTTTTCAGAAAATGGATGAAGCCACATTATTTCTTAAAACTTAACATGAACATTTTGTCCTCGACAACAAATCTGTCAAATCTGGCTGTCCCAAACGGATAAAAAATTATTAGTTTATTGACTGAGAGACATTGTACTCAAAAGCAATATCTGGCTACATTAAAAATAGTAAAAGCACTAATTAGACTAACTCAAATTAATTGCATTGAGCCATAGATTATCTTATCGTGACAGCATATTCATTAATGAATATTTGTCAGAAACATTAGCAGATAAATGATTTAACATGGCAAAACAACCAGTTTATGCAGTGAGTGACCAAAATACTAATTTCAGATTGTTCTCTCAGGATCAATGAAATTTAAATATATCAGATCAACACAGATATAATTGTCTCTTGTGGTGCCTTTTGTCTTCATGCAGTCAAGGTACCAAAAATAGGCTGAAGACTGAGTGAGTGCTTAAGTATTTTGTTTATGATCATTTTAGATTGTGTTATGCTATCATCTTTCTTGAGTACACCTATAAAATTTCCTAAATACAAATTCCCAGAGGTCTTTTTGATCTTTTTTATAACAACACCATTGACGCATTGTCTACTGAGAGCACTCTGATGGCCTGCAAAACTACTTTATTGCCATGACGCTGGTGCCAACTTGAGACAGAACCATGGGGTTGTTAAGGTCCAAGGTTCCCTCAAACCATATTGAATCTGCCAAGTGAATACCCACTACAGCCAGTTTGATTCACAATTCAATTTAATCTTCAGCAGAAAAAAGCCCAGAATAGACTGAGGGTTTCTTTAGGTGAGGAAGAACAAAACAAGAATTCAAGACCGGGAGATAAGGGACAGAAATCGAAAAGACAGAGAGGAAGGAAAATAATCAGCGTGAGCTGATCTTGATTGAACACAGGGCTAATGGCCTGTACTCAATTGAATGAAAAATCGGACAGATCTATCTCAATGTACAAAGAGCCATCAATCTCTTTTTTAACTAGATTACAGCACCTTTTAGGGTTGTCAGCAGGCAGCGGAGAGGGCCGCTGCAGACCAAGCAGGACTTCCTGGCATCAAGCTGTGGGATCAGCTATTGTCTGAATACATCCCTCCCTGTTCTGCGACCCCTATTCCTACTAATCTACTCTTCAGGAGGCCATGTCTCAACTAATGAAATGGCATTAACTTGGACTAGAGCCTATCACTAAAACCAAGCACTCACATTGATTCCTATCGACTACGTTTGTCCAGTACTTAGGAGAGCGCATATGGTGCCTGCATTTCTAATAGCATCGCACTGGTTTTCTGATTCTTTTATGAGAAGTATACCCAGGCAGGAAGATTTTTAAATGAAATATAGACTAAATAATACTGTAAATTACTGTAATTACTTTCAGATCATTAGTTAAAGGTGGGTTTAAACTGCACTAAATAATCCTGGTGGTGTTTACCAAGTGAATAAATCGAAATATCAGCCAGTTCATTTTTAAGAGCCAATGAATGATCGCTGTGATTAAACAGAAGCAACACATTGGAGACACGGTGTCTGAGGTGCTGGCAGACTCTGACTCAGTCCATAAAACAAGACCTATAAATTAAGATTCAATTTATTCTGGGTAGAATTTATTGCTTTGGTGATTTACTGGAGCAACCTCATTTAGGATGATCACATCAGAGGGCTCCTCAGTCTAATTAAATCCGATGAAGGAGGGGTTTAGTGCAAAAGTGTAAGCTGTCACCACACACTGCAGTTTGGTAGAAGAAGAGGTGGGAGAATTAATTAATTAACAAAAAAGATCCTCCCAATAATTTGTCAATAACTACAAAGATATATAAACAAAATTATTGGTCATTTTTTCTTTATGTTTTTTCAATTCAATTTACGGTAAATCCTTATTAGGCATATAGACAGGTAGACAATATACTGTTATATAGTCAAACCAAAATGTATTCAGATACCAGATATCATTTTTGATATTTTTAACAAGTGGGTGCAGGACACTTTAGTTCATTTATGTAAGTGAGGATAGCAAAATAAAGTAAACTGTGACATATCATACACAAAACTTCTTCATACAGTGGACTACCAGTAAGATTTATTAAAATTTGGGACCTAAAATTATTCATACACTATGACCTGACCATGTTTTTTAAAAAAATTCTTTAATTGTTTATGCGACCTTTTTACACCACAGACTGAACTAAATTTTGAATTGCTTGGTGCTTGACCTAAATTGGTATTATCTAATTGTGTACTTAAATTTAACAGCTGACATCTTTTCAACCTAATTCATTTGTCAGACAGTCTAACAGAAGGATGGCCAAAACCAGTGAAATATCAACTGATTTGATTACTCTGAGTTCTTGTCATATTTTATTACCATTTTCTAAACTATAGCGAATAAACTGTGATAATGTGAGAAATGTTGAAGTTGTCTGAATAAATTTTGGTTTGACTGTATGTATATATATATATATATATATATATATATATATATATATATAATATACTGTTATGTATAGCTTATACAAACATCTTTGAATTTTTTTTAAAGATTGTATTGTATTGGAAAGATTGAAAGTATTATTGATGTTGTGCAAGCTAAATGATTGACATCCAGATACAAAACAGTACAGCCACTAAACAGACTGTATGCTGTACCTCTGTACATTTATATTTAAGGTTGCCATTTCTGGTACAAAGTTATACATTAACAGAAAATATACATAAATGAAAATGTTCATATAAATGAACAGAATGTAATATCAATGTTCAAATAGTATGCTGTGTTGCCTCCATGACCAAATAACCCAAAGATATAAACTTATGTAATATCACAAAGCACACATGTTTTGCACTGGTCTAACTAGTTTTAGCACCAATGCATTATGTAAATTAGATTGTATCATACAGTAGCCTAATTAGAAAGGACCAATGCGTTTGTTCCATCAACCAAAAATCATGATTCAGACACAAGCCTAATTGAACTAGAAGTGTTTATTTAGACTACTAAAACCTGCACCTCCTGTTCGTGACTTTACTACTTTGCTCCAATACTTTGCCACTTTTACTGCCATTTACGATTTATTTATTTTGGCTTTCATGTCATTTTTAATTTATTGAAGTCTTTTAATTAGAACTTTGTTTCTGCTGTTAATCAAATCCCATTTGGATGGTAGCCTAATACATAGTATGGACACACACACACACACACACACACACACACACACTAGCTACGTCATTTAATTTACCACGCAAGCCAAGCTAAAATTAAAATTCTGCCACCTAAACAAAAGCTTTGGATGGCAAACTGCCCCCCTCCCCCTCGGCTTTCTCCCTTACTGCCTCATGTGCTCTGTGTCTGTCTACTCTGCAGAGAGTACATTCAACTCGCCCCGAATACATGCTCACTGTCTAACGCCGTGACCTAACCAAACGTAACCCTTAGGGTCCTCGTTAAATAAATCTCTTTCGCTCAATCCAGAAGCGATAGAAAACGTGTGATTTCGTCGCTAATGTAAATGGCTATCACATTAACAATAGTGCGTTATCTTGGCGCGCGTCTCTCACTGGACGCCTTCACGTCAGCTGGTGCTATAGAAGTAATGAAGAGGTGAATCCACAGTCTAGGGACCTATTTGAGCACCGGCGTCCGCGCGATTCACCGAGTCAACGTGTGTTCTCCGTGCTGTTTTGAGTGTCCTTAACTTCTGTGCCGTGTACTGACATCATTTCATCATGCCTGGCAAGAAATGAATCCTGATTCAACGCTCGACTCACATAGAATCGCGCGCGGAGAGAACTTTGCTTCGCAACTCTTGTGTGGATACGGCACGCGCCACGGCAGCGCGCGGAGGATCAACAACTTTCCTCAGAAACAGCGCTAGCGTCCTTCCTATGTCGCTTCAAACCCTTCCATGTCACCAATTATTGTCGCTCTAATTGGACGAGCATGTTTCAGACACCATATCTGCTCAAACTCGGGGAAAATATCGTTGGTAAGCCTTGAGAAGCGGATAATAAATGACTTTTATGCGCCTCAGACTCGCGTCCTCACCAGGTGGACTGTGAAGAGACAGAAGAGGAATGTTTATCCGAAATTCATTGCCGCTTAGTTTGGGTTTTTTGCCGCTTTTGTCCAGTCACTGTTTTCTCTCAGTATTTCTTCCGTTATTGCAGGTAAGTTGGAATTAGCAGTTCAATCGTTGATGATAATTCATAGTGAACCGTCGCGAAAATGCACGTGCATAACGGTCACAGTTTTGGATTATCTTACGTTACTGCGCTGAGATTGATCAGATTTATGAGTATATGTATATAGCTATTATAAATTTACATTTAAATATATATATATATTACATTTATATTATATAGCCTAGTTAAAGTCATTAGCCTACGACAGTATGCTAAGGTTTGGGGAATAGTGTTTGAAGATTTCACTTGAATGCTCTTGTAATATTTTGATTTTACTCATCTAATAGTTGTGTTTACTACTAGAATACTTTTTATTCTACTCTCCTCTCAGTTCCAGCACTGGTTAAAGCCATTGAAATTGAACTGTTTTCTGGAGACTTGGCTTTTGGTCCTTTACTACTGTCCCCTGTGACAACAGTGCTCACAAGACTAGCAAAAGTGTTTCCAGGATGGCCTATTAGGGGGAGGCAGTGTCAGGGTTCACCCCTCAATACTCCCACTCCTCTGGGGGTCCGAGGCTCTGCGGTGTGGGTGGGTGCTCTCTTTGAGAGACCTCAGCCTCCACACACCCTTCATTCTCCACTTTAGTGGGAGGGAGCTCCCATACGCCAGCGTGCCGAGAGAAAAAAGAGAGTGCTTGTGGTGTTCTCTTCATTGTAAATTCTAAGTACTATTGCGAAAAATCTCTTTTTACTATGCAAGTTTTTGCTGCACTATACATGGCATGGTGAGGAAAGTGACAAAAACACTAATCTAATTTGTGCTGTTTTCTTCACCCTAGTTTGCAAGAGGGGAGCTCCAGAAGTCATGCTCTCGAACCACAGTGGCACTGCTGGAAGGAAGCTGCCAGTTGCCATGCCAGTGTAGGCCCTACCCACCGTTACCGCCTCCACCCCCTCCTCCACCACCCCCAAGGCTCCTGGCACCAACTGGTGAGTAGCTCTGCCCTGTAATTATGTCTCTGCAGTCCTGATTCATAGTTTTCAGTCACGTGAGACCTGGAGGGCTAAACATCCATAGAACTGCTGCTCAGGCCGGTTAATTCTACATATGTTTCAAGCCATGAATATTTAGATAACCTCTCTAAAGAAGGAAAATAAAGATATGTGAACAAACTGCAAGTTTTGTCCACATACAGTACCTGCCGCAGTATTTCAATCACTAAAAACAGCGCAAAGTTCTTAAACGCTTAACGTGGCTTAATTTACTAAAGGTGCAGTCACATTTACCTTTGCCTGGTGAAATTTCACTGGTGAAATCCAGCGGGAGAGGGAATTTTGTGAACATTCATGTTCAAGTTGGTCATGAGATTTTGCTGCATGACAAATAGAAAGCTGCTTGGTTTGAAAGTGACTTCATACATCGCTATGCTATAGACAACGGACAATAGATATTTTTTGCCTGTAAAATTTTGCCTAGATAAATGGATTTAATAGGGTCCTAGTTAACCTAGGTAAATGTGCGCTATTATTTGACGCATATCCAAGTGTTTGGGGGGAGTGTTGAAGCTGAAGTATTAGCGTGCTTGCATGACATGGAGGCGCCGTGCAATCATTTGTGTACTTTTATTTGTGTAAACTCTCATCAACAACAAAACTTTGTGCTTTTTTAAAATAAAGAAAACAAACAAGATGCGCTTTCTGACGTCTCAGTCTCCGTCAACTGGAGCTCGTCACAAAAAGGAACCGCAATTCAGCGTATAGGGTACTTGCCTCACACACATGAAAATACACTTGATATCTATAGAAAGCTTGAAATGTCTACTTTTAAACGAACCAATTCGAATCAAAAACATATACTCTCTGGTTATGGAATCTGTATGAAAGTTGCATTTCCTCTATACTGAGTGTCCATTATATTGCGGAGTTGGTGAGTCAGCATTGTCAACTTTATCTTTGCAGTCGACACTGACTAAGAAAACACTAGTTTATTAATAAATAATTCAAATGTCTCCTTGCTATTTTTTTTTCAGACACATTCATAGTCATTACTTTTGGCCGTGCTTTGCGGCAACCTTTATGCGTGTGCTTGAGCGCAGAATAGGCTATTATATTACGCCTATATATAGCCTATTAAAGGCTCATGGTTTAGTATCCCAACCTCTCAGCATATGTTTAAGTTATTTAATTAATGTAAACATGCGATTAGTCGACCAATGGCTTGAATTAATGACTACTAGTCTTTGGCCAGGGGCAGCCCTAGAACACAGTTTGTAAGCTCAAACACATTTCTCTGCATCACCTCTGAAAGGTAGCTTTCTGTGTCTTTCAAATAAATCTTGCAATCTAGGATTTCCTCTAACAAGTGTGATTTTTATCTCAGTTGTCATGTTGTCAGAATCTGCAGCGAGTTCAATCCCCAAAATGAATGAATTGGCTGTGGCTGCACGCTTTGCCAGAAAGACGGGCGAGTTCATTTAATCATATTTTTTCGCCTTCCTTTTGAAGGTAGCTTATAAGCAGTTTAATAGATTGCTCTTCTTGCTGAAACAATTTTCATTTCCTGACATTTCCCGTTTTGAGAAATGGACATGGCCGGAAAGTACGTTGCTGGTCGCAATTGACACAAAGCTCAATCCGCTTTATTACAGGGGGAGGAAATTTTAGATTTGTCATCAGGGTTCCCTGTCAGGCGCTCAGGAAAGCCAGATCAATGAGGCCTTAGCATTGAAAGGGTTGTGAAATCAATCTGCCTCTAGAGTTTTAGCCTTCTTGTTTAAGCCTGAGTAATGTACTCACAACAACGGCAAGCTCTTTGGGAAAGAGAATTTTCATAAGAATTTCTGAAAAATAAATTAGTATGTGCCTTGCATCGATACCTGCCTCATGCATACATGCTTGATACATCTTCAGATCTGAAGGGAACAAAATCAATGTTTACCATGAGCAGCCTGAAAGACTTTTATGTTTTCAGTCTGTGACATGAAATGTTTGAGGGCAAATGCAACATAGCTATTAACAACCGTGCAAGGGCTGAGGATTTAACTGTAAAAGGCGGTTTTGATAAGTAACCAGTTGAAGGCTGGTGACAGGCTTTGCCTTTAGGGGCGAAATGACTTTAACATTAGCTTATTAAAATTATTCATGAGGAAGTTGCATTTAATGAGGACTCCCACACCTGTCGTTATTGAAGCAGTGATAAAAGGTTTAAACTGAGCAATGTATTATATTTGTGCAAAAGGAAAGGCAGCTTCAGAGGGCCCGATTGCAATAAGAAGTGTTACCGCCCTAAACCTAATAGTAGGATTAAATGTCAATTTGACTTTGAATGAATATTGGTGGCAATAAAATAGCAAGATGGTTTCTTTAACTCGCCATTTATCACACACCGTCTTAACCAGTTAGTCCAATAATTGTCCACAATGGATAATGCAACGCTGTATTGCTCTATATTGTATTGTCTTCATAATAATCCTTTTGGAGCAGACACATAGTACTAATTGAACCCAGAATATTGCCAAATTGTACACATTTTTATCTCAAGATTAGTCTGAATCTATTTTTAACAGAACTGCTGAGGATGTAGATGAGGGGAAGTAGATTAGATGGAATTGCTTCTGGGCTCTTGGAAAAGAACACACTCTTTTAAGCCCAAAAAAGGGCATGTGTGGCAGTCAGAAACGCATGGCAAACTCAGCTAACCTTACAGAGGTGCTCAGAGACACTAGGATTGTCGTTGTGACAAATTATAGTAGCCTAAAAGCCCGAAGAACCCGTCTTCACAGGCTTTTACCTTAAGCTGTGAAGAATTTGATATTATTTTTATGGTGCTGCTAACCTTTGTGCCAATCAAGATGTGGTTTGTAGTAGCAGTAGTGGTCGCAAAAAAGGAAGTAGTATTTCCTCTTTTTGACCTTTTCCATCATCTAACATGCACTAACTTAAGGTTAATCTTAAAAAACTTTTAATAATATAATAATAACACTTTTAAATGTTAATCTTTAGCAAATCTCAAATTGTACATTACAATGTTGTGATGTCTAAATTCACTTATAGCATTTAAAACAAGTGATTTTAGATTTTGTGTTTTTTTGTTTATTTATTAATTTCTTACAAAAAGTTGCTGCCTAAAAACAACAGGATAACACAGAGAGCTTTGAAATGGCAAGTACTTCTTTGCTCTTGTCAGCCGCTCTCCCTCCGGGCCTGTCGGCTTGACTCCCCCTCCTGACAATCAAAGTAAGGGAGAGAAAAAGCAAAGCCTATGTCTCCCTGTCCGGAGGGCTGTTTTGTCTTGCAAGTGTATCTGCCTGTTTATGCTAATTCAAAGCATGTCAACATTAGTTAAGCGTTTCAGTATCTTTGGAATTAATTAAGTGTAGCCAAATCAAAAACACATTGTGACACAAAACACAAATAAAGCGAAACAAATTCATCTGTCTATATCTTCTCATCAGGTGAAATCATGGCAGGTGACAGCACATTTCTGAGATAACCAGGCAATGTTTTTGCTTGTACAGCATGACGGATTGCAGAAAATTCTCCCGCGTATCACAATTCTGAATTATTCAAATGTGTGGAAGTAGGATAGCTTGCTATAGGGAAAATTGCTGTGTCAGAAATGTAAAATTGTTCTACACGGTGAGAAGGCAGTCAGTGGCTCTGCTTCTGTGAAGTGCTACAATACATAGCAATGTAAAAGAATAGGTGTACAGTTAAAGATTGGCATACTTAAATGGGCCTTATTATGCTTTTCGACTTTTTCAACTTAAGTTAGTTTGTATAAAAAATATCTGCAAGGTTGCAAAGCTCAAAGTCCAGTCAAAAGGGAGATATTTTATTAACAGAATCCCCTTTTCAAAAACTATGACTTGTTTGGACTACAACATTTTCCGGCTCTTATGAAGTCACAATATTCCTAATTTAAATAATCTGCCCCCACGGAATACTCAAAAAAAGGCTGTTAGGTCTGGTTGAGCTGCATTAGAGAAGACACTATTTTTTTCCACAATGTTTCCAAAACTTTTTGTTTGTCCTTTGTTTTTTTGTCCTTTCTAAGGCTAACGAACTTAGGGCCCTGTTTTTACTTTCTAAGGCTGATAAACTTAGGACCCTATTTTAACGATCTAAGCACATGGTCTAAAGCGCATGGCACAAGTGCACTTAGGGCGTGTCCAAATCCACTTATGCTAGTTTAATGACAGGAAAAATGGTCGGCCTAACCGGCACATGGTTGTCCCTATTTTCTAAATGAGTTATGGGTGTGTTTTGTGCAAAAAAACAATCAGAGTCTCATTTCCCATTCCCTTTAAAAGCCAGTTGCACTCGCGCCATGGCAGATTCGCTATTTACATGGTGGAGTTTGCAAGCGGAAAGACTGAACGCTTCTCCAGAGAGGAAACAGACCTGCTTGTGCGAGAGGAACAAGCCGAACAATCTACGGGACAAGCCAGGTTCCACCATATCTTTATGGACACAATATTAATCTTTTACATTGTAATCCTTTTATTTTTAATATTTGGCTAGTTTGTGTGCTGCTGCGTGTCCCTGTGTGTAATAAGTGGAGTGTACGCGCGTTGTGGACCCGCCTATAGGCACATATTACAAATGCGCCCTTTAAATAACAAACAAAAATGCGCCATTGATTTTAGACCAGGATTTTGTTGGTCAATGGCGCAGTCTATTTCAGTTGCCTCAAAACAGCAACGCGCCAACAATGCGCCTGAACACACCGCGTTCTCAGACCAGCACGCCCATGGGCGCAAATGCATTTTGCCATTTAAACAACGTGGCGCAGGACGTGAAAATGATAACTGCGTCAGACTGAAACTAGCAAAAAAACACTTTACAACACACTGCATTGTGCCGAGTTTATGATAGGGCCCTTAGAGTGGTTAAAATATTTTTTTAAACACTGTTCAGGAACATTTATTACCCCAACGTTTATCTGTGCACTGCAGATTTTATGGAGTGTTTTCTGTTGCTTTTGTAAGCTATCGCTTTTGTAAGATGGTTTACTGTGTTTTTAACACCACAATTAATCATGAAAACATATTCTAGTACACCCCAAAAACAAAATCAAGACTTTGTAAAAGGGCATAATAGGACCCCTTCACTCTCAGTAAACTATTTTAGTGCCATTTTTATTTCTCAGTGAATGTGTAGTACTTGCAGCTGAAAGAGTATGTGTGTGTGTGTGTGTGTGTGTGTATTTACAGTGTTTTCCAAGATGTAGAAATGGTCATGTATGTTGCCTTCATTTTACATCACTACATTTTGGCTAGCTCTGATTCCTGTTGCTGTTCTTAGTTCATAGATTAACCTTCTGTTTTTGACCAGTATACTTTCAAATAAAGCCACTTATTGTATATGTTTTACTATGTCAAAGTGTGGACTGCAATGCAGATGCTGGTAAGCCAGGCTTATTTTACACTTTTTGATTTAATTTCAATTTTGGGTTTCAGATGTTTCATTCTAGGGTTGTTCATAAATCTTTTCTAACAGAGGAAATTTCAAAGCTACCTTTCTTCATAGACACAAGATCTTGTCCGCTGTATGAGTACTGAACCATAGTGCAGGAGGATGAGGGGTGTTACTCCTACTGATTTTTTTCTCTGACTGTAAAATTGAGAAATTCACCTGGCATAGAGTAGAGTATCTGATGATTAAGGAGCCATTCACCTCTACTCACATACTCGTACATTCACCTTCCCTTCTGTCCAATGTGTTGTCAAGCTTATCTGCTAATGTTACATTGGACATTGGTAATTTGAGGAGCATTAGTAGATTGACAATCATTGGCTGAAAGCCATGCAGTTGTTGTATGCACAAGATGGAATGCTAAGCTGCAAATAAGTTCAAGACCCTCGAATAGTCTTAGCTTCGAGGCCATAAAGCTTTTTTATGTACTGCTGATGAATGCTTTCCAGTTTAGGTTAATTACATAGTAGAGAAGCTAATCACGATTCTCATGATGCAGCAGTTTGCATTTAGTTTGAGTGTTTTATTTGTAGTGTGCCTTTACCTGTACTTAAAAATGCTATTTGAGAATGTAGTATAAATCATAGTAAGGTGTTTCATCAACTTTCAGATTTTTTTCTGCAATGAAGAATCAATTTTAAGTGTCATATTTAGGGCTGCGTGTTGCCAACTATACTTCACGATACAATACAATTTATGATATAGGTGTGCAGATCCTTATAGTGTAGAGCAGGTAAAGCCCTAGGAGAAACATAATTGGATTTTAAAACCGTTGCTTTCAACAGTGCTATCTGGGATAGGCACATATCTTTGCAGATAAAACGAATTGCTCCCCTTTTTAGAATCAAGATTTAATGTTGTGAACTTTGTACATTGTGTCATGTCTTGGCTGAGTTGTTTTGCCACCTGTGTGAATCATTTAGTCTGCTTAATCTCCACCCTTTCTTACTATCGACCTTAAGCTTGCATTCAGATCTGCCTCTATGTTCCCAAAATCCAATCAACACCCGATGGATAGAAGTCCTCGCTCAACTTTTTTTTTCCGATAAGTCGTTTCACTTGGATGTACACCACAATAAAAGAAATGGAATCTATCCCCAGATAGTTTATCCGATTCATGATTTCGATTTCATGACATTTTAAATCCTTATTAATAGAAAAAGTCTGAAAAATCGCCCAGCCCTTGTGCACACACACACACACACACACACACACACACACACACACACACACACACACACACACACACACACACACACACACACACACACACACACACACACACACTGCAAACTGTGGACACCCACAGGCATTCAAAAAAGAATTCCCAAAAGAATATCAATAATCAAACCTAAAATAATAAATAAATAAAATTTGTTAGAGAACTAGAAGCATGTTGCAGCCATAATCACTAATTTTTTTAATTATGTTAAAATTATAAAAAGAGGATGTCTGATGTCTTCAGTTGGGAGTGGGATCTCTGTAGCTACTACCATAAGGCTGATTGGTCTGTTGTTTGGATGTGGGTGTTACATTTATTTATAATGTTAGTATATAATTAAGAGAAGGACTCAATTTAGACGAGAATCGTTACCTTCTACTAAAGTGGCTATTCTGAGCTGTTTCCGGGATCGGGCTTTCCTTATTGATTTAATTAGCTTTTTATGTTGGAAAGGATGCCAGCAGGCAGTTGAACGACCAACTGTTATTTCACTCAGAAACTTGGCAAAAGGTCTAAATCAATAATGAAAATGCACCAGGCAGCACAACGAGAAAATTAGCTTACGGTATTCACCAGAGGTCAAAATAAATTAGAAAAAAAATCCAGTCACAGACATTTCTATCTGGGTGGGATTAGATTTCAGTACTGTAGTCTGAGATGTTTGAAACATTTAGCAAGCAAATTATGTAAAATAATATTTAACTCAAAACTTGACAATAATTAAGTTACTGTGAGAAACATTATTTTCATTGTTTTGAAAATATTTAAAAAAAACAACCTGTAAAATTCTAGTATGTACACGTGTAAATACATGAACAGGAAACATTAAAGTCACGCAATATCTCTTTTTCGCTCTTGTTCTTCCTCTTGCACATCTAGCCCAATGCCACTGAAAATGTCAGGAGTTGTGGTGGAATGTCAGGAGTCACGGTCTGGCTCAATCACATCCCCTCAAATGAACGGACGGGACGTGCTCGCCGGTCTGGCCTTGCACCAGGCTCCTAGCTTTAATTAAAGAGTGCTTTAGGATGTGTGCCAAAGACTTTGGAGTGTCGCCTTCATCGATCACCCTCACCGTCTCATCTAGCTTTCCACACCCCCACAGCTTTTGAATCATCTTTGTACATCTTTTTTATTTTTTCATTTCTCCACTCATCGTCATTGGATGATGGAGTGATGTTTTCCCGTTGATGACTAACTAGGTAGGATGGGGGAAGCAGCAGTTGCCTGCAGGCTCTGCACTGACCTTTGCTCGGATGCACTTTGTCATGAGTGTGGATGAGCCACCCACAGGGATGGAGGCCCACGATTGCTCCTTCCCTCCGCCTGCAGACTTTCCCATTGTACAAGTAGAGCAGAGGCCCTCTCTACCTGCGCTTGTGATCAAATGCAAGAGGTCTGTGGCTCGGGTGACAGAGGATAAACGTGGGCACACTGGGGGCTCTAGTTCTGCAGAACAAAGGTCTCGGCATCTGAATATACGCCAAATCAAAGCTAGTGATATCCACTTCTTGCTTGTGGAATATCTGAGACCATTCAAGTACAAGCAGATGGTACAGCAACCAAAGAGAGAGTGAGAGTAAAAAAATGTGAGCCCATACTCTAACTGAGCGTTAAGAATTCGTCTGGAGTTGAAAATTCTTGTAAATTACTTAAAAGTCCCTGACACTGCTCCTTGTTTGGCAGTCTAACAGAAAAATGTGCAGAGCTCAACTCAGATGGAGTTATTGTTTGTTTTTATATCTGGAAGCCTGTCAGTCCTCTTATTTTAAAATCAGTTTTGCCCAGGCAATCCAGAGCCATGTAACTCCATTAAACAGGAGAGCAGGTACAAAAATAGCCTAATCTAATAGGCCTGGTTCTCTCTGTCTTCATAAGACCAACCCTCTGATATGTCTGCTGCTCCTTTATCATCGACAGGAGATGCTACTATTCACAGTGTGCACGTTGCATCAAAATTTCACATGCTTTAACATTGAATTACAAAAAAATTTTCATTGGTGGTTTTGCTTATAAGGCATTAACTTTAAGCTTTAGTGTAGCTGTTGAAACATGGATTGATCAAATAAATGCAGAATAAGAAACTTATTTCCAAAACATAAAAAAAATGTCTACCTACCTCAGACTTTTAAACGGTAGTGCATGTTTACACATATTAGTAAATATTACATTTTATGCAGTGTGAAGTACATGGAAACGGATGTCAATTGAACATGCAATCTAATTTTATAGACAATGATGCATTTGCTGGCATTTTATCGAAGTTTAAAGGGGTAGTTCACCCAAAAATGAAAACTTATCCTCATGTTGAACCAAACCAGTATGGTTTACTATAAAAAGAAGATATTTTGAGGAATATTTTTCCTTTTGTCCATATAATGGAACTGAATTGACTTTCATTGTATGAACACAGAGATATTTGGATCTTTTGGTTTGACATGAGGGCGAGTAAATGATGACAGAATATTCATTTTTGGGTGATCTGTTTAAGAGTCTAAAAGGCTCCTATTGGATCACAGTGTCCCTTTTCCCATGCGTGTCCACTACATTCCCTACAAATGCACAAGGATCCAATTACTGAGTTCATCCAAGCTAGACAGTCATTTCCACTGGAGGTCATATCTTTCGGGCAGCCATCTTTTCTCGGTAAGAACATAGTGTGTGTTGGGCCATTTGAGATTAAGGAGTCTTCGGAAGACAGGCCTTGTCTTCCAGGCAGCCACTCATTACCGAATATTAGTAATTTCACTCTTTGCTGTAAGTTTATGAGAGCATGTGCAGAAAGACACTGAGGGCCTAAAAGCAGACATCTTTCATTGAAATAAGAGGAAATAAAATCACTGCTGGAAAATGTGCTTGATCTTTGGAGTCTTAATGTATTGGCATTAAAGTTGTGTAATCAACCAGTATACATTCTTATGTAGATGTTTTAAGGTCCCCCTGTGGTGAAAATCAAGTTTTTAAAGTTGTTTATATGTCTATGTGGTGTTTTTAATATGCTTTAAGACAAACCATGTGCAAATTCATAAGTCAACACCATTGCTGAGTATTTTCTCTTTAAAACTGCAATGAACTACAGACAGTCTCAAAAACGGTTTGAAATCGCTGGTGTTTCTGACATCACAAACTACCTTGGAACCATCATGTCAACGTGCCGGCGGGCTTTAGCATGTCATCATTATGCTGAGAAGCAGTGGAGTCTCAAGAGAAGCCAGGTTATCCTGATATATTTTTCTGTTAATATGAAAAATTTTAGTTTTAGCAATATAGCGGGTGTATGATGTATATTATGATGTTATAATCAACTATATGCCTTTCTCCACTGACGTTCTGAGTTGTTCAAAGGGTTTCTGATGATTGTTGGAACGCAGCTGCCTGACTCTTGAGATATGGAATAGGAACATGGTTTGTGTAACATTAGCAACACATTATTAGCTGTTTGATAACATAGTCAAGCAAAAGGCTAATCATATTAATTGCCGTTATGTGTCCGACGTTGTAAAAGACCAACACCATTGTGCAGTGTTTACCTCAGTAAGTTGGCCAAGTGAATCTCTGAGCCGGTGTGAGTGAGTGGAGGTGGTGGGGCAAATTTTCATATTCATAGATCTGCGTATACTAAATGTAGCAAGGGTGTAGAGTTACATCCAAGCTATTTTAAGGCATGAATAATTTTTTTTCACTGGAAAAAGCATTTAAAAATGTAATTTTGGTGATCAAAGATGAGTTTTAAGGAATCCACTTTGATATTTAAATGAGGTCACTGAGGCCTTTCTTTCTGCCTTCTTTATAATGTATTTTGATTTCCGGCTGTGTCGTGGTTCATCAGTAAAGAATCTGACTTGGTGATCAATATAAGTGTTACTTTCTGCTCTGTTATTTTCACAGTTATATGTTTGCATTTTTCTGTCCGCTTGGGGTCATCGATCAGGATGATAAACCGCAAGAGAGAAGCCAATCTGAAGTTGCTGATGCATTGGTCTCGACCCAAGGGAGAATTATTCAGTGATTTATACTCCAAAGCTGCTGGCTAATACCTCACAGCCTTTTATTTAATGGGAGGTTTGAGAGAATGAGGAATAACAAAGCGATGTTTCTAGTATTTCTCCTGTGTAACAGTGTCACAGTGTACCAGTGCTCTTTTCCATTGAAATAATGCTGATTCCTGTGCTAAAGACTGTGCTCAGCTGGTAAGAACTCTAAACTAGAGATGCACCGCTACTTCTTAATCAGGAAGTTAATGAATGTCGAATTCTTCCCTCAGATATCAGACCGATTATTAATCGATACATATTAAATAATTGGCAAGAAGAGTGGAATATGTGCTAGAATAATAAGCTATATGAAACTCATCCGGAAATTACAAACAGACTTTTTATCACTCTTAAAATTAGACTTGATCAAGTGGTCTACACCAGATGTCGTATGCTTTTTTGTCTAAAGGTGAAGATCCAACTTTATGCATGTTTGTAAGATTCCCCTATCTGTTAAACATATTTTATTAGATTGTCCTGGACTTTATACAAGTAGAATGCTCTTTATGAAGTTACCTCACTTAAGGACTTAATTATTAAGATTAGGCTATGCCTGAAATGGTTTTGGATTTTTTATCATGTTCATTTAAAAAATCTTGTATAATATGACTTGCTGTTTTTGTTAGTTTGGTTTTTATTGTTTATGATATTTGTATTTTTGTAATTAAATTTTTGCCATGAAAATAGCTTTGAATGCTGACATGGCACTAAATAAATTAATCTGAATCTGCACCGATACTAACTGAAATGATTAGTCAACATTATCAACAACATTGACTTTTGATATGACCTATTTGAAGGGCCATTGACACGGATTGACCAGTGGGGCTCTGTTGCGCAAAACTGTAATGCTGCCCTCCCGGATCCAATCCAATAGAAGGCGGCGCGGTGCTTCGTAGTGAAAACGAAGTCTAACCCGTAAAATGTGGGAAAGTTTAACATAACTACAAAAAAACGCTGTCATATGCAGGGCCACCAACTCTCACTCTTTGTTCCAAACTCACTCACTGTTCTCACGCCACATGTCCCATTTTCTCACGCAGTGCAAGATGCATCGTAGAGCAAAGAGAACAGACAACTCGTTGACAGATAAGACTGAGCAGGTTACTTTTGATATAAAACAAAGTCTCAGCTTTTAAATTGTCAGTTTTACCCAAATTTAACCCCTTAAACCCTGAGCCATTTTTGGAGTTTTTTTGTCTGAGTGACACACAAAAAAGTAAAGACTCATAACTTCAAAACTATAACAAGGAGAGTCAAAAGGTAGGTATCGTTTGATAGAACTCTTTTTAAATTTTTAGAAAATATAAATTACATTACATTTGGATATTCTCCTGCCGAGAAACTGCTGATAAATACAAAAAAAAAAACATAATTTTTTTATGATTTTGCATATCTCTCTTGTTTGACATGCAATAACTCGGGGAGGAAATATGGTAGCACAAATTTTCTTTTTTGGGGAAGTACCCCTAAATGTGAGCTGCATCTGAATCAAATTTTGTGGTGATCGCATAAAGTACTCAAAAGATACAGCATTTGGAACAAAGGTAGCCTTTTTGTTTAGTCCTCACACATTTGGAAAGCAATAAAAAAAAAGAGTTTTCTGAGTGACATACACAAAACTAAAGACTCATAACTTCAAAACTATAGCAAGGAGAGTCCAAAGGTAGGTATCGTTTGAAAGAACACTTTTCACATTTTTTGAAAATATAAATTAAATTACATTTAGACATTCTTCTGCCGAGAAACTGCTGATAAAAGACAAAAAATAAATATAATTTTTATAATGATAATGCATATCTTTCTTATTTGACATGGAATAACTCAGGAAGGAAATAAGGTAGGAGGAAAATTCTTTTTTGGGGAAGTCCCTCTACATATGAGCTGCATCTGGATAAAATTTTGTGGTGATTGGATAAAGTAATCAAACGTTACAGCCTTTGGAACCAAGATAGCATTTTTGTTGAGACCTTGACGCCCCCTCATGGGCATTTTTTATAGTGTTTCACCATGAAGAATATCTTGTCATAAAAGCAATAGATAAAGTTAATTTTGGGCTCATTTTAATTGTATGAATATGCTGTAAAAAATGAAGTGCCATTTTCAACGATTTTTGAATGTTTCGTGAGATGTATGATGTTTTTGACACATTGCAGTACATAGTACAAAAAAGTATTTTATAGATTATTAATTTTTTTTTATATCTTTATCAGCAAATAACTCAGCAATACTTTGGAGTTTTTCAAATAGGCTACATTCACTGTAAAGTTCAGACTCTAAGGTTTCAAATGACACCAATTTTGTTTGAATCAAGGCAATATTTTTGAAAAATATGATAATGAATATTTTCGCAGCTAGGGGGCGCCATGGGTGGCGCACACGGGCGGTACACTCCGGTTTAGAGAGACTAGTCAGCACTCGTTCAGAGTTGATCGAAGTGGTTAGATTCTTTAAAAAGCTGAGATTCTAAGCTTTAAAATGATACATATTTTGTGTTATTCCACGTTTGAAAACGAGCGCGGACGGTTCCGGGAAAATTGGAAAACACTTTGCTCCCCAGAAGGATGAGAGACTTGTTTTTTAGCCAAGTATGCATTACTTCGTGAGGAATATCTCGTGATCAAAGCAATGGATTCTGTTGTGTGTGGGCTCTTTGTAATCGTGAGAATCTGTTGTCAATAAAGATGTTCGATTTTTCACAATCTATGCATGTTTCATTGAGTTATGAGCTGAAACGTCACATCAAAACAACATAGCATCACTGCTATTGCTACTTCATAGGTGCGCCTCTGGTATTTTTTTGTGTCAGAACGCTATAAGGAATATCTTTAGACCTGAGTGATGGATTATGGTGTGTTTGGGCTCTTTTTAATCGTAACATTCTGCTGTAAATAATGATGTGCCATTTTCCACAATTGATGCATGCTTCATTGAGTTATGAGTTAGAACGCGACATAAGTGCTACATCTATAATAAAGATCTATGTGCGCATTTGTGTTACAACTCCACGAGGCATAACTTTAGATATGAGTGATGGATTATGCTGAGTTTGGGCTCTTTTTAATCGTGAGAGTCTGCTGAAAATAATGATGTGCATTTTTCTACGATATGTGCATGCTTCGTGAAGTTATAAGTAAAGACCAAACGCGAGTGCTTCATGAGTATATATTTGGTTAGGTACGTCTTTCGTATTTTCTGTGTTAGAACGCCATGAAGAATATCTTTAGATCTGACTGATGAGTTTGGGCTCGTCTTAATCATGAGCTCCTGCTGTAAATAACGATGTGTCATTTTTCATGATCGATGTATGTTTCATGAAGATACGAGTAAAAAGGCCAAGTCTAAGCTACCTCGCTTGGCTACGTGCGTTTGTGTATTTTTTGTGAATTAGAACTCCATGAGGAATATCTTTAGTTCTGAGTGATGGATTACGTTGAATTTGGACTCATTTTAATTGTAAGCATCTGCTGTAAATAATGATGTGTCATTTTCCACAATCGGAGCATGTTTCATGAAGTTACAAGCGGAAATGTGTCTAAAATTCAGCATCCATATATGGTTTACCCATGGGTCTCTTGAGGGGCTTATTTTACAAAAACCTTGCTCAAGTTTAGTAAAAGCCTGAAACAATTATGCTTGTTGTATTCTACTCATTGAGACCTTTCAAATGACATATGACACAAGACTATCTGAGCAGTATGATGTTTTTGACACATTGCAGTACATAATAATTTCCTCTTCCTCATAAATTATGTATTAAAAAAAAATCATTTTATCAGCAAATAACTCAGCACTACTTTGGAGATAATCATAATGGCTACATTCATTGTAAAGTTTAGACTCTAAGCTTTCAAATGATGCCTATTTTGTGTTGATCAATGCAGTAGTTTTGAAAAATATGACAATTATTTTTTTCCATAGCTAGGGGGCGCCCTCCGGCGGTATAATCCGTTCTAAAGGAATAACTCAGCACCTTTTAGGAGTTGAATAAAATGTATAGGTGCATTGAAAAGCTGAGATTCTAAGCTTTAAAATGATACCTATTTTGTATCATATCATTCAGTGGTTGCTTAGTAATTTGATTATGAATTTTTTTCATGGGGTGCCGTCCCGCCGGCGGGACGCTTAGGGTTTAAGGGGTTAAACAATACATGTGGTTTTGGCGCTCTTTAATGCAGTGTGACAGATTGCTGTAGCGCCCCATGTCAAGCGGCACATGAACCTATCATCTCTTCCTCTTTTCTACTATTACATCACAAAATAAACATGAATGAACATCATTAAGTATGTTGAAAGATACAGTACAACTTACTGAAATGAATCATCTCTAATGTAATCAATTAATCAGTTTCAACCGCAGAAAGAGCTTGCAAACAATGTCACAAAACGTTACATTTACCCCAGGTATACCAATAGTTTGGTTTTCTTAAGGAAAACAAAATCTCTCCTACCTAATGCGGTAAACTATACAGGGAACCCTCTCATTTGGTAGATTACAGTAATATTATAGGTTCAATTTAACAATTTTACGTAATCAGAGAGTATATGTTTTCAATTCGAATTGGTTTGTTTAAAAGTAGACATTTCAAGTTTTTGTGACGCGCTCCAGTTCACGGAGACCGAGACAGCAGAAAACGTGTCCTGTTTGTTTTCTTTATTTTACAAAAGCACAAAAGTTTTGTTGTTATTGTGAGTTTACACAAATAAAAGTTTACAGTTTAAAATTATCTTATCTGTATGACCAAAAATGACAGAGTATTTTAAATTGTTTCCACTGTTATCAGGAAGAAATGCAAGTGATTGCGCCACGAATCCACGTCATGAGGTAAGCGCGCTAATACTTTAGCTTCCACACTCCGCACAAACACTTGGATATACGCCTTCTAATAGCACACATTTATCTAGGCTAACTTTAGAGTGAGCGGCCATTTAAAGTGGCTACTACTTTCATGTTTCAAATGATAAGCCATATTTGAGATCGATGGATGATAGACACATTTTTGGATTTCCTGGCCAACATACTGTAATTACTATATTTAAACGACTAAAAATGACTATAAATAATGACTAATAAAATTTTGGTCAACTAAGCCTCTTCTCGTCAATGTTTAGTCGACTATTAGGGGGCAGTCCTAGTTTGTAGTTACAAGCTGGTTTTGATGCAACAGGTTAAAATTTATAATACTGTATAGCATCAGTTCACATATAGCCTACACTACCATTTAAAAGTTTCAACCGGTTTCAAAGTTTATATTCATCAAAGAATCCTGAAAAAAAAAATGTGTCACAGATTCCCCAAAATCATTAACTAGCACAACTTTTTGCTGCTGAAAATTCAGCTTTGCCACCAGGAATAAATTACATTTTTAAATTATATTAAGATGTAAAACAGATATTTTAAATATTATTGTTTTTACAGTATTTTTGATCAAATAAATGGGGCCTTGGTAAGCATAATGTAATAATGCCAATGCAAAAGGGGTAAAAAGATTGGTGTTTTCATTCCAGTCGCTATCATACAGACAGTATTTGAGCTACTGAAAGCTATTGTATGAACTTACTAGTAAATTTGGTTGTCAATGCCAAACACTTTCAAAAACCTTGGTTTAAGAACAAATACATCTGAATCTGAGGCTTAATTCTCAAAAGTATTTAGACAGAAAGGCAAAGAGAGGCAGAGAGGGAGGTATACAGTGGTGGAAAGTGAAAGACGAAGAGGTAGAGGAAGGAAGAGTGCGAGAGAAGAGGCAGAAGCCCTGTGTGCTCATGAGGGCAATGAACTTGTTAATTAGCATTCTCCTGTGGATTTTTATAAGTACCATTTAAACTGCTCAGTAAAGCAGGGTGCCACTATCAGTTCTCAACCAGAGAAAACTCATCTGAACTTTAAAGTGGTGGGGAAGGTAGAGCAGCCTGAAGCACTAATATGTTTCTGGATGAAACGGCTGCGTAATGGTCCAAATAAAGCGCCTCTCGGATATGGAATGATAAATGGAGTAGAGCAGAATGCTGCAGCCTTGTGATTGGGCCATCAAGCTGTATTGGTGTGAGAGACCAGTTTGAGAGTGATAATAGTAAAAGTACTGTTCTCTACAGGGATGGGTGGGATGATCGAAAATAGCTGTGTAGGGCTGTGCACATTGACTTACTTGACAGTTGTTTAAACAAAAGTTTTATAACCCAATAAGTCTAAAAGTAAGAACCCCTCTAATAGGGCTGGGCGGTATATCGAGTTTGTACGATATATCGATTTATTTATAAGTGCTTTCCTCAGTGCTTAACTTACATTTCACAGGTATATTCTCCATCTGTAAATGTTAGAGAGTCAAACAAATATGTCCATTTCACTGTCAGGAGAGGATGAACCTTCTGCAAGTGAATTTCCGCTAAAATTAAAGCATGCGAGCCAAACAGACGGAGCACAATTGAATAGTAGCGCAATAATTCTGACTAAAATATACATATTGCTAAAATATTTGTTGTTGGGCAGAATGTGAAATAATTCTTTTTTAAATAAATACAGATTTTCTTTATCCAAATAGAAAAACGTAGAAAGTACCGAGATGTATATCGCCATTTAACCAAAAAATATAGAGATATGATTTTTTGGCCATATCGCCCAGCCCTACCCTCTAAAGACTTGTGTGTATATATGATCCATTTGAAACATTTAATCTATGAATCAATATAATATGCCACCAAAGGCAGCACACTTGGCGAATAAAGCTCATTCTGATTGAGATTCTGAAGTTCAGTTATTTTTTCTGAGTTGAAGTGAATAAGGGATGGGCATTTGCTTGCTTCGGCCTTCACATCTACGTGCATGTGCTGAATATGGTTATGCAAGACTCTAGTTGAATTATACCAGTTTGAAATGGCACAGCTTACATACATTTTTTCTGTTTTATTTCTAATTCAAAATACTCCCGCACCTTGTTTGTCTTTTGAGCGGTCATTTCTGTGCCCTCTGTGACTGACACAAAAAAAAAGGAGGGATCTGAGGTAAAATGATTAGGCCCTACATCTTAAGGTATTATTTTTCCAAGTGTTATATTTTTATGTGCTATTTAAAATGCTTTTAAATATAAATGTAACACAGTTCAAGGTGCAGGGGAGAATGGGGAACCGGTGAACTGTAAACGGAAGTTTTAAAATAAATAAAACAAAAGTAAATGGCGTGTGCTTCATAGCCGACTGCCGCCCATAGACAAAACTTAATTTAAATGTCCCAGGCCTTGTCTTCTCTCGTCTTCCACTGTCGTTACTCCTCCTCTTATCCTTCGGAGCTCCTGGGACTCCAGACTGGTGCAGTGTGCAGTGACGTTCATTAACACTCATGCCACCGGCTTCGGCTTCAATTCTTTTCTACGGTACGCACCCGGAAGTAATTTGAACGATAAAATATTGTGTATTTTTTTCTGTGTAATCACCTATTGTTTTCAGTTTTGACTAGTAGCAGCTGTACCATTTAGTTGACTAGTCAACTAATCGTGCATATCCCTAATCCAAAGCCTGAAATCTGGAACCCATGGACATCACCAAAGACTTGGTTTCCTCCTTTGCATTTGCAGCGTGTTTTGGGTCATTGTCCATCTGTACTGTGAAGCACCGTTCTTGAATCAACTTTGCTGCATTTGGCTCTGGGCAGAAAGTATACCCCTATACACTTAGGATTCATCCGGCTGCTTCTTTCTTCTGTCACAACATCAAAAAACACCAGTGGCCTCAGTGCAATTGGAATTGCCATGGTGTCACAATGCCTCCACCGTATTTACGGATGATGTTGTATGCTTTGGGTCATGAGCTGTTCCAAGCCTTCTCCATACTTTTTTCCCTTCTCCATACTCCATACCTGTCATTCTGGCACAGGTTGATCTTAGTTTCATAGTCCAAAGAATTATTTTCCAGAACTGGTCTGGCTTTTTTTAGATGTGTTTTTTACTATTCTTGAGGCTTATTAATGGTTTGCACCTTGTGGTGCACCCTCTGTATTTGCTCTTGTGAAGTCTTTTCTTGATTGTAGACTTTGACAATAACACATCGACCTCCTGGAGAGTGTTATTCACTTGTCTGGATGTTGTGAAGGTGTTTTTTTTGTTCGTTTTGTTTGGGGTTTTTTTAACCATGGAAAGGATCCTGCAATCATCTACCACACAAACTGTTGGTTTGGCCACTCTTAATGTTCCTGCTATATCTATATATTGCGATATTTATTTATTTATTTATTTATTTATTTATTTTGTTTTTGAAGCTTAATAATGGCTTGCTTGACTTGCATGGAGAGCTCTTGACAGCATGATGTACGTTCACAGCAACAGCTTTCCAATGCAAATTTTAAATGGGGCTGGGCATTGACACAAATTTCACAATTCAATTTAATTTTAATTCACAAGCTTGCAATTCGATAAGATTCAATTTAATTCAATATCGATTAGGGATGGAACGATTACCGGTTTCACGATAAACCACGATAAAATGTCCTGACGATTAGTATTATCGTTCAAAATGTAATTATCACGAAAACCGTGTTCGGTTATCGCGATTTTGAAAACAAGGTAAGTTATCAGGTAAATCCTGTCCAGGCAGCATCAGTCTGACGCAGCCACAGTGCAACATTGTTGTTTTTTTGTACGAGAAGACATGGCTGAAAGCAGTGACAGCGCTCGGGAGATTTATCACCCAAAAATCTTCCCCGCCGCGGCTGCAGCTTCTCAGTGACGTCTAACAATAACAGCGAATAGTACGTACTATTCGCTGTTATTGTTAAGCCCCACTAAAGATATCAAAAATATTGTAAAGCACCATAAAGTTTTCGTGCACTATATTCCAAGACTTCTGAAGCCGTTCAATAGCTTAATGTGAGGTACAAATGGATATTTAAGTTGCTAAAATTTAAAACTGTTGAAAGAAAAGACTTGATAAACTGTTGAATAGATATGATGCACTAAGCATTAACATCTATTCTCTTCCCCTTGTTTTCCGAACTTTTCAATGCGAACTGACTCAATGTTGCTTCAAGCGCATCATTCTGTGCACGGGATGTGCTCTGGCACTCTATTGAAGCCTTTCATATTAGGCCTATAATACTTTTGCCCAATAAAATATTAATATTATTAATGGTCTTTCTTGTTCTGTCCTATCTATCAAATGTTGTCGCCTCTTGAAAAAGCTGCGCTATACATTTAAAATACATTTCTTTTCATTTATATATAAATACATTTGTTTTTCATCAATGTATTTTATAACAATACAAAGAGCAATGTGGAACATTTTACCTTTTATTTGTTCCAAACTAAATGTTTTTTTTTCTTCTTTTTTCACTATAATAACATTTGCTGTTTAATTATCCACTAACCTCATTTATAATGGCATTTTAATGAAACGAGAGAGCACGTCTGCGGTGATAGAAGAGATGTCCACTGTTATAATGCGTTGCTATTGACGACGGTCATATAATTTAATGGGTATGCTTAAAAAAAGAGATGCATAGAGATGCTGATTTTAATTGTTGTTTGTTGATTTCCAAATATAAAACTTGTTAAAATGTTTTCATTGTGCGTATCAGTTCTTTTTGAACATTTTCATCTCATTTTAACAAAACCGTGGTGATATTGATAATCATGATAATTTTGGTCACTATAATCGTGATATGAAATTTTCATACCATTACATCCCTAATATCGATTAATTGGTGTAAATCAGGTTCAGTAGATGGCAAATTTTCTCAAGGAAAAAAAAATCTTTTAACTAAATGGTGTAAACAGGGAACCCTAGTTGGTACATCACTATAATATTAAAGGTTAAAATTAACTGATTTGTTGGCTACTTGTATTTAAATTGCACATAAGGGAGTTTTTATAATAACATTATAAAATACATTTTCTTAGTTTCTGTTTTTCTTTTTCTTTTTTTAAAATAAATATTTAAATGGTGCTGTCATAAAATCATGACGAATTTATTCAAAAATAAATATTGAAGAACAGGTTAAGTAAAAGTACAATTAATATGCAAAGTAGTGCAAATATTTAGCAAAATGCTCTAGATCATTTTACTAGCTGGCTAATGAGTTTTGAATGACTTACGTGACATTGTTTTCATGCTGTTTTATTGACGTCTTTCAACATATCTTCTGATTTTCATTCATGTTTATTTATTTTATAATTTGCTTGAACTGAGGCGTGATCTGTTATGCCATGAATTTAAAATCTGATCCTTTGTTTCATATCAGAATTGACAAAGCACAAAGCTTATTGCGATTTATTGGATGGGAGGGGAGGTACGATACAAATCTTTAATTCATCAGCTGAAAACAGCAGAGACTGAAATATTCTTGGGATTTAAGAATCAATATCGGTTCTTCAAAATGAGAATTGATTATAATCGAGAAATCAATTTTTTTTAACCCAGACCTATTTTTTAACACTTTGTCTCTCTTCTAGTGGCTCCCTCCACTGTATCCCCCATTATACCCTGGAGGAGAGAGATGGAGATCTTAGTACTGGGGACAGTAAGCTGTGCATCTGTGGTCTTTCTCCTCCTGACTGTCATTATTTGCTACAAGGCCATCAAGAGGTAAGACTCAATAGTTTTAGATATTTTATGACAAATGTGTTAATTTAGTTGATTTTACTTGTCATTGTTCTCAGAAACATGTAAAAAAATTAGTCAAATGTGATAATTGGGTCAATATAAAACATTGACTTTCATAGTGTGGACAATTACGTTTTTAAAGCCTACAGGTAAACAAAGAAGATTCCATTAACGTTTTATCTGTGTCAGCTTCATGCTTCCTTAATGTAACAAGATAACAAGGCTGAGAAGATGATATCTTCTTATCTGAAACATGAATTGTGAATGTTGTTTTAGTTGAACTGACCTGAAGCTGTCGTCTTCCTACATTAGGAAAAACAATGACAATGATTTATTCACCTCTGTCATGGTGAAGGAATTTCCCTTGCTGTGATTTTGATTTGCTCAATATTGCAATATGCGATATTATCAACATTTAAAAATATATAAAAATGTTTACTATATCAATAAGTGTTACAATGTGATCAGCATGCAGGAGGACGAATGAGATTCAAAAACAAAACAGGCTTTATTAATAATCCAAACACTCTGAATGAACCCGCAGGAGAATAACGCAAACCACACAATGCATAAACGAGAACTGACCAAGAACATCTGAAACACAGGACTATGTAAACAGGGGTTGTACAAAAGAAAGTAAACTAGACCTATAACTATAGAAACAAACGAGGATATAATCAGTAACCAATGACACTGAAACTAAACAGAGCGGCGAAACAGGAACTAATGGAAACCGAACAGAATGTCTAAATTAGGGTCCACATAACAGAACATAAACCTGACAATAAGCTTGTTGGGCTATATGTATAACAGTTCCAATCATCAACTCTGATTTCACCAGAATCAGCACTGCTTGTCTCTATGCTTTCTAGGCTGTCAGTCAGTGCAGGTTACATACTAGGTGAGTGAGTCCATTAAACCATTCATTCAACTAATACGTTCAAAAATGCTAATTCATTAATGAAACTATGTGTTGAAATTATTTTAAGGCTCAACCGACCAGCAATGCATCGCCAGATTAACGCTGAAGCTGATGCTTCAATTATTGACCAGCACTGACGCAATTCATGGGAATTGCCCAAAACTTTGACATGATGCTATGACAAAGATTTTGCTTTTTTTCACAAATATATGACTTGACCTGAAGAAGGACAGACGCAGGTAATCGCACTTGCTCAGTTGAGCTTTCTCTCTCATTCGCTGTCCGTTTAGGTTTGGTTAATGCAAATCTACGGAGCCTCTGTACAAATCACAATTATACACGTAGTGTTAAGTAAAAATGAGCCAGTTGGCAGAAAAAATACCTTCTTCACTATTGTAATCATTATTTGCTTATTTAACATTAGATACACATGCATGAAGGGTAAATCAAGAAGGGCATAGCCTTATGAAAAAAGAAAACACATGAACATTGCAGTTGCTGCAGTTGCTTGCACTCCTCTGTGGTTGGTTTCTCAGTATGGCGGTATTGCGATATTGCGGTTATCGCGACAACCCTAATGTGTTTTGCACTGATGGCGCGGTAGAAAGCATTGCGTGGTGTGTCAGACTTAAGCTGCTCTTTTGGTCTGGTACCAGTGACATGCTGTCAAGGGAAACCTGAGAGGCCTGTCAAATCAGCTGCAGACAGGGAAATGGCCTCAGACAGCCCAAATCACTCACACAGCAAAAAAGGAAAGAGGCTCCCAGACTCTCTTTGAAACACCCAGGGCAATACTACAATAAAACATAGATTTCACAGATTTATTGTTATTTTGCATTATGTATCATATCTCTTTTTCTTTTAGGCAATCATAAAAGCTGTCAGGTTGGTGTCTCAGCATTTTTTATGGGAAAAAATGGACTTTTAATATATACCACTATATCACTTTCTGCAGTAGCTTCAACACTTTTTTGTCTATTTTTTTATGAGCTGTAGTGTTAACTCAAAACAATTTTGGCTACATCAAATTGTGAAAACCTGTCAATGTAATAAAATCTCATAAGATGTCAAGCCTGGCCATAATGAGAAGTTAGACACAAGAGAGCCACTGAGCTATATCATGGAGTTTTATTTGCAGTAGTACAGCATGTCATTGGAACTTTTGACCATTTATTATTAGGATGTATCGCTACAGGTGTTACAGCAATTAGAGCTGCACGATTCTGGCTAAAATGAGAATCCCAATTTTTTTGCTTGGAATAAAGATCACGATTCTCTCACGATTCTGAAAAGCTTTATTATTTTAAAGATCTACAAATCTTGAACATTACCATCACCAAACAAGATAGAAACAAAATAAGACATAATACTCTTGCATCAGTCAAATTTAAATAAATGCAGTAAACAAAAAGAATGTAATATTTAAATAAATAAAAAATGACAATTAAACATTGACAACATTCAAAGGTATTATGCCAGGCTAGACCTATTAAAGATTCTTAGCAAGAAACACTATCAACATTTTTGGGTATGGTGTTGCGTTGAATAGCGTTGCTTTTATAGACGTTTGTTTCGTCTGGCAGCTGGTACTTTGTGATTGAGCAGTTTTGTTTTTAACCATCTCATATTGTAGTTTAAGATAAGTTTTTAGTTAAGATAAATTTATAATAACTTTGCTTTTCATTTATTACTTAAAGCTCACTTGAAGTTTTTCGATAGCTACTACATTAAAAACTACTAGCCTAAGTGATAAAGTTCACACATTATTTAAAACAAGTGAACAGTCAGTAATAAAATAAGAACAAATACACAAATTACAAGCAGAGATGAATACTAAATAACAAAGTTTACAAAGTCTATATTAAGTGTGTCACTTTAAGGCCGACTGCACGAACTGAAAAAAACTGACAAATATCCGTTTCTTTCTCAGCTGTTCACATATGACATAAACAAGAGAATACTTGTCGAGACGGTCATTTAGACTGGTATTTTGACAATTTTGTGTTTATGTATTCAAGGGCAAGGAAACGCGAAAGAGGAATCAATTCTGCATTCGAGCGCTTTCTGACACGTGCCTTGTGTAATGATGGTTAAATTTAGCAGTTAATCCGCGAATCACATGTGTGCCGAACCGAATCTAGTGCGATCCGTTCCACCCCTAGCCCGTTATCTCGTTTAATATCATTGGCAGAATCGTAGAAATGCAGGATTAGGATCGAGATAGCGATCTTTTAACGATTATTCGTGCAGCTCTAACAGCAAACAAACATTCCTCCTCCTTATATTTGTTTTAACCGTTCTAGTTTGTGGGTGCTGATTGTAAAATATACTAAGGATTAACAGCAATTTGCAAAAGTGAGTTGGCTCAGGTTTATAATAAATCGTTAGATGTTTCATCCTTGCTGACTGTTGGAGTTGATATCATCAGCATTGCTCAATGCTGCAAAAACACGTTGTAAATACAATAGAAACCTTTGACGTTCTCAAGAGCACAAACCCCAAATCTCTTTTGCCAATATGCTATTATTATGGAGAAAACTGATCTTAGACCAGTAGTTATGGAGAGATTTTGCCTCTAAATACAATCAGAAGCAGCAACAGTCAGCGGTCTGAGTGAGAAAATTCCATGCTAGCCTCAAGTCCGTGGCCAGGGGAAGGATAAAACCTTGCCCAGCCTTACACACGCTCCACCTATGGGCACACTGCTGACACAGATAACTGACCTAACACAAAATAGATTTCTTTATGTACATAATTACTGTATGCAGGAAATATTAAGCATGAACGTATATCTGGGATTATTAGCATAAATTGATTTGAATATACAATAAATATTACAATACATAAAAGGCTGATTGTTATATTTCACAAATTGCATTCAAATCCAAGGTTTACCATGCATCATCTTGATCGGAGTGACAGTGTAAATGCTTGGAAATAAAGCTTCATATCTTTAAATCCATATTCAGTTTTGTTTCTCTGAATAAGTTGTGAAGTGTGTATATTATTTCCTATTTTGTTGTTGTCCAACATCCACTTCAGACTCTTGGAGATTTTGGAATCTGTTAAAGAGCCACAGGTCAGCTCAAATCCTATGGCTTTTTATTAGCATGGCAGTTTGAATTAAGTGTATATGTGACCCTGGACCACAAAACCAGTCACAAGTAGCATGGGTATATTTGTGGCAATAGCCAACAATACATTATATGGGTCAAAATTATCGATTTTTCTTTTATGACAAAAATCATTAGGATATTAAAGCTGCCGTCGGCGACATTTTTTTGATCATATTCAGTGAAATCGACACTATAATCCGACAGAACAACATAAATAAGGTGGGGGGGGGGGCATGAGAGTTGTAAACATTCAAAATTTTGGCTAAGTCGACCCAATCTGCCAGACTTGCCGACTGCAGCTTAAAGTAAAGATCATGTTCCATGAAGATATTTTGTAAATTTCCAACGGTAAATATACACTCTAAAAAATAATTCTGTGGCTTAGTAAATATCACAGTAATATTTAACTTTATTAACTTAAAATCTCTTGATTATCATTTACTTGATTGAGTTAAACATACCAAAATAATTGACTAAAAATCCAACAGTTAATTTTATCTAAAATTTACCGTTATATTTAAAAAATGTTCACTAAAAGAGTTTAGTATTTGAATAACCAATTATTTATTTACTATACACTTAATATATTTGTGAAATTTCTATAAAAATATTTGAGAATGGAAAATTAAACTGATCTGTTTCAAGAACCACAAATATTATGTAATTCAAATCAATATTATTAATATATTTAACACACTCTTAAGAAATTGAGTAACTTTACTCAATTAAAACAATGCACCTCTCCCCTACCCTCTGACGTGACGACAACTCATTGGTTGAGTGAGCGCGGGGCCATGGGCTGTTTGAACTCTCTCCAGTCTCCAGAACAGTTCTCTCTTCTCTTCTCAGCGTTGCAGAACTGATGCATTTCCTCTGTGAAATTCAGGTGTGTGTATGTTTTATTATATTAAATTATTACTGATTTTATTTAATGCAAAACAACATACTTCGATGCAATGTGAGTCACCTAAAGTGTCTGTCTTTTCGCTGATTGAAATGCCTGATGGCTTGCATAAAACACAACTTTATTCCTAAAGATAATGAATATAACTAATTTGAATGATAAAATGTTCTCAGAACTGTGCACTGTTTCTTTATTGGCAGAATATGGAGTCGCAGCATCGTTCGGATATGAGTGAAACGCAGGACAGCGGTCTGAAGTTCGAAGTTCACCTGTAGAGCGCAAGTCCATCTCCGGCACGAGAACCAGCGCTGATCCGGTGGAAATTGGATAACAGAGCGGTTGATTACACATGAATTAGGCTACCTGAATGTTTAAATGCTTCATTTTTACTTCTAAAATGTTTGCTGCATGAGTTTAAATGTAGGCAATATTGTATATATGTTAAAACAGTGTAAAACATGCTGTATTGATGTAACGTTACTCATCGACAATAAAGGCCAGTGTCATGTATACCGGTGGTTGTAAGGAATAGTAATTTACAAAGGTTTAGAGAAAATAAAAAAGTTAATATTACTCATAAATAAAAACAGTTAATGTTACTCATAAATATATATATTTTTCTGTTTTTCCCCAATTATTTCTTCTCAGTTTTATTTGTTAATGTACCAGATGCTGTTACTCAGATTTACTTAATTTTTTTGCTTACATTTACTCAGTTCATACAGTGTATTGTAATTGATTTCACTGCTTTAAAATTTAATCAATATTTTTAATTGTAAAAATGTTTCACCAAACAAATTTAGTAAATCATTGTAAAACTTTAAAGTGTATAAAACATTTATTTTTGTGAGTGAATGCAGCATAATCGCAAACATAAATGGACAACTTTAAAGGCGATTTTGTCAATGTCTCGATTTTTTAGATAAATAGTTGTATCTCCGCCAAATATTGTCCTATCCTAACAAATCATACATCAATTGAAAGCTTATTTATTCAACTCTCAGGAGATATATAAATCTCAATTTCAAATAATTGACCCATGTGACTGGTTTTGTGGTCCAGGGTCACATATATTGATAATTTATTGACTTTTTATAATTTAACTAACGTTTAAGTCGTTATCTTTACTTTAACATTTGTTAACAAATGAGGTATCTCATCCGTCAGCTGATCTGATATCCGCTGCTATAATGAAGATTCAACTTTTAATAAGTAGGGGAAATTCCTGATTTGTAAGAATGTACAGGGAGACGTCAGATATAAAAACGCTGACTTGCTAGGTAATGTTTTCATTCAATTCAGATGGTTTCCTATTAATTACTAGGATAGAATGTGAGGAAATACTCTGGAATACCAATATGGTGCAGTGGCTTCACTTTTTATGATGTCATGAGCAATCCAGCCATTTATAAGTTTAGAGATTTTGACCCTTAACCACAACACTCTTTATTTGGTGGGTCAACACAGGAGGCAACCAACAGATATCATATATAAAACATCACAACTCATGTGAGTCTCATGCACGTGATAAACAGGTTATTCTCATGACCAAAAGGGAGAGAAATTACTGCATTAATTATTGACCATTTGGCATTCAAGGCCAGACCTGATTAGCCTGACTACGTCAGACTTCGTACTTCCGCTCAATTTCATTTCGCTTCTGTACTCAGTCTGAGACCACGTCATAGCTTTCCGTTTTCCTCCGGCCTGAAAACAGTCGGCCAATCAACGAACAGAGGGCTGGCTGAGAGCCATGACGTAGACGCTGATTGTACCGTGGATGCGTAGATTTACTTCACATAATCTGCAAAAGTCGTTCACAGCCATGTTCACTCCGGTATTTCGCTCGATGGTTTTGTTTTCGCATCATACATGTGTTTACAGTGGAAGTTAGATGCGGCTGAGCATGCGCATAACACACGCCATAACCAAACGTTATGTGATTGGCTTACGGGTAACCAATGATTTTAAGCTTCAGACTAGCGCCCCCAGGCGGTAAAGAAAACGTTTTTCTATTACGGAACTCCAGACTCTCTCTACGAAGCAAAGCGAAGTAGCAGAGTCTGGTATTACCAGGCTAAGAACTGATTGCTTCACCCCAAAAAACAACAACAACCAGAATCCATGTGGTAACTATCGCTGGACTATATTTGGCCTGGTTCATGTCATCCTGAAGCTACTCTCATTAAATTGATACTATTCAGATTTTCAAGTGAAACTAAGTGGAGGTGGAATCCAAGCTGTTAATGTTAAAACATTCCAGTCTTCTGGAAATTAATCTTTTATTTATGAAAGCTGTGGAACATCCCCTCCTGGCTATTAAATGGGGACTTGTTATGAGCTCTCTGTTTTGGAATCATTTCACTTGGTAAATTCGTTTGTTATACATTGCCTCTTTTTTGCCTGAGAACTTGGTATAAGGAAGCCAACTCCCAAAGGAAAACCCAGCTGGCAGCTATTTCTCCGCTAATGAGCTTGCCCAGTCTGCCAAAATGAGGAGAGAGAGACATGTTTAATGCCTTCCTTTATATGCATGCGAACACATCATTTAGCTATGCCCAATGACCGATGCACCGCGACTGGTGCTTCTTCAAACACTCGGTAAAATGTCCCAGTGAAGGCTCGGATTATTACCCCAATCATTGCTTTATGGCTTCTGCATGCTGAAGACCGGTGCGGCTCACTTATTGTAATGAGTTTAATGGAATTAGAGGCACTGGAGGGGAAAGCTAAAGCAGTTTTGTTGAACAGTTGCTCAGTGCATATAGTGAAGAATAGATCTTAGAGGAGAGAAATGGGGTGCTGCTTGAATTTTTGACCGCTTTAAATGAATGATAAAGCATCCCGGTCATTGGACGTTAGTGCAATTATGATAACGAAGACTCTAAACAAATGGACTTTCAGAACCCTCAGTCTGGATAGGATGTGTAAACACAACTTCAAGCTGTCTTTTTTCTTCTCTTAGCTCTGCTGAACATGCAGCACTGTTAAATGCTGTCATGCATAGTTACAGTCAATACATCCTAAAATAACTTTTTGGGTGAACTTAAGTCACATTTGAAATGCTAATTAGACTCAGGCTTGGATTTAAAGTGCTCTAAGAGACACTAGGGCTAAGAAGGCTAAAATTGCCTTTGTAATATTAACGCTCATAACAATAGTGCTGTGATAATGTGTAAAATGTATTTGCAAAATGATGTACTATCAGCCTTTGTTTTTATCTCCAGGGTAAAAATGTGCACATACACCATGGATGACTTTTCTTATTAATATTTAATATTTGAGTGTATTAGTTTAGAATGATAAACGTTTCTAGGCATTTCTAAATGTTGTACTATTGGGCAACTTCTGTTATGCAGTACCTTTTGAACTCTCTAACTTATGAAAAAAAAACTTGTGTTGTAATTTCTATAAAAGAGTGTACAAGACTTTCATAAAAATGCTTTGGTTAAGCTCAGGCACTTACATTTTACAAGAAATTACAAGAAACTTAACCAGATTCCTAACAGGATGGATATAAAGACCTAAAATAATCGCTCTGTGAGGGATTGACAGTTATTTTACATGAGGGTACCAGCTTGATGTTAATTTTGATGTATTTTTTTAACCATCTTGTGAAATTTTGATTTCTGTAATTTTATTAAAAAGTATGGAACCTTTTTAAAGATAGAGATTCCAACTAATACCACAAAACATTACAGATATTATGATCACCAATTAACAATACTGGTGAAAACATGCTTAAATGTTTAAAACATAAACAAAATATTACCACGGTTCTAATTTTTTTTAATACATTTGCCTGATTGTCATGTTAGAAGAGAAAAATGGTAACATCAGTTCAATCCAATGTTTTGTGTTTTTTTATTATTAACTTCTACATTTGCTTAACCCATGTGAGACCCACCCACCACCCCCCTTTAAGCCACAATCATGACATACCTTAACTCAAACTCAAATCTTCTCTGCTCTCTTTGGAGTATGTGCACAGTTGTTGTATGTTTTGGAGGAATTACTATATTACTGTTGCATAAGCATGTCTATCATAAAACAGAGAACGTGTACTGAAGCTAAACCCCTAGACATTTCAAAATATGTCAAATTTGTCAACATTCGTAGGTAGCATTTGTGGACAGTTGTCTAGATAGTGATTGTAAACAAAAGGTAAAGAAAATTACGTTGGGTTTATGAATGAGGATCAGTCGTGCCAACATATGAATTGTGATATTGTGATAAATTACTGATTAATATGATTAATGACATCTTGAAATAAATGGTTACATATTATGTCCACTTTATTAAGATATGATGAGGACATTACCATGTACTGCATAACAGATCATTTACAGTACATTATTCATTGAACCTACGGTCATGTGGCAACAATCTCAGCCCACTCTGTTTATTTTCAGAGGAAATGAATACATTCTGATGCATATTCCAAAGAGCAAGGTTATAAAATATTTACCTCTACCTGTAATGTTTTGTGTAGCTCTTCGCCATGTGTATACTACACGTCATGTATTATTGAGGGCCCAGTTCCACATTTGGAGGTGAGGATGTGGCTGCTTTTGGTACTGCAGCGATATTTTTGGGCATATTTTCAACAAGAAAGGACAAATTTGCACCACCGAGCATCCAACCATGTGTTCACTAATCAGGAAACCTTTGAGTGTATAATAATTTTCTTTGTATTCAAAGAAATGTTTTGATTTTTTTTGCCTACCTTGCATCCAAACCTAAAAAAAAGGAAGTTGCACAGATTTCTTCTCATTTTTATTTCACATTATAGAAATATTTACAACATCATTTGTTGACATTTTACATTTAATTTTCATCTCATCACAGCATGTCTCTAACCAAACTTTAAATTCTTCCAAATCAAATAGGAAAGGCTGAATCAATAATTACTTAATCTCTGTCACTGCAGTATAAATAATCTACAGCATCTACTGTACACAGGAAGAGAATGGCTTTATAAGATATCACTTGTTTTTCTAACTTCCACCCAGATCAGCATTTATTTCAGTCCGAGAGACATTTTCGGCCCACGTTTTCCCACAGGATTTATTTGTCGACCTCAGAGGAGAGGTCACGTAAGATCCAGGCAACCGAACAGTGTACTGAAATGTCTGGGGAATGGCCACGAGGACTTCTCAGGTGCTGCTGTTCATCAGTGAGAAAAGGTGGTAAAGAGAGCAGAAACAGAGCGAGAGAGGGTGTGCGAGTGAGTACGCTCAGTGCTGATTCAGGGGAAAGATAAAAGAGTTTCAGCTTCCCGTCCTGGCACGTTACATAAGTGGTCCACAGAGAAACTGGGCGACTGTCAGGGCATCTGCACATGGTGCAGTAGAGCAACACGACTCGAGGGACATCCACACGACTGCTGGAGTTGCCATGAGCCGTTAGCAGGTTGGAGGGGGGACAGAAACAAGCTCTCAGTGGAAAATTACTGTTGAGCTGAAAAGGCATCAACAGTAATTGTATGCAGTAGACTTCCAGACAGAGTGTATGTGAATTAAGAAGACTTGCATGATGTGATCAATCCAAAGAGTCTTTTTTACCTGTCATATGCCTTTTTGCCTGGAGATTCTTAACTGTTCATTATCGAGTCTACATTTTCCATTTACATCGAATTGTTCATCAATTGTCTAGCGGTCAAGCACCAAACAGACGAAGACCAGTCCTTAAGTGACCTCGATATGCACCCAAGGATTATGTGACTGTTTTATTTCTCCCCAAGTGTTTATCTCTGAAAGACAGAGGGAAGCAAGATCTTGTTTTCTTCCCATCTCCCTCTTCCCCACTCCACCCCTCAAAAATCAGATGAGGCAGAGTTTTTCCCATGTGTAAATCATGCAAAGCGAGAGGATGTCTTTATAGGAAAGCCCTGCAGCCTGGGGCATCTTGTGACAGATGGCCCCTGCAGAGCTACGGGATTGTCTCATCAGTCCTGCCCAAGAGACAGAGACTGTGTTTATCACAACAGATGAGCGCAAGCTACCTCTAAACATTTAATCAATCTTGGAAAGACTTGGTGGAATTCATTTGAAGGTATAGCTGTATTTGTTGCTCAAGGTTTGAAATACTACAGGGCTCCAGACTAATTTAATGATAAGGCATTTTTAATCATAAAGGTAATTTAATCATAAAATGACTATTATTTTGCACTAATAAGTGCAGTAACTAATAATATTACATGTTTATTTTTTGGAAATGCACATTTGAAAGTAAAGCACTGAGCATGAGTTGAGATGTTTATAATAGAGAATTCTCTGCCGCAATTTGAATACTTTTCACTAGATCTTGCAGCAATGTTATTAATAATTCACCTAATTCGAACACTTTTCACTGGATCTCCCAGCCAGCGCTGTGTAGTAACTGTGTCATGTGATCGAGATCCACTGGCGAGTAAACCTGTTCTGAGCTCGCGTTACGCTGTCTAATATTGGTCCGAGCTGATAAACTGTCCATGCTGCGCAGCTCAAATGAGAAGTGTGGTTTCATTCCGCTTTCGTTTTGTTTGGCGTTTGATGTTTTCATATGCAACAGAAATAGCAGCTCTGGGCAATGTGGTGGTCGCAACAGCGTAACATTTTTAAAAAATTCAGTCGCACTGGCAAGAAAAAAGGTGGTTGCAGTCTGGAGCCCTTTACTAGATCTTTGAAGAAGCTGAAGAGGATGAAACTAGGTCTATGTTCAGTCCATCAACATAGCAAATAGCCTAATTATTATTTAAAGGGATTGTTCTCACAAAAATGTATATTCTGTCATTTACTCACCCTCTTGTTGTTCCAGAGTGCATGGCTTTTTCTTCTTCTGCAGAACATAAAAGAAGATATTTTAAAAAATGTTTCAACTTTTTACCATGGGCCCTCTGGACTAGAAATGACAATTTTGGTGTTTTTGAACTATCCCTTTCAAATTTTTATACTATACATTGCCATTCAAAGGTTTTTTTATGTTTTGGAAAAGTCTATTTTGCTCACCAAGGCTACATTTATTTAATCAAAAACACAGTAATATCGTTAATTTAAAATATCTGTTTCCATATTGTAGTATGTTGAAAATTCAGCTTTACTGTCAAATTCACACGATCCCTCAAATAATTTTAATATGCTGATTTTGTGCTCGAGAAACATTTCTTATCAATGTTGAAACCAGTTGTGCCTCTTAAATGTTTTTTTTTGCAGGGTTATTTGATGCATGTTGATAAGTTTGAAAGAACAGCATTTATTTGAAACAGAAATTATAAAAGTCTTTACCGTCACTTCTGATCCATGTAATGCCCCCCTTTGCTGAATAAAATAATTTATTTCTGACCCCAAACTTTTGAACAGTAGTGCACATCCAGGGGTCCATCGGTGGATGTGGTTGCATCATTGCTTTTTTGCGTAAATCAAGTTGTCAAAATTGTCAACTCCTAATGAAAATGAACACCCCTTAGATCATAATTAATAGGTTTACAGTCATTCTGTCTCTTTGATTTAAATTTCACAGAGACAGTTCACTATGTATGTACAATATAGCTCAGGCATGGCCTTGTCATATCGATAGAACACACAATTTATCACATTCAAGGGATGGGTGTTGAAGCCGTAGCTCAGCTCCACACTCAAATGACATTTAATATGAGTCAGATGAAAAAAATGCTCTTTATCTTATTCTGTCTGCAAAAGCAGCCTGCCTTCAACAAGTTGCTATCTCATATGTGTATTTCTCTGGAAGAAACAGGTCAATTTTAATGAGCTCAAGCTCTGTTTATGAAATTAGACTTGTCCTCTAGACAGACCCCAGAGATCTGCAGACACTAGAGATGGGCTTTGTAAAGGTCAGGTTGTTTTCTTTCTCATGATCATTTTCATTTTTTCCTGACCTAATCGTTGATTTGATGTGGAATCTCTCGTATTGGTATTTCGAATTTTTGTTCATTATTGTTCAAGTTTTTGGCGAGTTTACTGTTGAACTTACTAGCCGCACACTTTTTATGGGTTTTGGCATTGTTGAGTGTAATGCATTACCAAGTCATTATTTACTGTCATTTAATTACTTTTCCTTTGAAAAAGTAAAGTAAGGGATTACTCTTAAATTTACTGTAATTTAATTACAGTATACTTCTGATGAAATTGCATTAAATACTTTATACTGAACAATTCTATATAAAACAATAGTGAATTTAACATCAATATTTAACATCTAACATTAAAATGTACTGTATGTTTTTAATTTAACCTTCTCTCTTTAAATATTTTGGTCAGTTCAAGAATAATTTATGCCATTTTATATTATTTATTTGAAAGAATTAACAGAGCAGTTTCATGTCTATCATTGTATTGTTAAACTGGTCAAGGTTGATATGGGATAGTATATAGAAAGTAATAATTAATGTAATATTTTTTAGAGAGATTTATTAGTACAGTAATCGAATTACACAGTTGAAGATGTAATTAGTAGCTAGTAATTTATTAGTTTTAGTAACTTAGTAACTTGGCCGACACTGGGTTTTGGAAGAGTTTTTATCTAATTCACATTTATTTTCTCCACAAAGTTCTAAGCCTTGAAACCCAGCCATCTCTGGTGGAAAATAAAAATTAAATTACATTTGTTTAACAACACTTTAATAAATGGGAGGATCTTTGAATACCATATGTACCGTATGTTAATAATTGTGACTTCAGATGCAATCATGCATGTCTTCCCATAGAACATTAAAAAATAATGTTTTATGTAAATACTTAGTATTTTGTCATTTACATTTCGTTCAATTTTTTTTTTTTTTTTAAGAAAGAAATTAATAAAATTTTGATTAAATTGATCAAAAGTAACAGTAAAGACAATATGTGACCCTGGACCACAAAACCAGTCACATGGGTCACAATTTTGAAATTGAGATTTATGCATCATATGAAAGCTGAATAAATAAGCTTTCCATTGATGTATGGTTTGTTAGGATAGGACAATATTTGGCATGCAAATACAACTATTTGAAAATCTGGAATCTGAGGGTGCCAAAAAATCAAAACATTCAGAAAATTGCCTTTAAAGTTGTCCATTTATGTTCGCGATTGTGCTGCATTCACTCACAAAAATAAATGTTTTATATATTTTTTTCGGGTGGAAATTTACTAAATATCTTCATGGAACATGATCTTTACTTAATTACAAATTTACAAAAAATTTGACCCATACAATGTATTGTTGGCTATTGCCACAAATATACCCATGCTACTTGTGACTGGTTCTGTGGTCCAGGGTTACATATTACAGAAGATTTCTGTTTCAAATAAATGCTGTTCTTTTGAACTTGCTAATTATACAGTTTCCACATATTAAGCAATACACAGTAGTGTATATCGTAGTATTTATTGCATTGTTGTGCTGTGTTATTTCCTAGTTAGAAGTTTGATAGAAATTTCAATAGTTTGTGAATTTAGTGAGATTCACATTGTCACTGCATTGTCAACTTTAGTGTCGTTTCCATGGTAAAAGGCTTTTTTGTGGATTTCACTTAAACTAATTCGGATTTTCTAAAAAAAGGAATCGGACTAATGGCTTCTATATAGGCACACGCTAGCACTTAACCTCTGAGTTATATTAGGGGTGTCTTGAAATATTTATTAGCTATTGTTGAAAATCATTTTCACAATGGAGATTCTGACTGGCATCTTCACTTCTAGAAGCCAGCCGTTGAGCCCTATTGTACGGACGTGTCTTTCTAGAGGTGACGTGGTTGCTTGGCATCAGTGTACTCCATTAGCTTATTGAACATTGTTGATTGCTGCATTCATGTCTGCTTTTCGTACATCTGTTCCATCAATGCATCCTGACTTTGTGAATGCTGAAGCATATGCCCGAAAAATATGTATCCCTAGCATCCATCTCTCGACATAACCAGCTTTTATCTCAGGCCCTCTCTACCAATAAGTCAATATGTAACATGATTTAACAAAATCTCAACAGATTGGATCTGCATGCTCTGCTGTTTGGGCAGCTCTGGGTTTTAATGCAGTTATGAAGGCAATTGGCTGCAGGCAGGTTGTATATTTCAAATTGTAATAAAGAATGGACAGCCCGGGTGCATACCACAGCTTTTTAAGTCTAGCAGCCATTACGGCTTGCGGGAAGTCATTTAAACTGCAGAATAACTCACTTTGATAACCTGTGCTGCTGTTTATCAACCCAGACTTTGTTAGTGTCTCAAGGAGGGTCCAAAAGTGCCACATGCACTTAGGCTTGCAGAAAAATAGAACAAATATAGTACACAGAAAACATTGTGATTCAAATTTAACCTGCTTTAGGTCAGGTAAAAATGGGGCATGATGAACCTTAATTTATTCCCTTGATCATAGATGGCACAAAATCTCATCTCAACACTTTTAAAATATAATAGTTAATGTAATTCATGGGGTTATTATTCAGTAATGGTGTATATTTCAGACATCTTTGCTTTAAAAACTATAGGCTAATTGTTCAATTTGAATTGTTGCTATCATGACAAATCTTTGTTTAAAATTGGCAATTAAATATGTAAATATTCACATGCAAATGTTGAATAAGTTTAATAATTGTATAAGTTTCATGATTTCAATTAATTAGGCATGCTTTTTAATTACTAAAATATTTATGGTGTAAAACAGGTCTGGCAGAGAGCTTTATTACTCAGCTTCTGAAGACTATGACAACACCACGTATCTGTAACACGCCAGCTCTGCGACACGAGTAGTTTCGGAGGTCCCTGAAAAAAATTGTTGGGGAAACACTGCATGCCTGTATACAGTGGGGAGAACAAGTATTTGATACACTGCCGATTTTGCAGGTTTTTCCACTTACAAAGCATGTAAAAGTCTGTGATTTTTATCATAAGTCCTCTTCAACTGTGAGTGACGGAATCTAAAACAAAAATCCAGAAAATCACATTGTATGATTTTTAAGTAATTAATTTGCATTTTATTGCATGACATAAGTATTTGATACATCAGAAAAGCAAAACTTAATATTTGGCACAGAAACCTTTGTTTGCAATTACAGAGATCATATGTTTCCTGTAGTTCTTGACCAGGTTTGCATACACTGCAGCAGGGATTTTGGCCCACTCCTCCATACAGACCTTCTCCAGATCCTTTAGGTTTCGGGGCTGTCGCTGGGCAATACAGACTTTCAGCTCCCTCCAAAGATTTTCTATTGGTTTCAGGTCTGGAGACTGGCTAGGCCACTCCAGGACCTTGAAATGCTTCTTACGGAGCCACTCCTTAGTGCTCTTACTGAGGGAAGGAGGATGTTGGTCAAGATCTCGTGATACATGGCCCCATCCATCCTCCCCTCAATACGGTGCAGTCGTCCTGTCCCCTTTGCAGAAAAGCATCCCCAAAGAATGATGTTTCCACCTCCATGCTTCACGGTTAGGATGGTGTTCTTGGGGTTGTACTCATCCTTCTTCTTCCTCTAAACACGGCGAGTGGAGTTTACACCAAAAAGCTCTATTTTTGTCTCATCAGACCACATGACCTTCTCCCATTCCTCCTCTGGATCATCCAGATGGCCATTGGCAAACTTCAGACGGGCCTGGACATGCGCTGGCTTGAGCGGGGGGACCTTGCGTGCGCTGCAGGATTTTAATCCGTGACTGCGTAGTGTGTTACTAATGGTTTTCTTTGAGACTGTGGTCCCAGCTCTCTTCAGGTCATTGACCAGGTCCTGTCGTGTAGTTCTGGGCTGATCCCTCACCTTCCTCATGATCATTGATGCCCCACGAGGTGAGATCTTGCATGGTGCCCCAGACCGAGGGAGATTGAACGTCATCTTGAACTTCTTCCATTTTCGAATAATTGCGCCAACAGTTGTTGCCTTCTCACCAATCTGCTTGCCTATTGTCCTGTAGCCCATCCCAGCCTTGTGCAGGTCTACAATTTTATCCCTGATGTCCTTACACAGCTCTCTGGTCTTGGCCATTGTGGAGAGGTTGGAGTCTGTTTGATTGAGTGTGTGGACATGTCTTATATACAGTTAACGAGTTCAAACAGGTGCAGTTAATACAGGTAATGAGTGGAGAACAGGAGGGCTTCTTAAAGAAAAACTAACAGGTCTATGAGAGCCGGAATTATTACTGGTTGGTAGGTGATCAAATACTTGTGTCATGCAATAAAATGCAAATTAATTATTTAAAAATCATACAATTTGATTTTCTGGATTTTTGTTTTAGATTCCTTCACTCACAGTTGAAGTGTACCTATGATAAAAATTACAGACCTCCACATGCTTTGTAAGTAGGAAAACCTGCAAAATCGGCAGTGTATAAAATACTTGTTCTCCCCACTGTATAAGTCAGAATACATTTTCCATTTCAGATTAACCTCTTTTATTGGGATTTTGTTTTGTTTGACATCGGTTATTCAATTATTTAACTAAATTGTCAAAACAATTTTAAATAGAATAGTTGATTTAGTATATAACATGTTCAATTACACTTTAAAATATAACGTGTATATATAAAATATAATATAAAATATAACATGTATATAACAATATAACATGTTCAATTACACTTTAAAATACATGTTAGTAAAAACAAATGCTTAATATAATTCACATTTTGTACTGTGACTACTTAGCAAATGCTTCCATTAATTTTCCTTAACTCACTGGCTGATGCATCAACCTCCTGCACTTGTAAACTTAGGTCTAAATATGAAAGTAAATGCACATTGATCTTTAGGGGGCCATCTTAACCCTACTATTTGCATTTTCTATTCCTAGTTTTCCGTTTTGCCTGTTTGCCTATGAGACATTGTATGTCATTTGACTTAGCTCAGGCCTCTACAACCGATCAATAGCATCCTCACTCTGAGCAAAAATAGTTGTTTGAAGTGTCCTCTTTTTGTTCTCTTTTCCAGGAAACCCCTCCGAAAAGAAGAGAATGGCACAAGCCGAGGGGAGTATGCCATGAGCTCACGCTGTAAACAGCAGGTAGTGGAAACCAATAACACTGGAGTATAGTGGCCATGTTACAGCAAGGCATGTACAGCTGAACATTCTGTTCGCTACAGCACCACCGTCTCTCTGTTTGGGTTTATGAGAAGGACACAAGGTATATTATGAATTTAAGAACTGTAAACCGCATGGCTGCCCTTCTTGGGACATAGAACAATGTTTAAAGAAAAGACTGTATAGGCAAGTATAAGCAGGCTTTGAGGAGACTTGGAAACTCCTAGCAATGTTGGCAGCTGCACGAGTATCACGAGACTCAACCTGATGACAATATACAACACCAACAAATAAAATAAACGCATGCACTTTCTGTTGAATGCAATGATGTTTTTAAATTCTTGTCTTCTTTTGTCTTTAACTCTGTCTCTGCAGTGTCCCTCATTGAACATTAAGGGTTCTCTCACCTCATGTAGATTGTGTAAATGTGTTGAATGGATAAATTACGCATTGGCCCCATTGTTTTAATAGAGTCTGTTAGAGCGTCCAAATGGATTGGTTCATCCTGCACTTGTGTACCAAATATACAATAGAGAACAAGAAAACATCCAGAAATGTGTTGCGGTTTGTGTTACTATGCAATTGGAAAGGATAGAGTTTTCGAGGTGCATGCTGATAATACAAAAACACAATGCTAGCGTTAGCATTGCTATTAGTTAGCTGATTGAAGTTTGATCATTCTATAGATATGTATACATTTTAAACAAGCTAAATATGGCTGATGTAGCCTACATGTGAAAAATATCAATCATGTTTCATGTTATGGCTGATAAATAGCTGATATTAAAATCTATACTTTTTTTGTCTAATTATAAAGATAAAAGACACCAAAAACTGAAATGTATAGTTTTTGTGAATGTCCAAGCAATGTCTGGCTGCTTAGACAACATTATGTACAGTATGAAATATGGATTAACTATTCATTTCGAGATGAATAATTGTTTGAGTAGTTGAGATTTTAAAGGTCACAACATAGGTGACCTCTCTAACTTTTTTAATAATATAGAAGTTTGGCTTTCTGTGTTATATATTTATGTAATGGACACAATATGTCCAGAATCAGTTTACCTTTCAGTAGCCACACATTCCCGTTCTCAAATATTTAACATTTGTATATGAAAGTGGTCCATAATTTTGCACCAATTAGATGGGAAATGGGAAGCAAGAAATAAAATGATAAAATGAAATTAAACACTTTTTAATAAATGTTCAATTTCAACTTTAAATTATTTGTTTTTTCTAGAACTTAAAGCAACGAGGAATATATACATTTTTACATTAGTCATTTCCTCTAACAGAAATCAGTGAGGTTAATATAACAGAAAACAGTGCTCTAGTGTAACTGGATTTGATAATCATGTCATCATTTGTGGCCTGTTGTCCATCTCGAGTCTTGGGAATGCTTGCAAATCATTCTAGATTCACATCAAGTCCCTTCTTGACCCCTCTGGCAACTCTTAAAATCTAGGATGGTACTTATCATACTTTTACTAAGATGGTTTATAGCTATTTTTGAAGTGGTTAATACTGTGATTTCATGTGGGTTAGTGGTTGCTTCAAAGGTGTATCAAGGTGATTCATCAAACAAGCTTAACCCTAAATTTAGCTTGTAATGTCACTCTCAATCAGACCCTCTCTATTGTTTAGTTTATTTTTATTAGAACTGTGTATCCAGTGTATCTAAATATCTGTTTTATAGACAGGAGCTTGTTGTATTTAGAAAACAGTGATACAATGTTCATGCATACAGTAACACTGAACTATGAATCATAATATAAAACCATATACAACTGAGCAATGATGTTTACATAAAATACAAGCTCATGTAAACAAACATCCCTCTTCATATCCTGTAAAACATTCTCACACTCTACTGTACAGTCATTCACCCGTTCAACAAGATATACGTACTGAAGATATATGTGTATTATACTGTACAAAGATACTCAGAATTGTATTGCATGAATGTACATATCAATATTTGCCTTCTTGACAGTCTATCGTGTGTACAGAGTAAGAGAAAATGTTTATAGGGATAAGTATAAATCGATGTGTCGTCAGAACAGAATAAGTGTTATTGTTTGTCTGGAACAAGCCATTAATGTATATTTGAGTAATCAGAGGTTGTTGCACAATGTATGCATCACATACCAAAATGTAAAACAATTATATATTGTGCATTGAACTAATTTAATTGCAACTTGCTGACTTTTTTTAGTTTTAAATAAAATTGTACTACTGAATTGCATCTTGTGCTTATTTGTCTGCAAAAATAATTTGGTCTCTAAATTGGTCTGTCTGGAAGAATAATTCCATAATTCTGTACATGTGCATCTTTCCAGTCTGAAAATAGCAGATAGGCTATAATATGTAAACAGTGTATGCTTATAAATATCTGATTTCATTACACTGTTGATGCCTGATATCTGTCAACCTTGGAACGCTTTGTGGTTTTATGTAGTGGATAATTATATTCCATTAATTGCTATCTGAGATATAATTATCTCTATATAATTATTGTCCTAAAAATATCCAATACCTAGCAACAACAAGGCCTTGTTGGACTCTTTATATAAAAGAGATTTCTCTCACGCGCATATAAAACGTTGTCTTTTATTCTTTTTCTATTTTAGTTCTTTTACGAAAATTTTCGATATACTATTTGGAAAAATTTTAATATACTATTTGGGTGTATAATATTTTTTTTTCTTCATTTTATTCAAGTTAAAGTTCAGCCAAGACAGTTAGTAAAACCAGATTGTCAGGCAAGGGTGAATCCGTTGGAGTTAAATGAGAGAAACTGTGGGGAGAAAATGTTATCGGCTCACCTCTGTCTGCCGACACACCTTGCTTGACAGGTAGTTTAGAAAAGTGGAATATCAAGATGTCTTTCCAATAAGAACCACAGTGTAAAGATATTTTCTCTGTGCTGCCAGATAAATTACCCCAGTGTGGATAAGGATGATAAATTGCTTGGAGAACCTGAAGGCCGAGTCTGCTGTCTGTCAGTCAGTTTCACGTGAAAAAGCTGATGCTTTACAATGTTTACACTGTCAATTAGTCAGGCACCAGTGCGGCTTCTCGTCAGTCAAAGTTATTTGTCCGCGGCTTCATATTATTCAGACCCAATGCTCTCATTGTACATCACAGGTCTCTGAAATGTATGTAAAACACTGAAACTTAGAAATAAACAGTTAAGATATTGTTCAGGTTATAAGCCATTTCCATATATACTACTACTGTATTCACTACTGTTCAAAAGTTGAGTAACTAAATTGATCAAAAGTGACAGTAAAAACATTTAAAATGTTAGAGAATATATATATATATATTTTTTTACTTTCTATGAATCTTGAAAAAGTAGCATGATTTTTAATTAAAATAGAAAACTGTTATTTTAAATTTTAATTATTCAAATATCTTAATTTTAATAATATTTCACAATATTACTATAATAATTTACGCTTTTTTGATCAAATACATCCAGCCTTGGTGAGCATAAAAGACTTGCATTAAAAAAAAAAATCTTACATTCTGTATACATATAAATGACTAACAATAAATAGCCTAAATAACTAAATAACAAATATTTATGAAAGTGCCTTAACAACGATACCTTATATTATTATATTATTATACATATATTATAATATATACATTATATATTATAATGTTTCAATGCAGGCATTCATGAATTCATCAACAAGTTTTCATGTGCATAGCTCCTTTTCCTCCAGGCAATCATGCATTTGCCGCTGGCAGAATGAGGAGTTGATTCTCTCACCTTTCAAAGCTTCCTCATAATCGCCCTTTATAATAGGTGACCCAGTATTAATGCAGTGCTGATCTCAAGCTGTTCCTTGAGATTGAGAGGACATATAACATAGCACAAACCCATGAGTAACCACAAATACCAAAATCTTGTCACACGAACATATACACAACTATCTAGGTGCAGTACATGTTAATAAGGGAGGCATCTCTAAATGAGAGAAGCTAGGAGAGCTGTTCTCTAACTTCTCCATCAGACGTGCCATTTGAAGATAATGCAATGAGACGGCTGGGGCCATTTGGAGCACTGATGCGTCTCTTCTCCACCGAGACTTGACTTACACGGGAACAAAGCCAACCCGACAGCCTGTAAATCGCTCTACTCAGCTCCTGCTCATGGGAAGAGAGAGAGATAGAGAGAAAGGGGTCCACTTTTAGACGATGACACAAATCTATAGATATATGACTTCATCATGACAGCCCTGTAATCGATGATTCCACCGAGAAATCATATGAAAATGATAGATTGAATTAAACTTTGCTCAGTGTGCATGCACAACATTTGTAACAAGTAAACAGAACACTAAAGAAGCTTTGCTTTTCTGTCCGTGTCATTGTAGAGAGAGCACTGACTGCGCATATTATATTGTCAGGATTTGTAGCACTGCATTCAGCCTGAGTTGGGACAATAACAAACTCAACCGTGCCTCCAAAGCTGTGGCACAGCTGAAGCTAAGGCCTTTAGGGCCATATGGATCAAATGAAATGGACTGGAGGGGATAATCCTTCTGCTGTCCCCATAAACAAAACCAATGCACCACTGCTAATGTGGCTGCACCCATTTGCATCTCATTGGTCCAAGCCTCAGAATCAACAACAACATCTGTGAAAAATGCACCTCTCTGTTGTACAGGCTGTTCTTTGAAGAGATGTTTTCAGACTTGGTTCAATGGTGAGAAACCTCAACAAGGTTACCATCAGTTATTGGTTTCAGTTCAGTCTTAATCCACCCAGATCCGGGATGTAACTATATTGTGCGTTACAGCATACATTACAGTTAGTTCTATTACACAAATTTGATTGTATAAGCTGATATAACAAGGGGACATTGTCCATTGTTTTTCTTTAGGTGTGTCCCAAATGACACACTACACTATGCACTTATACACTATATGAAGACTTCAGAAGCAAAAGCCTCTAAGTCCGTCTAAAATTTTTCTTTTATATTAACATTTTTATCAGGCTCCTAGGTTTCTACCCAAGTACCGGCATTTCTGAATGGGCTGAGGCTGGGATTTAGTAGTGAAAGTATTTGATGAACATATACGCAATATTATTATCTCAGAGGTGGCTTTTAGAGGCTTTTGCATTGGAGTTCTTCATATTCAGTACTTAACCATGTATTGTATGACTTTTATAAGGTTATTATTTTGTCATTCAACAGAGTCTGACAGCCCCTCCCTCTCCGCTACATAAATTAAAGCTGCGACAGTGCATGAAGTGTCCAACATTCCACACTTTTTTTTTTTTTTTCCTGGTTAATTAATCATCTGCGTATTTAAAGCGCTCTATTTCTTTTGGGAATTTTTAGTGTGAACACATTACTCACACTATACTACAAAACAACATAGAATAGTGCACAAGTACGCAAATTGGGACGCACCTCATGTAAACATGCACTAGGCAGACGTGTTTGAGCATTGCACTTGCGTATTGCGTTTTTTAAGTGTCGCGAGTGACACGCCTTTCAAAAATCACAACATTAAAAGACATTCGACATTTAAAAAACACATTTTTTTATTCCACTACCAGTTAAGTGGTTAAGTCAAGGAATCATCCACTTGACTGATTTGTTCAAAACGATTAATTTAAAGTCAGTGGTGAAAATCAAGCTTTTAATGTTGTTTATATGTCTATGTGGTGTTTTTAATATGCTTTAAGACAAACCATGTGCAAATTCATAAGTCAACACCATTGCTGAGTATGTCTGAGTATGACTGAGACAGTTAAAAAAAAAACGGTTTGAAATCGCTGGTGTTTCTGACATCACAAACTACCTTGGAACCAATAGAGTCAATGTGTGATCGTCAACGAGTGGATTTCTGAGCTATCGTGAGTGAGTGGAGCCGGGGCTAATTTGCATATTCATAGAACCGCTTATACTAAATGAGGCAAGGGTGTAGAGTACATTCAAGCTATTTCAGGGCATTAAAAAAATCAGGAAAAAAATTAATTGTGTCATTTTGGTGATCAAAGATGAGTGGATAGACTACAGGGGGACTTGCGAAACAAGTGAACTGTGTTTATGAGCTAATCATTAAATCATTCATTCAAACTATTCGTTCAAAATTACTGATTGAGAGGAATGAAACAACCTGAGTGAGTCAAGGAGTCCTCTTAACTGATTTTTTCAATACCACTGATTCATTTAAGAATGAAACAATTGGACTGTCTTTATAAGCAAGTCTTTGAATCATGCACTTAAACGATTCATTCAGGAATGAAAACACCTCTTGTGTTGCTCAGGAACGCATTTTGCTTCGGCTTAGCTATTTTCATTAGCGGAGCAAAAATAGAGTGGGCAAAATTTGCTACAATGTAAAATACTAAATATATCCTCTTGTTTATTGAACTGTTGAATAAAGGCAATAGCCTATCAGTCTCAATTTGGATAGACAGTTAAAATGTTCAATGAGACACTAAAAAATGACGAGAGCAGCCCTGGAAAAATGTACACTGCAAAAAATGATTGTAATTTTAACTTTAAAAGGCTGTAAAAATGCTACAGGAAAAACATGTTAATTGGTTAACAGTAAGTTCCCTTACAGATCTAACTTTACGTAATTTTACAGTAAAGCACTGTTAAATGTGTCATTTTTGGAAATAAAAAAGAACACAATCAAATAATTGTCATTCCCAGAATTCCCTGTAAGATAGCTCATATTTGATGCTTTTTAATTTGAATAATTATTAAGTATTTCTTTTTGTAAATTACAGTTTTATATTGTAAAATGTACAGGTTGTTCTGTAAATGTTTACATTTTACTGTATTTTTACAGAATTATTCTGGCAACCACAGCTCCCCTTTTTTTGGGGGGGGGGGGGGGACAACAACAAAAAACAACAGGTTTTTTTCTACAGTGTATGCTTTGAGGTAGGTTTAGCTTTCATTTCATTACCATTTGACTGCATGAAATAAAACCGCAGTCACACTCTGCAGTTTTGGATGCCTAGGGAAAAGTCAGCCCTTAAACAGCTCTAGTGTCAACCGGTGCCAGAGTGTGATGGAGAGCCCTACAACGCTCCTGCCTCTTCTGCCAGCACTTTTTGAAGATTTCTGGCCATTTAAAAGAGTTTGCACAAAACAAATGGCCACTTACCCCTCTCCCCCATGCCCCTCTGACAGCGAGGTGTGTAATCAATGTTCAGCATTGACCTTTCTAAGGCCATTCATCCACATAAATGCCGCAATGGAAAATTGATGAACAAAAACAAAGCTCAAGACCGAGTGTTGTGGTTTGGCCCATCTCACAAATTTGAATGATAGTGGGCAGTTGTGGGATAGAGTGATGACAGGTTCCTGGGCTCTGAAAGGGAGAAAAAAAGAGAGAAAATACCTATAAATCAGTGATGAAATCATATGTGCTTTGTGTTCGTTTCATATTTCTTCTAGGTTAAACTGACATATGCATTTCTATTAATATATACAAAGAAATATTACACTATGTTCAATATCTAATATATTCAAATACTACTACAAAATTATAAGCATACACAACAAATGTCTTTACTCACGCATCAGTGTCAGCAACACCAATTGTCTTATCTGGACCCTCTAGTTTTCTCAATTTATTAGCTATGGAGTTACATTGCCACCCTGTGGTTATTTTATAAAGACATTAAATAATTACTAAAAACAAAACCTGTGAATAGTGTTCACTTTGGCTTAAATATATTTCTAAAATAGACTTTTTTTTTTAATAGTCATTGAGCCTGGTCCAACATATGTGATTTAAACTAAATTATTAAGGCACAATTTCTGTCGCACATATCTTTTAATTGCAATCAAATATAATAGAACCAGTTTGTTAACAGCTGAAAACTATATTAAAAATTTTATCTAGCAATGTCAATTAAATTTTTTGTTTTGTTTTATATAATATATCTGAATTTTATGTAATATTTAATTTAATACGTAAAATTAGATTAGAAAATTAGAACCGTATATAGAAAATTAGAACCTTATATTTAAAAACCTCATACAGTATATACACAAACACAATAATAATAAATAAATAAATGAATACAAAGTAATACAATAGATAAATAAATAAATATGATACATTTAAACAATCCGAAAAGTCAGGACAGAATGTTGATGTACATTAGATACTTCAGGAGGAACTTCAAGCAGAGCATAGCATTGGCTGGAAAAGGAGTAGACATACTGGGAATCTGGGCAATGCCATCAGTTCTGCTCTCAACAAGCAGTCTGGCCATCTGGAAAGAGCCTTTTCTGGCTGACATCAAAACTGACCTGAAAAAGTTCAGGTCGGGGTAGCACCCACCTTCAAGGGCATACAGACAGCTTTTGTGTTACTATTACTGACAACATTATGTAAATTAGTAAAAAAAAAAAAAAGTATTAGTACTATTTACTATTTATCTCATATCATAGCACCCACCGGAAAAACAGTCTCAAATAATTTTAACCAATCAAAAATATTGATTGAGATTAAGGAGGCTCTGATTGGTGGATCATCTCACATCAGGTTCCGGCAGTAAATACATAAATAAATAGCAGTTTGGATGCTGGATTTCTGAAGTCACATGAAGCAATGAATGAATGAATGAATGGATGGATGAATGAATGAAAATACTGAATAATTTCCCATACGGGACGTTATATACTACTCTGAATCGTTTGAGTTTTTAACGAACAAGTTTTTTTAACGTTTTTAACTAACACGGTATCTTTTCGTCGCCATATATTAATTAACACAAATTAGTTATAAAAAAAAAAGTTACTCTATATTTAATTTATTATTAATTATATTTCGAAAAAGGTATGTAAAATGCAGGGGTATTCAATTAAGTTAAGTAGTTTGAGTAAAAGAACTGGAAGAAAAAGCTGTAGCCTTTTCTCAATTTGATGAGTAAAGGATAATATTTCTGTTCAGGTGATATCTCCCAGAAATGAAAATTTTATCATTCATTTACATGAGAACCTGTGATTTTGTGTCAATAATGTGAAAGCAGTTATGCAAACAGTAGCCTATGCTTTAACTTGTAGTTAAAGGTACACCATGTAGGCTAACTTTTTTTCTTACCCTGATTCTCTGTTGTAAGCCTATTATAAGTGTTTATAATTCAGACCTAGTGGGATGGTGTACCGTCAGATCCGTAAATAAAGAAAAGTTGCTCCGGGCCACTTGGATGTGTGTATGGTGTGGGAGTGGCATTGAAAATATGTAGCAGTATATCAACATTAAGTGGCATAGCATCTTACGCACAGAAGCCATTGGCAGATGCTGCTGTGCTTTGTGGCACGTCTGGATTTTATTGGCTTGTGCCAGTGGAACGTCAAAAGATGCGATTGTGCCACTAAATCATGTGACGTGCCAGTGGATTGCATCATGTGATACTTGTACATGTGCCAGTGGATTGTGGCATGTGCCACTAAAGCTTGTGACGTGCTGATGGATTGTGTCCTCCTCCAGTAGTGACTGACAGAAGAGTTAAGCGTCCTAAATAGCCAAATTTAGTGATTTTAAAAAAATAAAAATAAATGTACTATGTAAATATATAAACAAGCAACATATTATTAATTAAATGTCGTACTGCCGTTAAGTGCGTATGTTACACAATCTACATAATGCTCCGGCAAACAGCGGCATTATTGGGAGGTGCCATAACATATGGCGACATGCTCCGTAACGATGTCAGTGGCACGACGCAATCCATCGGCACGTCACAAGTTTTATCCACTGGCACATGCCAATGACAACCGGATGTGCCACTGGTTTCTGTGTGTAAGATGCCACTTAATTGTTAATACAGTTTCTTTGTCACATTCACAATGACAGAGAATAGCACGCTAAATATCGAACCTTCGGGGAATCACACGTTGTTGTTGTTTTTTTCAAACGCCTAATAGAGGAGAGTCTACTGGCAAAAAAAGAACGCAACAGTCACAGAGCTCGTAATAAAACAAGAATCAGCATTGGCTTGGCTTTTCGGAGATAGCGAGAACTGAGGGATTTGAAAAGGGTCACAGAGATTGGTGTTTTTTTACTCAACGGGTGAGTAAGGAATTTCATTGAACAGATAAACTGTCATAGCTCTCCATTGTTTATCCTTGATAATTTTTTCGATTATTAATAAAGCTCCACAGCTTTGAGATTATAGAAGAACCAACTTGTTTTCTCTTTGGATCTTTTAGTTGTAAAGGAATAGTTAGATATCAAATTTCTGTAATCTTTTTTTGTAAAAAGTGTTCATTGTAAAGTATTATATATTCTATTCTTGTGAAGGGTTATTTCATTATGGGTTGTGCCAGTAGTGCTGTCCTGTAATTCAGTGGTTCTCTCAACTCCAGTCCTCGGGACCCGCTGCTCTGCACATTTTGTATGTCTCTCTTATCTGACACACTCAAATCAGTTCATGGAGTCTCTCCTAAGGAGCTGATGATCTGGTTCAGGTGTGTTAAATAAGGGAGACATACAAAATGTGCAGAGCAGTGGGTCCCGAGGACTGGAGTTGAGAACCACTGCTGTAATTTATTTTCAAGGAAGTATACTGTGCCTATTAATGGGTATAGCTCAGTGGTTCTCAAACTTTTTGGCCACGCTGGTGCTCCCCACCCCACCTCTGACTACCAAATATTTTCACAAAAAATTATAAAACACCTGCAATTTCACTTTGCAATGCCATTTAAACTGTCACGACCCCTGTGTCATGGTTCCTTGTTGTGGACTCTTATTTTGAAATGCATTTTCTGCTCTACTTATATCATTACTTCCCCTTTCCTGTTTACTTCCTGTTTACCTTTGTCTTGTTTGTTACCATAGTGATTCATTCCATTGATTCAATTCCACAGTTTTAAGTGTGCCTTGTTAACCTGTTGTTATCCTGTGTATATATTCCCCAGTGTTTCAGTCTTGGTTTGTCGGTTGTTGTCTTTGCATGTTGTGTGAAGCTGTTTTCAATAAATACTGCTACAGCTGTATTCTCACCTCTCTTTGTCCCTGCTGCCTACACGTAACAGAAACATTGAAAAATATAACAGCAAGAGAAAATAATAGATCAGAACATAACTTTTAATTTAAATAAACAAAAAAAATCAATACTGCAGTGATGCTATGTATGAACAATATAATCAGTGGCTGCAATGAGATGTTTTGACGAGCTCAGCTTCTTGTACGTTCTCGCCGGAACACAATAGAAGCTAGTGAAGACCAAGAAATACTATATGTAATTTTTATACTTTGCCCAAAAAGGTAGAGAAAAATGAAACTCTATGCTATCATGAATCATATGGTTGGAAGTTGTTCAAACATATGCATTGTCACAACTAATAAAGCACTGACTGAATCAGGGAAATTTATCCCATTTAAAATGTAGGCCTTCTGTCCATAGAATTTAAAGTTTGAAGAGTGTGATGCATTACTGAGTATTGGTTCGTTTTGCAAGCAAACAAAACCTTAAAATACTAGAAAAAAATGCACACCCAACTAAGAAAACTAGTCAAAAGTAAAAATACAAAACTATACACAAACATCAAGTATATTTCTTAATACAAAGAAAATATCTCAACCAGGGGTGCATCTGGTAAACTATGGGGGCTCCAGAGGGGGAACAAAATATCAAAAAATGGTAGATGGATCCTGTTGTAAAAAAAAGAAGAAAATCCACGTCCAGGCACTCACATAGTTAGAAAGGCCTTTATTGTAAGATAGGGCTACATCTTAAAATACACCAACGCGCATCAGAGTAAGAAGTAGCTAAATACACCTGTGATCAGGGTTTGAAATTAACACCCGTGGCAAAACGAGTTGCCCAAAAATCAACTGTGGCGAGTAACGCTGTCAAATCACCAGCCAATTTTGCGTGTTACTTATTATGTTTACTTACTTTGCTGGGGAAGTTTGTGTAAGTCAAATCTGCACAGATTTAGGACAAACTTGTGAGTCATCATGATAAATACAGCGTATTACACAGGATCTGTGCATATGGCTCACTTGAACATGCATGTCACTACGCAATAACTACCGGTGCACTTGTTCATTTGCATTGAAGAAATAGCGAAGATTAAAAAGCATTTGGTTAACAGAAAAGACACTGTTATTTTCCAAAGTCCTACATTATTTGATGTTCTTTGGGATGTTCTCAAAACTCATTTTTGGTGAAAAGGATGAGGATGAAAGAGGAAGGGAGGAGATTGCTGGATGACAGGATTTTGTTTGAATAAGAAATGAATGTATGAAATCCTATTATATATGTATGAAAATATATATATATATATATACATTGCTAGAAGTTCTGAATGGCTGGTAACCTAAACAATAGCCAAATTGGCCGGTGAGTGAAAAAGTGAATTTCAAACACTGCCTGTGACTATAGATGTTCAGGATCTGACAGTTTTAACTCTCAAGAGACATCTAGTGGTCAGGTCCTGAAATGTATAGTCACAGGTGTATCTAGTGCCTGGACGTGGATTTTCTTGTTTTACAACAGGATCCACCTACCATTTTTGATATTTCTTAATACGTTCAATACATTTCTACTACATTGCAAATCTGTCATTTTTGGCACCAATAACACCCCATATAATTGTTTTTTCTAAGCATACATGTATAGACAAAGTACTATGTAACCACTACATTTATTTAATAAATGTTCCGTAAAATTCTCTTTATGTCTGATAAAAACATTTATGGCCTTTTTCCACTATTAAGCAGCACATTTGTTTGTTATAACCTACTTGTGCAAAAATGTACTCAGAATGTAAATGGCATTTATTCTATAAATTTAGCTCAGTGCAAGTTCTGTAAACAGAAGTTTATGATTTTCTAATGTCATTGTTCTCTCTGTACTCTGTGTAAGAGATAACACTCAAAAGCAGGCTTAAAATTCTCGCTCTCGTTCTTGATGATTTATGAATTTGATCAACCTTGGAGGAAGTGGAAGCTTGCAAATTTTCTTCAGTCTATTGATACCAAGCAGTTTGCGGATTTTCAGTCTGCAGAGCTGCATGAGTGGGCGTGGAGGCACTGCAATCAGAACCAGCAAATGAATACACAGGTGACTAAAATAATTTGCATATATGAATAATTTAAGCAAAAGATATGGGTGCGCATACTTGATTTCTCTTTGATGCCTTGCCACTCGTGATAACTGTCCAGATGTTCAGTGAGTCGTGCACAGAGTTTCACATGCCCAACATAGTCAAGCAGCACATCTATAATCGGTCCTGCCCAGCGGGAGTAGGTTTCGGTGGAGATCACCTCACAGAACTAGTAAAAAGTGTATAACATGTGGTACTATACACAATTCAGAATAAAGATTATACTGTATGTATTGGCTTCAGGCCACTCACCTGAACACAGGTATTTTCCGTAGTTTCATCTACATCATATCTTACGTTACGCCTAGTCTTTATAGGAGGATGAGGATTGCTGCCATAAACACAATTGAAACATGACAACGCATCACAGCCATTATCCATCAGATACTTCAGTAAGGTCAGATACTTCAAACAGAACATAACAGCAGCTGGAAAGGTAGTTGGGTGAGTTGGGATGTAGGCATTGACATTAGCACCATGTTGCACCAGCAAAGTCACTGTCTGTATGCAACCTTGCCTCAGGGCCACCAGGAGTGGGTTGAACGTGTCCAGGTTTGGGTTAGCACCAGCCTCCAGAAGCATGGTGGTAGCATCAATGTTGTTGTTCATGACGGAGAAGTAGAGAGCTGAGCTGCGTCGATCTTCATACATCATAGAATGATCCTCAGACAATGTGGCATTGACATCAAAGCCGGCCTCGATCAGTAACTCGAGGATATCATTTCTGTTGCGCTCCGCTGCTAAATGGAGAGGGCTGATACCTGTACGTCTCACTCTGGCCTTACTTGTGGCAGGGATCAGCATCGCTACAATGCTAAAAACGAGACGTTTTGTGTTCTTGAGTGTTGCCTTGCTAGTGTGCACCAAAATACAATTGAATGTCATGTTACAATTTGACAACATTAGGGTGAAATGACCATTATAAAATTGAAAAATTATTTCATAAGAAGACTATAAATACATGTAAACCTTTTTAAAAAGCTTGTATGTATAGTGATTAGCAATAATGAAAGTTTAGAGAACCAGTTCTAGGGTTGGGAACCGAGAATTTGTGTAAAAAAAAAAAATGCAGAAGTGTTTTCAAACAGTTTTTAATTCCACTGCGCTGCATTTCCATTGTTTTTTAATGTAAACATTCATGCACAAGATGGACGTGTCTGACTGTTGCGCTCCCATCTTGCATCTTTTGCAGTGTCTCGTGCGTTCTAAAAACAGTGTTCGAGTTCAAGTTTAGAAATTCAGCTTAAAGTCCCCATGAAATCAAAATGGACAATTTCTATTTATTATAAATGATTTATTCGTGCATATCTTTAATCAAAATAACTTCTGCTCCCTCTTGCAACGATGTCTCTTGTGCTTTCTGATGACGTGTCAACTGGCACGAGGATGGGACAACTCAATCAGATCATCCAAGGTAGATGCTATTTCCAGAGCATAGCTTTCATTCTGTTTACGGTCAGCCAACCCATTCAGGAACGTCCCACGGTGCCTCCTCGTTCCAGTTGCATTGAGTAGCCAGCTTGCGAAACACAGATCACAGATTGATTACCTTGTTGCAGCTCTGCCAACACCCGTACCGCTTCCAGAGACAGCACGGTCAAACACCTTCTTCAGCTCATCAAGGAACAGGTCATCCCCATTGAGCTGCTCGGCCAGTCATCAGCGTGTTCACCAAAGCCACTCTAGAGCCCTCTGATAGGAAGGCAGACGGCTGGAGAGCAAAAAACAGAGAGCACTTAGCCAGGAATGAACGACACGATTTTGGATCACCATAATAAGCAGATGATGGCGGTAGTCGAGGTTCGCTGTGACAAGCAGTAAGATCTCCGATGGGGGGAACTGACATTAGGTTAGGCGCAGTGAACGGGTTAGCTGCCTCTGTCTTCAGTTGCTGGAACTGGGCAGACAACTCTGCAACCTGTGATACCAAAGCCTGAACCGTTCAACCCGTCGCCATGATCTGATCCTCTTGGCGCTCCATACGAGCGTTGTTGCTGTCCAAAATGTCTCTCAGCTCAAAGCACTCGCTGGATCCATCTTGGTCAGATCGTTACTTCAAGGGAAATAACAACTGATTCCAGTAGCAAATGCAGTCAGTTAGGGTGTTTATTAAACATAAAATAAATACAGAAAACAGAACATAGATGGTCAGGTGTTGTAGAGCCACGATGATGAAGTAACAGGCTTTGGCAGTGCAAATCAAACTGCAATGGGATGGAGAAGCAAACTGCTGACCAGTAGAGCCAAAGAGAAATCCACGAACAGTGACGACAACAGGTAATCCAAACAAGAAACAAGAACACAAGAACAGGGAACACTAGACGGCAAAAGAAACGGCAGGACATAAGAAACAAAGATCTGACAAAGAATGACTGCAAACACAAGGGTAGATATAGGGGAGAAATGAAATGAGTAGCAGGTGTGGTTGGCCTGTCAGCTCAATGACTTGCCGGCAACGCTGTCAGCCAACCAGGCCAGAGACAGAAACACAAAAAACATGCCAAAAATTAACACACAGAAACAAGAACCGTGACAGTGAGATCACAGCAATAGCAAACCACAACGATCCAACAATTCAATCAATTCCTGATGGACAAGACCAAGTTCGAGAAGCTGTTTAACTCAGATATACATTACAATAGGGAAGAATAGATTATCGCAACTTCCGTTTCATGGCGACTTTAAAAACGCATGTCTCACACTAGACTCTGCAAAAGACACAAGACGGTCAGAGATGTCAGTCTAGCGCATGTTTACATAAAAAAACAACAGAAAAGCAGTGCAGTGGAAATGCAAGTGTAGTCCAATTTCTACACAAATGACTCTTATTGGGCAGTCTTGGCCTAATGGTTAGAGAATCAGACTGGTAACCCGAAGGTTGTGGGTTCGATTCTGAATAGTGGCAGGAAATGACTGAGGTGCCATTGAGCAACACACCTGACCCTCAATCACTCCCCGGGTGCCACAGCAAAATGACTGCCCACTGCTCAAGGTGTGTGTCCTTGGTTTACAGTGTGTGTGTTAACTACTCTCTGACTGCTCCTGATTTATGTGCCCTAACTTGGATGGGTTAAATGTAGAGGACAAAATCCAAGTATGGGTTACCATACTTGGCCTTCAGATGTCACTTTCACTTTTTTCACTTTCACTCGCAAGAATTGTTTAACATGTATTTATTGTGAAAATCATATAATCATTTGACAGTAAAATGCATTTCTTTTTTTCAAATATATATTCCTTAAAAATACTAAAATATTTGTTAATGGAGTTGTTATGGAATTTAAATTGTTAAGAGGAACCAGAACCTGTGATCATTCAATTCTTTACGATTCCCATCCCTAAACATCTCATGCTATCAGGAATTATGCTATGGGATGATTAGTTTAACTGTTAGGCGAGAAAAATACCCTACACACAATAAACTAGAAGAGTTAACAAGACATGAAGAAATTATCTTAAATGGTATTTTGCAAATAAAACCATTTACTACTTGAGTTAGCTTGAGTTTTCAGGTGATAGGTTACAGGATTAGCACCCTCTTGCCACAGCATTGCTGTAAAGAACCCTTTGAGACTTACTTAGTTTCCCTGGCATTTTTGTAGGTACACCCGACGACTTTGCTGAAAATTAATGCAAGATCATGAGATATGCTAAACCTAAACTCTTAAGAACCAATGGCCTTCGCATACAAATAAGTAGTTTAGATAAACTATGACCTGAGAACATTTCTCCCAAAGCAAATTCATTCATTCATACAAATTCCTTATTAAGTGAAATCTTAATTCATACCCATCATTGCCACGCTGGGCAGCAATATGGATTGGCATCAGTCCTGTTTTGCCCGGCTTGTTGGCGTCTGCATTTTGAGATAGAAGGAACTCTACAACGTCCTCATGACCATTCTTACAGGCCTCATACAGCGCTGTGGCTCCATCTGTGGCCTGGCTGTTGAGGTCTGCACCTGATTGAGTTGAGATGCATTACATTTGAGATGCATTACATCACAAAGCAACAATGAAATAGAAAGGAAAATGACAGTGAAGTGAAAGATGTTACCATTTTTTAAAAGCATGCGAAGTGCATCCACTTTTCCACTTTGGGCAGCAACAAAGATAGGAGTAATTCCGTACATGTTGGGCATGTTGACTTTGGCTCCAGCTTTCACTAGCATCTCACAGATTTCCACATTGTTTCTGCAAACACTCTCATGGAGAGCGGTCCAGCCTTGAATACAGTTCTTATTCACAGAGGCGCCGTAATTCAGTAACATGGCAACCATTGCTGGGTTCTCCTTCTCACAAGCTACGGACATGTATAGAAATGATACAATTTCCATCACACCACTGAAGGTCTTATTCAATGCAAAACAAAATATATTTTTGTGGATCTGGGCTGGTATGCCAGGCTTTTAAACCTAAAAAAAAATAATCAATGTAAGGACCTAGAATTAACAAGAATTCAAATAACTATTTTTAACAAAAAAGCAACATCAAGATTTAACTAAATGTTTTGGGGAGGAAAAAAAACTTGAACTTTGAAGGGTCAAAGGCCATGGATGGATGGATGGATAGATGGATTGGATACCTTTGTAAAGGGGAGTCTCCCTCTCCACATTGGCAATATCAGGATCAGCCCCATTCTCCAGAAGACTCTCCACACATGCAAGGTGGTCCATGGTCACAGCTAACATTAAAGCAGTCTTCCATTTCAAAGTGCGCTGGTTAACCATGCCAGGTTGAGCTGTGAGAATAGTGTTCATGATAAAAGCCAGAACTATCAGTTAGAGCATGACTAAAAAAAGTTAAACTGAGTAATTTTTAATGAGCACACTACCTCTCAGGAGAATTTTAATGCATTGATCTTGTCCACAATATGCCGCCTCGTGTAAAGGAATCCATCCATCTTTATTTGCTGAAAGAAGGTTGCAACTAGGTTGCTTAACCAATAGCCTCACTGTTCCTACATCACCGTCCAAAATGGCCTTAACAATAGGCTCAAGCTCCCTAGAGAAGACACCGCTTTTATTTTGATGCATGAAGTGCTGCAGGTGAGATGATATTTGTTGTGGCTCTTGCATATGTAAATATTAAAATGTATATAACATATCGACTGTTCCATGTGCAGCCTGATGTCATTAGTTATACCGTTAACAAGTTTGGAGTCAGTAAAAAAACAAACATTTTTATTCAGGAAGGATGTATTAAAATGATCACAAGTGAAAGTAATGTTTTTTAATGCTTAAAACAAAAGTTCTCTATTTCAAATAAATAATGTTCTATAGAACTTTCAATTCATTAATTTAGGTTTCCACAAAAATATTAAGCAGCACAACTGTTTTCAACTCCGATAATAATAAGAAATGTTATATGATATTAGAATGATTTCTGAAGGATGTGACTCTGAAGACTGGAGTAAAGTCTGCTGAAAATTCAGCTATGCCATCAGAGGAATAAATCACTTTTAAAATATATTAAATTTTAAATTGTAATAATATTTCACAATATTAGGGTGAATTCAGGTTGATTAGGACACTTTTTCCAAATCAACTCAATGGCAAAAAGTGTCCCACTCACCCTGAATTCGTTACTGTTTTTACTGTACGTTTGATCAAATAAATGCAGCCTCAGTGAGCATAAGAGACTTCTTTCAAAAACATTAAAAAAAATTATACTGACCAAACTTTTGAACGGTAGTGTACATTTTTGTACATTTGGATATACCATACACTGAAACATACAATTAGGACATTCTGACCACAAACGCTAAAATGTAAAACTATTAGCTCTAGAAACGTAAAATCTTTCATGAATCCTTTATATTTAATATCATAAATATTATATATAATATGTCTTCTGCTGTTGTAGCCTATCTGCTTCAAGGTACAACATATTCTGCATACCTCAGTTGTAACGAATGATTGTTTTAAAAAAATGTACTGTTGCCTTTCTATCAGGTCGAACCAGTCTGGCCATTCTCCTCTGACCTCTGGCACCAACAAGGCATTTTCGCCCACAGAACTGCCGCTCACTGGATATTTTCTCTTTTTTTCGGACCATTCTCTGTAAACCCTAGAGTAAAAATCCCAGTAGATCAGCAGTTTCTGAAATACTCAAACCAGCCCATCTGGCACCAACAACCATTCCACTTTCAAAATCACCTTTCCCAGCAAGCAATAGCCGTCTTTTCAACGTCTGGGTTAAATATAGACCCGATATAGTCCGGCTATGTGTAACCCACTTTTAGCCCAAATAACATTTAATCTGGATAAATGTATTTTTTTCCAAAATAACTTGTGAGATGTATGATATTCCATCATGTAAGCAAAGTCTACTGTGATTACAAGTTGTTTGGTTTGCTTTATTTTACATGTTATATGTGTAGGCTGTGCGTAGCCACGATTTAGCTCGTATTCAGACCCGGCTATGCGTAACCCACTTTTAGCCCAAATAACATTTAATCTGGATAAATGTATTTTTTTTCCCAAAATAACTTGATAGATGTATGATCCATCATGTAAGCAAAGTCTACCGTGATTACAAGTTGTTTGGCTTACTTTATTTTAGGCTACATGTTATAGGCTGTGCGTAGCCACGATTTAGCTCGTATTCAGACCCGGCTATGCGTAACCCACTTTTAGCCCAAATAACATTTAATCTGGATAAATGTATTTTTTTCCAAAATAACTTGTGAGATGTATGATATTCCATCATGTAAGCAAAGTCTTCTGTGATTACAAGTTGTTTGGTTTGCTTTATTTTACATGTTATATGTGTAGGCTATGCGTAGCCACGATTTAGCTCATATTCAGACCCGGCTATTGTAGCCCACTTTTAGTCAAAACTGATTAATTGTAGTTTTTTGCCAGGCAGTGCATGAAATGGTTGATATTGCATCATGTTCGCATTGGTAATGATATCTACAAGGTTCAATGTGTCATTTCAAGACATGGTCGATCTGTAATCACGATTTAGCTCTGAATTGGACGGGCTGCGGTCTGCTTTAGCCCACCTGGCGAAATGAAGGCAATCTGGTCTACGTACGGCTTGGCTATAGCCCTGATTCAGACCAGCGATATAGTATAAGAATATTAGTCTTAAAAATGTTTTCGCTCACACAGCTTAATGTTTGCTGTCACACATAAACATAACATTCATACATAATCTACGATATGGCTGTCTATCATTTCAAATTAAATCAAATGCAATTGCATTTCTCAACCGCTAGATGGCACAATCGAAACACTACTGAGACATGACTACTGGGACTACTGGCATTGCGCGACTAGATCACTTTAGCCAGATCTCGCGATACACATTTCCTCCATTTTCAATTTTATTTTACACGAGGCAGCTGTCGGAGAGCAACGGGCGAGCGACACTCTGAAAACCTTCAAATTTCTACTTCGATCTTGTAAGTATGCGTGTTATTTTTGTTATGTTTATTGTTTAAAGTAGTTAGTTTTTATAATGTGTAGACCGTGACATTTTAACATTACCAATGCAGAGTAAGCCTACTATTTTTCTCCAACAAGTTAACGTTACCTGCACGTGTTATTGCAACTGTGCCCTTAATCTAAAATGTATCTAAATTCAAGGTGGTAAGCATGAAACTATGAAACTTATTTTATTTTTAAAATGAGAAGTTTCATGAAACTGAAACTTATCATTTTATTATTAAAGATACTAATATATTTTTGTTTTTATATTAGATTAGAGTAAGTAATAATAGTTTTTGATTTAATGCAAATTTTCAAAGTACTTTACATAAAACTTAACAGCAACATATGCAACATGAAAAGAAATTATAAAAAAAATATTTGTTCCTTTCCAATTAATAAAAGGTAGTGGCAAACAGTAAAGTCTTTAAACTTGATTTAAAAGAATTCAAATATGCAGCATACATTCAGTTTTCAGTGAATTTGTTTCAGATATATGGTGCATAAAAACTGAATGCTGCTTCTCCATGTTTTCTTTTGACTTTGGGGATATAAAAGTAGCTGGCTAGTGGCTACTGTCCCAGATGACCTGAGAGGTCTGCTCTGGATGGTTCATAATGCATCAGAAGATTAGAAATTTACTTTGGCCTTAAAATGTTAATTTAATAACTAACTGTAGTATTTTGATATTAATTCTTTGACAGACAGATAGCCAGTGTAAAAACATCAGAACTGGAGTGATGTAATCCACTTTAAAGACACTATCGCAAATTATCCAGCAATCAGTCAACAAACTACAGCAATTGAATATACAGAACACTTGTCACTGACTACCATTAAATGTCTTGTTACCAACATTATTCATAATATATATTTTTTGTGTGTGTTCAACAGAAGAAAGCCATCCAGGTTTGGAACCAAGTGAAAGTGAGTAAATGATTACATGATTTTTTTTTTCTTTTTAAGTGAACTACCCCTATAAGTATCCTTTTATGTTTATTAGAGTTATATGAATAAGTGATAAAGAATGATTTATAGGGATAGTTTGCTTTGAAATTAAATTTTGGTATGTTTTAGCTTACCTTAAGGGCATCCAATATGTAGGTGTCTTTGTTTCCGCAGTAGTTTTAATTTTGATATTTTAGGGTCAAACCGTTCTTGTCAGTCAGTCATATAATGCAGGTCTATATGGTCACTACCTGAAAGAGCATGATTGTTGTCACGATTTGTTATGATTTCTCTTACATTAAGAGCAGGCTTTTTGACGTGCCTACATTTGTAATTAAAAAATTTTGGTTAGAAGGAAAAATTGTCTAATGAACAGTTCTGTTTAAAAATCCATACTGAAATCGAACCAAAAGCCTCGTACAGAATCGTTCAATACGTGTATCGTTACACCCCTAATATATATATATATATATATATATATATATATAATTAGTGCATCACCATTATGCAGGCAAAAAATTTCAATTATTGATATTAATTTATTAATAATATTGATATAAATTATATAGTCTCAATCTATATTCCGTTAACTCTATATTGGCCAGCTCTAGTGTGCAACCTAGCAAAAGTGAATGACTGTAATTAGTTAAAAATGATTGTCAACAATGCTTTTCTTGAGCAATAATATTTTTCTTTTTCTTATTTGACAGACGCAGTGATGACCAACTTTCCTTCGGCGACTGAATGGGAAATAAAAAATTAAATTTCTGGTCTTTTTAAACAAGCATCAGGGAGAGCAGGGAGTGGTGGTTATGAATATAAAGCTAACAATTAATTTGTAAAAATTTTAGTATCTTAAGTCGTTTTACAAATTTTCCACTATTTTATGTTCATTTTTATGTTTGAATGTTGTCTAAGTTGTTAATATAATTGTTCTAAATAAATCCTTTATATTCAATTAGTTTGGATGGATTTTCCTTTATGAGAACCTGTTATATTTGAGTGAAAATCCTTATGCCTCATTTTGTTGTCTATTACATGTATATGTAGTGTAATTGATGTCTATTCTTGGGCTATGGTTAGACGTCTATTAGATTTTCACTGACAGCCCAAATTCAGCCTTGGTTTAGCCTAGACCCATATTGCCTGTCTATTAGACGTATATATGTAGTCGTTTAATAGCCGTATAATTAATGACTAGTTCTTGGGCTATGGTTAGGCGTCTATTCTTGGGCTATGGTTAGACGTCTATTAGATTTTCACTGACAGCCCAAATTCAGCCTTGTTTTAGCCTAGACCCATATTGACTGTCTATTAGACGTATATATGTAGTCGTTTAATAGCCGTCTAATTAATGATTAGTTCTTGGGCTATGGTTAGACGTCTATTCTTGGGCTATGGTTAGACGTCTATTCTTGGGCTATGGTTAGACGTCTATTCTTGGGCTATGGTTAGACGTCTATTCTTGGGCTATGGTTAGACGTCTATTAGATTTTCACTGACAGCCCAAAATTAGCCTGATTTTAGCCTAGATGTCTAGGCTATGTTTAGACGTCTATTAGACGTCTATTAGACGCAAAATTGCTTGCTGGGTTCTTTCTCATTCTGATGCTCACTTTGAACTTCAGCGGATCTTCTTCTTCTCTTGATTAATGGCGGAAACTTTAAGGTGCATACCGCCACCTACTGTACAAGAGTGTGTAACATCATGCTATTTTAAGTGTTCTCATATTCTACCCATCAACCCTGTGTCTTTAAGAAATTTAACAAGTGCCATTTTGGTGATTCTTATCCCTTGTCCCTCTCCTTCTGTTCCCAGTATCCCCATCAGATTCAACTCCCGCCCTGCTTCCTGAACCTCATCTTGAAACTTTCCATCTCATATAATATACAGTGCAATTTGACATGTTCAGCATTTTCTTTAACCCCACAGTTTTCACAGTATTCACTATTCCTTTTCCCCATTAAAAACAAGGTGTCATTCAATCATGTGTGATCCACTCTCAGTCTTGTCATTATAATCTCCTCCCGCCTAGTCCTTTCCTTATAATTTTTAATACTGACAGATTTTTGTATTTTATGATATCCCATTCCTTTCGTGTCTTCTTCCCACCATTATGGAAGTAAAATAATGATTTGATGTTTTTGAAACAAAAAAAGCTTGTTGAATTGCACTAATTGAAAAAAAAAAAAATAGGCATTGCATTAACCGTGCTTGCATTTTAATGCATTGTATTTTTAGGGCTTGCATTTTTATGGGCTGAAATTCAACATGGTTGAATATTTAAGCTGTGAATATTTCAATTCAAAACATTTCACACATATTTTCATTATTAAAATTTCAATAATTTATATTCACCTTCAGATTTCACTTCCAAAACGTTCATTCTTTTTAAAATACAACCTATAATATTCGACAGGCAATTTTCAGTCCATTTTATTTCGCCTTACAAATTCGCTTCCACAAATTCAGTGGTTCAAATTCAACAGCAAATTCGACATTTGACATCTGGGAACGGCAGGAATAGCAGTAGATTACCGACTAATAATCTCCACAGTGATATAAAAGACCAAACTTGCACCTTATTGGGGATATCTACAGGCAAGCAGACTCGTACGTATGAACGTAATGTTCCCAGATGTCAAATGTCGAATTTGCTGTCGAATTTGAACCACTGAATTTGTGGAAGCGAATTTGTAAGGCGAAATAAAATGGACTGAAAATTGCCTGTCGAATATTATAGGTTGTATTTTAAACAGAATGAACGTTTTGGAAGTGAAATCTGAAAGGTGAATATGGATTATTGAATTTTTAAAAATGAAAATGTGTGAAATGTTTTGAATTGAAATATTCACAGCTTAAATATTCAACCATGTTGAATTTCAGCCCATAAAAATGCAAGCCCTAAAAATACAATGCAATAAAATGCAAGCACGGTTAATGCAATGCCTATTTTTTTTAAATTAGTGCAATTCAACAAGTTTTTTTGTTTCAAAAACATTTGCCATTATTTTACTTCCATACACCATTTATGCCATATTCTCATACCTTTCTTTCTAATCACTGCTTTTCCAGCAAATCGCCTTGACCATGTCTACATGCCTAAATGCACTGAGTTGCTGCCATGTGATTTGCTGATTAGATAGTGGCGTTAATGAGCAGTTGAACAGGTGTACCTAATAAGGTGGCCATATAGGCTATAATATATTTATCAGCTTCTATGAAAACGTACAAATAATCACTTTTCTTTACAAACGTTATAATGAGATCATACTGTCATGTGGGTAATTAGGTTATCACTCACTCTTCAGGCTCAGGTGCGACCTGCATAGTTCCATCATATCTTCGATACGCCACCATTCGCTTGCCAGAACCAGTCACAAAGTGACTCACCGAACACACACCCTGTGGTTTTATTGTTTCGCTTTTGGAGAAAAAAGAATTGCATTCAGATGGGTAAGGTTAATTTAATTAAATCTCCTTAAATCTCTACCTGTTGCACAATCACATTTTCATAATAATGTTCATCATTTCAAATTAAATTACCTTTACATGTTATCTTTGAAATTAAATCAAAATGCACAACTGGAAGCCTAGAAGTGGATCCAAACAAGTAGATTGGGGCACAGCAAAGGATAGTGTCTATTTTTATGCATGGTGGCATGTGAACTTGAACTATGCTTGCACTTTATAAAGTTTGCCTTTAAATGAAGAGGAACAGGTGTGAAGCAGTTGTGTCAGCCATTGAAGAAGCTGCAGTAGGCATCTGTAAGTGATCTTGTTACTCTCCCCATGAGCTGCATCATCAAAACATGACTAGAAATTTCATGAAGCAACATGTGTCTCTCTCTCTTTTACATTTAAATGTAGTCTAGTTGTTAAGTTAATGTATTGCATAAATCACATACTGAAATATCTAATCTACACTATATTGCCAAAAGAATTGGGACACTCTTCCAAATCATTGAATTCAGTTGTTCCAATCACTTTGATGGCCACAGTTGTATAAAATCAAGCACCTAGGCATGCAGACTGCTTCTACAAACATTTGTGAAAGAATGGGTCGTGGTACCATGATAGGTTGTCACCTGTGCAATAAGTCCATTCATGAAATTTCCTCACTACTAAATATTCCACAGTCAAATGTTAGTGGTATTATAACAAAGTGGAAGCAATTGGGAACAACAGCAACTCAGCCACGAACTGGTAGGCCATGTAAAATAACAGAGCAGTCTCAGCGCATGCTGAGGCACACAGTGCGTAGAAGTCGCCAACTTTCTGCAGAGTCAATTGCTACAGACCTCCAAACTTAGTGTGGCCTTCAGATTAGCTCAAGAACAGTGTGTAGAGAGCTTCATGGAATGGGTTTCCATGGCCGAGCAGCTGCATCCAAGCCTTACATCAAGTGCAGTGCAAAGCATCGGATGCAGCGCCGCCACTGGACTGTGAGTGACGAATCACACTTCTCTGTCTCGCAATCCGATGGATGAGTCTGGGTTAGGCGGTTGCCAGGAGAACGGTACTTGCCTGACTGCATTGTGCCAAGTGCAAAGTTTGGTGGAGGGGTGATTATGGTGTGGGGTTGTTTTTTAGGGGTTGGGCTTGACCCCTTAGTTCTGGTGAAAGGAAATCTTAATTCTTCAGCATACCAAGACATTTTGGACAATTTCATGCTGCCAACTTTGTGGGAACAGTTTGGGGATGGCCCCTTCCTGTTCCAACATGACTGCGAATCTGCACAAAGCAAGGTCCATAAAGACATGGATGAGCAAGTCTGGTGTGGAGGAACTTGACTGGCCTACACAGAGTCCTGACCTCAACCCGACAGAACACCTTTGGGATGAATTAGAGCGGAGACTGCGAGCCAGGCCTTCTCATCCAACATCAGTGCCTGACCTCACAAATGCACTTCTAGAAGAATGGTCAAAAATTCCCATAAACACACTCCTAAACCTTGTGGAAAGCCTTCCCAGAAGAGCTGAAGCTGTTATTGCTGCAAAGGGTGGGCCAACCATTTTTAACCCTACGGATCAGGGATGGGATGTCACTAAAGTTCATGTGCATGCAAAGGCAGACGCCCTAAAACATTTGGCAATATAGTGTAATATATTTATCTGATATCTAATATCTAAAGAATTTTAGCTTGAAGCCAATTTTAAAATATAGGCCACAAACTAAAGGTCAGTGTGAGTAAGATGTTCTAAGCGCTGGTTATTTTTATACTGGCAGTGAGAGTTGATTTATGATGGTACCTCATTTCAACTTGAAGCACATCACACTGTACCTGGGTGGATTGGCAGGACACGCAGTTGGTTCTAGTTGCTGCTGGGGACGACGATATGATGGTGGAGCTTGGCATGGTAATGCTGGCATGTTCAGAGCAGCAGGGTTATTATAGTTTTCTGACCCCGGCCCAGAGCTCTGGGCATCAGAAAGGCTCCGCTCGATTGCCAGCTGCATGAGCTCATTATCGGACAGGTTGCTATAGAGACTGTAGTCAGCAAATTCCAGGTTGGTTCCTGTGGTACTTGGCATAGACACATGGGCGACTGCCATGATGGACCCTAAGACAACCAAAACATTCATTATGTAATGAAACTGGACTAATGTGTATTATTGCAAATTTCATTTGCTTGATTAGGAGATACAACTAAAGGATTTAAAGCTACAATATGTAAGATTTTTGTAATAAATTATCAAAAAATCACTTGGACAGTGTGATACATTTCCTGCAGTTGTGTACTTACAACATCCCAAAAGTTCCCAAAGATTTTTAATTTCAGAGAAATTCCAATTTTAAATAATGGCTCGTCCCTGTCGCCCTGTCCCACTTGTTGCGTATTACGTATTATCTGCGTTATCCCTGGTTTCCGCTCGTACTGCCACAGTAACCATGGTGACAGACATGGAAAACTGCGTTACATCTAGCAGCACGCTCACGCTGTTGTTGTTTCGTTCAAACATTATGGACCATGGCAAGCAGACTTTGGGACAAAAGGAGAACTAAAACGAGGATCAATATCAGTGTGGCGTTTTCGAGATGCCGAGAGCTCCACGTCTGCGACAAACTTCGACTTGACAGAGACGCGCAAAGTACATAAAACTTATCTGTGTTATATAGCTCAACATGATGAAATGTACAGGGTGGGCCATTTATATGGATACACCGTAATGACATGGGAATGGTTGGTGATATTAAAGTCCTGTTTGTGGCACATTAGTATATGTGAGGGGGCAAACTCCTCAAGATGCGTGGTGACCATGACATATACTAATGTGCCACAAACAGGACTTTAATATCACCAACCATTCCCATGTTATTACGGTGTATCCATATAAATGGCCCACTTTGTATATTATTCTAATGTTGATCTAGCTTACTGCTAGTCTCATACAGATAAACTAACACATAACATTATGACTTTCAACACACTCAAATGCAGTTTAGTGTGATAGTGTAGACCAAGTGAAACAGCGCTGCGTTACCTCACAAGTTTAATTTGTCAAATAAACTGACCTGTGTGAGTAGGAATTCAGCACTTGCGGGTAGTTCGGTAGAATGAAATGTCCTTATTCCTTTATATCCGCGGGACTCACGTGTGGCGCTGATATCTGTCTCTTACTAGCAATCGTGCTATGCTTCATACCACAGTCATGTTAAAAACCATGAATGTTTTCACTCATCCATAAACATTATTAGATCCATCAGCATGATAGCAAGTCCCATCATTCCGCTTATCACTGCATCATCAACCTACGCCTTTGTTATTGTAAGAGGTTAGTGACCCCTAGCGGTGGAAAAATGACATATTGTAGCTTTAAATCTGTCAGATTTAATTCTTTTAAGTAACACTTTACAATAAGGTTTCACTTGTTAACATTACCTAACAATGAACAATACTTCTACAGCATTTATTAATTTCAGTCAATGGTAATTTCAACATTTATTAACACGTTTTTAAAATCTAAAGTTTTATTTGTTTACATTTGTTAATGCACTGTGAAATAATGAACAAAAAATGAACAAATACACAGTTCTGTAGATGGTGCAGGCTGATAGGTTCTAAAGGCCCCGATATACTTCAAGCGAAATCGAAGTACGAACTGCTATGAAGTCATTTCAAACAAAATCATGCCAAAACAAACTTTGTGTGGAGTTTGAAAAGTTTGCTATGGCTGGTAAACGCTTTGTAGTACCATTGGTCCGTGCCGTGTGCACTGATGCTCCGCCTTCTTTCACGTGTCTTTTCCATATTTTTCAGTCTTTTCCAGTTCATTTCTCCTCACGAGTCAGTTGAGATTAGATGTGACCCATGATTGAAAACATGAACACACTGGAGAGCTGCTTTATAGTAGAAAATTAAGTTGTACTTCTGTTTTCTCAATTTTGTTTGAGATTGTGTTTATTTTGTTATTGTGAGGAAAGCGTGCAGCACATATTTACATATTCATCTAACCATCGCTCTCAGCAGTGTGGGTGGCGTCAGATGTTAGATAACAGTATATTGCTGCTCATGTATTTCGAAACTACGTTTTACCCCTAAATGAAGAACGAAAAATAACTTTGCCTTGAGTATATCAGGGCCTTTAGCAATCACATCATTCTCTCTAGGGCACAGCTGATTGGTTCTTGCTGTATCAGTTGCAAATGAGCTCGCTACTCAACCTTCAAATACTTGGTTAGCATTTGCTGTAGCAGTGCAGCGCAGTGCACTTTCAAAATTCCTCTGAAATTCAACATCTAAGATAAGTGAACGGTCATTCTCATGCTATATCACTATGCAGTATTGCGTGGTCTGCCTTATTAATTCTTCATGAAGTTCAAACACAAGGTTTAAAATCATGTGTCATGTTAACAGTCCTGTTTTAATGCTTTGAGTAAATTGCTAAGCATATTAGCAGCTAGTATTTGCTATAAGGAAATCATTGCTATGAATATTTTTTTCGTTTGATCAGCAGCAGCATGTAGCCTATAGCAAATTCAGATTGCAAGCAAATATTATCAACAGCAATAGCACGCTAGCAGATGTTGTGGTGAAGTATAAAAACACTGCTGTGTCTTGCTTAATTGAGTGAGATGAGTCATGTTGGCTAACATGTTGATCATGCAATGTTAACATTTATCATTTCAATATGTGAACAAATATTCACTTTAATTACAATATGGAAGTATGCAATCAGCTGCATTTCCATCAGAATTAGATTTTGGCCATATATACAGTCTCACAACTACAGGACAAACTTGTTGAATACTTCCATCGTCAACATATTAGTAGGCTAAAGGTAAGTAGATCATCCACCCACATAGCAAACAGTCTTGGCTTGAATGCGGCCTCATGCTGGCACTGCTCCTGTTGGCAGCGGCATGTGTCCTGTCAGCCAAAGCTGGTCCAAGTATGGCAATGATGGCACAGCATGGATAACAACAAACAACATGAGGGCCGATTGTTGGTGGGAGGCAACAAAGTAGCCCAATGGCCAGTCAAAAGTATCCCAAAAATAGTCTCAGACTCAGACATCACGCCCACAGACCATTGTCTGAATGTCTGATGCATATGGCACACTTTTCTGGAAACACTTCAGGAGTTTCGAAGTCTCAATCTGATTGGTTCAATTCTACAGGATGTCCGGGAGACGTGTGTGTCGGGTTTTTTATCGGTCCGCCCGGAAACAAATGCTGTGACGCCAAAACCCCTCGTGGGAGAAGAAAGCCATTGTGTTTACAACTGTGACAATGAGCGCTTACCAGGCTCAACTAAACGCTGGATTTTCAAAGTTTGTAAAGTTTGCGGCTCCATTGTTGCAGTAAACTTGCATAACATTCTTGAATGAATAATTTATTAGATGCACATTGGTCTGTTATTGTAGGGACATCAACATTATATTGTCACACCCCTAAACATGACACGGAACAAAACAAACTGTGATTGGTTGCATGTCAGTCAAACGTCCTCTTGGGTGGTCCTTGGCCAAGAAAGCTGCGATAGAGTCCAGACCTTCTGCCGTCAGTCTGAAAGTCTGGCTACGCGAGACTACCCCAAAAATAGCCCATTGCTAATATATTTTTTTTCTCCATTGGGTGCCCGAATTCTCCATTGAATTTGTAAGTCTGGGGGGGTGTTTTGGGGGTGTTGGATTGGCGAAATCGTACCTACGGAGGTGGAAATGAACTCTTAATTAAGATTTTTATTTTTTACCCGCAGCAACAACTTAAAAGTAACCTGATACCGTGGGAAAACCGTGGACTTGGTTGAAGATGCATGTGTCACTGGTTGATTTCTTATGAGAAAGAGACAAACATACTGAGAATAATTCATAATTAAATGCATAATTGAAAAACAGAATGAATAATTGCAGTTTAAGGCAGATTACTGATTTACTTAATTTGAAATTATATAATTTCATTCAAATAACTCAGACTACACTTTAAAATCTTAAAATGAATACAATTTATGTAATCATTTAATCATTAAATGTTATACAATATTTATTTTGTGTGACATATAAGGAATTTTATGAATATGCTGTGGCCCAAAAATGACCTTAAAATACACTGCAAAATTGTATTTGTGCGCTGTAATCCAAATCTTCGGAATCAATGTAATTGCTTTGTGTGAGAAATGGACCCAAATTTATTCAACTATCTTTGTCTTCATGTTCATCTTCATTAGCGATAACAGTCAAATCCAGCACTCATTAAAAGTAAAAAATTTGTTACCTCAGGGAGCGTTTTGACAAATTAAATGCGTGCCTTCACGGGCTGTGTCTGAAATCGCCCCATATACTCTCATTCCCTATTCCCTACATTAGTCCACTAATGTAGTACACTTGAGGGAGTGAATGAAAACTAGTGAGCGGTCTATTCAGCGTAGTGAAGCCTCTCCTGTCATAAGTCACCTCAGTTTGGACTTTCCCTGCGTCTCAATGTCCATACTATCCATCCTAAACAGTATGTGAGATTAAAAGTGTGTCCCAAAGCATAGTGTGTTGAAAAGAGTATGCCAGAAGTCCCCGGATGGTCTACTATTTCCGGTGGATTTTCGTAGTGTGGATCCGTGCACACACTAAAGGCTAATACTGCCCACAACTCATAGTGCTTTGGAGGAGGAGCTACAAACGCAAATGAAAAGTGTTAAAAAACTACAAAACATGGGGGATATGCGCGACCAACGGTGAGAGGTTTAGACGAAGGTTTGGGTAACTAATCAAAGTTTAACCTGATAGAAAAATATTTATTTATTGTTATCCGTGTTACATTTCATTTGCAATAACAATGTGGACTTTTATAAAGATCCGTTTGGCCATTAACTTTTAAATGCATCATTCTGCATTAATATGAGGAGAGTATACTGCATGAAAGACTCGCGACTGCAGATCAAAGTGCTTCTGCATTTCTCTCTGATATGGAAGGAAATGAAATGTGAAGGATTTAATCTTTGACAAGATGATTGACAGGTCAGTTTGCGTGACGGGATGCATGTAATGATGTGATAGTATGTCCTAAAGCTTGTCTACTCTTCTGCTACATGCTCAAAAGTATGCACTTTTTCTTCACAAGAAGAGTACATAGGCCTACTTTTAGGGCGTAGTATAAGTAGGCGAATTGAGATGCAGCATGCGTTTTTGTTTGCACCATTTCTCCCTGCCTTGTTTGTTGTCATAGTTACAGATTTGATTTCGTCACTCAGTTCAGGTGTGCGTGTTTAATCATTATTGTTTTCAGTTGTATAAGTTCTTGTGTGTTCTCCTTTGGATTTAGTTGTGGATGTTATTAAACACTGTTTTGAACTTGAACCTTCATATGCTTGCTACTACACAACTGTGATATAAGACACGACCTAGAATTTACGTGGTTTACGTGGTGATATCTGTTTAAATAATATTTTACCCTCATCTTGTGTGTTTTTGTGATTTTTTTTTTTTTTCTCTCATCGTGGATTCTCCCTCATTTCAGTTATTGTGCCTTGAGCATGGAGATCCCTCCCTCGAGGCACATATGGAAGACTTCCTCGACCTTGCTCATCAGTTGAACTTCCCTGACAACTGCCTTTGTTCTTTCCTTTTCGTGGGACTCAACATTGTGATAAAGGCTCAGTTGTCTGGGGAGGGTCCTCGAGGGAGCTTCACTGAGAATGTGGAGTTGGTGCTGGTATCCTGTGGATTATCACTGACCATCAGACCAGCTCACGACGACGCCAGCCCCATTCCAGATCCAGTGCCCAGTCAGATACCGTCCCACTGCGAGGAGCAGCAGCACGAGCCCACCACAGACAACGAGTCCGCCTCAGCCATGATGTGTGAGCCAGCGCCAACGGAAGCGACCGAGCAGAACATCACCTTAGCTGTGTGTGTCTGACCAGGTCAGGTGTGTGACCCGACTGCACCATCCATTGCCGTGGGAGTCCTTTTGGAATACGAGTGTATGGAAGTGAGCACCCCCAACCCTTCCGCCACTGAGAGTGAGCATCTACTGGACTTAATGAACATTTGTTTAGCGTTTAAAAAAAGAGGATTCCCTACCTCCTTTGATTCTGCCTGAATCCGAATCATCTTCATCAGACCTGTTGGCCCCCCCAGCCTCCCTCTTCCACCTCCTCTCCAAACTGCTACAATGGATTTGATGTGTTCTGTCAATCCCTGTTGTCACAGTGAGGATCTGTGACTAGAGACTCTTATTTTGGAAAAGACTCTTAGTATGACACTGAACTGAGAAAATGCATACATACAGACACTTTCACACTAACATCTTAACACACTATCTGTTTTGCGCAGTTTTACACCAGTTAACGCAGATATATGTGTGTCACTGATTGTGTATTGTTTCGTGTTGTACCTGTCTTCACCATGCCTTTTTTTTTTTCATTTACTGAGTTATTAATTTCTCGTTGTTGATTTATATATTGTAAAGAACTCAAACAAGACCGGTAACCATGTTATATGTTTATTGATTTCAATTAACCTCTTACATAATAATAAATTGTCATACTTACGTATAGGAACATTTTACTTTACCAAACAGACGAAACCCGGTCACAGGAACTGCCACCATTTTGAATGTCTCTTTCCCGCCAATAGGCACAGTTAATTGTTGTCATGTGTGAGGGGGAGATTGGAGTTCTGTTTGATTCTTTGATAAACGTTGTTCAACATTAATAATTAATTGAGTTGTTTTGTTTTCAATGTTTATATATTTTTATATTATTCAAACTGTTTATCTCTTTGTTACTGTTAAATCTATTTTGATTTGTCTTCTTTAAATGTCATTTATTATCTTTAATTAACAAATGGTTTGGTCCAAGTAGAAGGGGCTTAGCCTTTTTAAGAAGGCGCCTCAGTGTGATTAGGAGGCTCGTAGAGTGAGTGTTTGGGAGTTATTGCTCTGTTTTTGGGCCGATTTACTGGTATAGCCAAATTTTGTGTGCAGATAACTTTAAACAGTTTATTTTATTTATTTTTGTTTGATTAGTTTTTTTTTTTTCTCTTCTTTGGATTTTCACTGTAAATACCAGTTGCACCTATTGGATTAAACACTGAACTTTTGACCTCATCATCACGTCACTTCATTTTTTCGCCTCCATCTGCCGGTACATACAGAGCAGTGGTGCTGCTGCTGTTGGGGCCTCTTTGTGGCACCCCTGTCTCTGTTACAGTTGGTGTCAGAAGTTTTTTGTACCGCTGAGGTGACGTGGACAATCTTGTTTTTATGCAATGCCACCAAAGACAAGGAATCAGCCTGATGAGAGCACAAGGCCGGATGTGGAACAGAGTGAAGTGGAGGAGGATCCAGATGAAGGAGTGAAGTCTACAATGGTTTCTGGGGCTGGAGCTGATACTGCTGTTACTGCTCTCGCGCAGATGTTCAAGTCCTTTATGGAATATCAAAAGGATCGAGACGATCGACAAGAAAGAGAGACAGTCCGACGAGAACAAAATTTTAAAGTGCTCAGTCACCATGTCACACAGATGCAACTTGACATGGAACGTATCAGTCATGGAGCAGTTTCCGACAAACCAGCACCAAGGGTGATAGACCAGGAGCCACGGCTTGCGAGACTGGAGGACTCCGATGATATTGAGCACTATTTGCTGACATTTGAGAGACTGGCAGAGGTGTACCAGTGGCCTAAAGAAGACTGGGCCATTCACCTTATACCGTTGCTAACTGGTAAGGCCAGAGCTGCGTTTGTTGCAATGGACCCTTCACATACACAAGACTATGATGTTGTAAAGACAGCAATACTGAAAAAGTATGAAATCAATGCTGAAACTTATAGACTGAGGTTCCGTAGCCTAAATACCCCGGTCGACGAGTCGCCACAGGAGCTTTACATCAGACTGAAGGACCTTTTTTGCAAGTGGGTGCACTATTCCAGCAGCAATAAAGAGGATATTATGGAGGCCCTTGTTCTGGAACAGTTCTTACGGGTCTTGTACCCAGACGTGAGGACTTGGGTCAAGGAGCGTGATCCAACGACTGCTGCTGAGGCTGCAAGACTAGCAGAGGCATATATCACAGCCCGTAAAGGAGCAGGAAACTTCCGCTATGCAGGGATCCTCCCTTCGGCCAGGGGTAAGTCTGAGGGGTTGGGGAGCTGTTCAAACTCTCAAGATAGAATCCTAAGACTCACACAAAGTAAAGCCACTACTCCGCATGTAACTTCACAAAGTGTAGTTAAGGAGGATGTTGTCTGTTATCATTGTGGACAGCCAGGCCATACTAGACCTCTTTGCCCCCTGAAGAAACCGAAAACGGCAAGCCTTTGTTATGTTCCTCATTCAGTTCAGTCATCCCCCATGAAATGCAACTCACAGCCAATTAGATCTGTCTTGTTAAATGGTAGACCAGTTTTAGCCTTGGTAGATACTGGTTGTACATATACGCTAGTGCAGAGCAGATTTGTGCCCAGACAAGACTGGAATGACACAGAAACAGTTACTGTTTGTTGTGTACATGGTGACAACACTCCATTGCCTACTGCAGAAGTGTATATTGAAGTCTTGAATCAGTCTTATCTGATGAAGGTTGGAATTGCTAAGACTCTGCCCTATCCCATCCTCCTTGGCACAGATATGCCAGTGTTGGCTGAATTACTGCAGGACACAGAATGGTGTGGGGTAGTGACAAGGGCTCAGTCAAAGCAGGCAGTGCAGACAACACACAACCCAGACCTAGACGATCCCTTACAAACCTTGCCTTTTTGTTCAGCTGATATTGAGACTGAGTCAGGAACAACAGAAGACAACAGGTTGCAACAGCGTAGAGATTGGGTAACAGACTTGATGGGCACCTCAGAACAGGCTAACGAGGATATTGCTGAACCTGAGTTATGTGAGTCAGACATTGTGATTCCGAATGGTCTAGCCCAGCTGCAGAGGGAAGACCCAACCCTAGCCACATGTTTTGATCAGGTTAAGAAGAAGAAAGACTCTGATGTATTACTTGAGGATGCTTTTGTGTTGAAACATGAACTCCTGTATAAGCAGACAATAAGCTGTTAGCGAAGTGGCAAGGCCCATACCAGATAAAGAAGAAGGTAGGTCCGGTGACCTATCAGATCGAAATCCCCTCAAGAAACCAGCCTCTGCAATAATTTCATGTGAACATGCTGAAAAAATGGCATACGCATCGAACTCCAGGCCAAGCAGAGGAGAGCAATGACATTACTATGCTGGTGAGAGCCATAGAGGGTGAAGAGGAAGTAGAAGAACAGTATTTACCGACCTGTCGCAGTGACAGCAAATTGAATTTGCAGCACCTGAGTGAAGAGCAAAGACATCAACTATGGGAATGTATACCTGAACATCTGTTCATGGATACCCCTGGCAGAACAGGCTTGGTCGAACATTCTATCATCCTCACGGACCCTAAACCTGTCCGTCAGTCGGTGTATCGTGTCCCAGAGAAATTACTATCTGTTAAGAAAGAGGAATTACAAACCATGAAACAACTGGGTGTTACTGAGCCATCGTCAAGTGAATGGAGCAGTCCCATAGTGCTGGTGCCGAAGAAAGATGGTACCCTGCGGTTCTGCTTAGACTTCAGGAAGCTGAACAGCGTAAGTAAATTTGATCCTTATCCAATGCCACGGGTGGATGAACTGGTGGAGAGGCTGGGAAGGGCGAAGTACCTGAGTACGCTGGATCTCTGCAAGGGATATTGGCAGGTACCGCTGAAACCAGCATGTAAGGAGCTTACTGCCTTCAGAACTCCCTTTGGCCACTTTCAGTTCCGAGTCCTTCCTTTCGGGCTCCACGGGGCCGCGGCAACATTTCAAAGGATGATGGATAAAATCCTCCATGGTACAGAGGACTATGCTGCAGCTTACCTTGACGACATCATAATCTTCAGCCAAAGCTGGGAAGAGCATCTGGAGCAACTTAGGGAGGTGTTGAATTGCATCAAAGCTGCAGGACTAACCATCCGTCCTGATAAATGTGCCCTCGCCAAACCAGAAACCCAATATCTTGGATTCGTACTGGGACACGGTGTGATCCGACCTCAGGTGGGGAAGGTGGAGGCCGTTAAAGGAGCAGGAAGGCCTGTGACAAAGAAGCAGGTTAGAGCGTTTCTTGGACTTGTTGGCTGGTATAGGAAATTTATTCCAAATTTCTCAGCCAGGGCAATAACCCTAACAAATTTGACAAAAAAGAGCCAGCCCAACAATGTAGTGTGGACGGAGGACTGTGAAAAGGCCTTTAAAGACTTAAAGGATGCATTATGTCAGGAACCAGTTCTGCAGAGTCCTGATTTTGGGAAACTCTTCACAGTGCAGACTGATGCCTCACAACGTGGCATTGGTGCTGTACTCCTTCAAGAGGAAGAAGGTCAACTCAAGCCAGTTGTGTACATTAGTAGGAAACTCCTGCCCAGAGAGGTAAACTATTCCACTGTGGAAAAGGAGTGCCTTGCTGTTAAGTGGGCCCTGGACTCTTTAAGGTACTATTTGCTTGGACGAAAATTCCGGTTGGAAACTGACCACCGAGCATTGGCCTGGTTAGGCCGCATGAGAGACACAAATGCTCGCATTACTAGGTGGTTTCTGGCCATGCAGCCATTTGACTTTGAGGTGCTGTACAGATCAGGGTCACAAAATTACACTGCAGACTTTCTCTCGAGGACACCATAGGCGGTGTCTGGAGAGGGAGGGGGAAATGTCACAGTGAGGATCTGTGACTAGAGACTCTTATTTTGGAAAAGACTCTTAGTATGACACTGAACTGAGAAAATGCATACATACAGACACTTTCACACTAACATCTTAACACACTATCTGTTTTGCGCAGTTTTACACCAGTTAACGCAGATATATGTGTGTCACTGATTGTGTATTGTTTCGTGTTGTACCTGTCTTCACCATGCCTTTTTTTTTTCATTTACTGAGTTATTAATTTCTCGTTGTTGATTTATATATTGTAAAGAACTCAAACAAGACCGGTAACCATGTTATATGTTTATTGATTTCAATTAACCTCTTACATAATAATAAATTGTCATACTTATGTATAGGAACATTTTACTTTACCAAACAGACGAAACCCGGTCACAGGAACTGCCACCATTTTGAATGTCTCTTTCCCGCCAATAGGCACAGTTAATTGTTGTCATGTGTGAGGGGGAGATTGGAGTTCTGTTTGATTCTTTGATAAACGTTGTTCAACATTAATAATTAATTGAGTTGTTTTGTTTTCAATGTTTATATATTTTTATATTATTCAAACTGTTTATCTCTTTGTTACTGTTAAATCTATTTTGATTTGTCTTCTTTAAATGTCATTTATTATCTTTAATTACCAAATGGTTTGGTCCAAGTAGAAGGGGCTTAGCCTTTTTAAGAAGGCGCCTCAGTGTGATTAGGAGGCTCGTAGAGTGAGTGTTTGGGAGTTATTGCTCTGTTTTTGGGCCGATTTACTGGTATAGCCAAATTTTGTGTGCAGATAACTTTAAACAGTTTATTTTATTTATTTTTGTTTGATTAGTTTTTTTTTTTCTCTTCTTTGGATTTTCACTGTAAATACCAGTTGCACCTATTGGATTAAACACTGAACTTTTGACCTCATCATCACGTCACTTCATTTTTAGTAATCACAAAGTGGTAGTAATCACTGTGGCTCCGTCACTGGCGCCAAGGTCTTTGGGCATCTTCGTCTGCATGGTGGACTTCTTCTCCAATGTCACAGTCACCACTGCTCGTTCCTAAGGTGGCGTCAGAACTCTCTCCACTACGGCTCCTCCCTCCAGCGACACCGCCATGGATCACAGTTCTGGCTGTGGCCTGGCTCGCCTCCCATCTGTCCCTGCTCAAGGCCATTCCCTGGATCACACCACCTGCACCACCCTGGACTTTCTGTTTGATCCTTCTCCCGGACTCTCGTCCTCCACCTGAGCCTCCTCATCCAGGCTTGATTTTATATATAAAAATAAATGTTTTTAGATTCTGTGTTTTATTGGGCTAGATAAGGCAGAGGTGTGGCTCAGTTTTGGGGTTTCTGGTTAAAGACTGTGAATCGGTACCAATATTAAAACTTGTTCTGGCCCAGTCCAGGGCTAGTTAATGCATGGCTCTTGTCTTGTATTGAGATCTGGGCCACCCAAGGACCATAATTCATTGCTGTATGTGGGCCGAGCAAAAGCTGGTTGTGTGGACAGGAGTTGGGCCAGAGAAAAATTGCTATGTGGGCACTATATCAAGAGCGGTAATTAATACTGTCAAGGCAGTTTGCCAGGTTTCCTCAAACGAAAGCAAGAGCACACTCAGTTAATACTGTAATAATATCATATTGTTGAAAAAGATTTGTAGAAAATGGTGCGTATTTGTGTTTGCACTCCAGAGAATGTCAGATTTTTCTATTTGCGGCGTGTTTTGCGAATATTTGCTAAGAAACTAAATTTATGAGACCTTTCAAATATTTAAATAGCTTAAAAAAAAAAAAAAAAAAAAAAAAAGCTTTTTGAACAGCTTTGGAGAACAGCTTTGGTTTCCCCATTCAAAGAGATAGGAGTTGTCCTTGCATAACTTCTGCCTGAGAGGCATTTCAAAGTTGGCTGTCGAGTGAAATGACTTGTCTTAAAGGGTCTTTGCTGCGCATGAGTTCAGAGTCATGCATGCATGCCCCCTGCTCCAATGGCACATTCATTACCGCTAATGTCGTAAACTAATTAGCAGAGTGTTTTTATAGCATTGAAATGAATGTAACTGTATAAAACAAGTATTAAAACCAAGCGTCGTGTTTTACAGTTTTGCATTCCATGCAGAAATAAATTATAAAGCATTTAGGCTAAACAGAAGCAGCAAGCATTTAGTTGCTGTGAGAATACAGCAACAAAGCATTGTGGACATGAAAAAACGTTTAATTTGTACACACATTCAAACTTAATAGATTTCTCAAAATATCTTTTATAGAAGAAAGAAAGTTTCATTTTTGGGTGAACTAACCATGTTAAGTCTATATATCTTAACACAATAAGATATATAACAATCCAAAGCAAACAACAAATAAAAAAGCTTACCCCCTAAAAAACGTTTTTCCCCTTCCTTAACTCGGTCAGATTTCCAAACAGAGAAGTTTTTTTGTCGTTGTTCCCCAGTGTCGCACTCGACGCTTGCACTGGGACTTGTTTAGTTCTCTGCAGAGAGGGATTTGACTGTCACCCCACACCAGACTGTTTAGAGAATGTTATGGAGAGGACACGTGACATGTATGCTAAGATTATCAACCTCTTAGCTAATACTGTTCTTGAGGAGTAGCAGACCTGCAGTAGATTACAAAAAAAAAGTTTGTGGGCTCTGCTCTGAATACAGCAGAAATGTGCTTCCAGAAATATATTATCTGAAAATACCCAGTATAATATTTCTTGATGGATTTATAAAGATAATAAAACAAATTTCTCTTAGTCATTTAAGACTGTATGATGTAGCTGTAAATAATGTTAGAACTTACCTTCATACAATGGCTTTGTCTAATGAAGCCTTTAGTGCCTGGGTTAAATTGTAAGGCTGTTTTTGCTGTGTTAGGTTACAAGTGCGTCAAGGCTACGAGACAAAAGGGACATGGGATTGCATTGTGTGAATACCTTATTCCTTATTTATAGGTAAAGCGGTTATGTTAATGTCAAGCACACATAATCAAGGTTATAATCTCACATCATACTTTTGTTTGGGCTGATGTAAAAATTTAACCCTTTTTAAGTTGCCATTTTGGATAATGGATGAATAATTTGACAAACATTATAAAAAAGCAAGACGTTTGAGTAACATCCACTACATCCACGGAAACATCCATGGTCAGTCTGCAGATTTGCACTTTTGCATTTGTGTCCCCTTGTTTTATTACAAGGCCTTTAATGGGCCAGAAATGTCTTGGTTACTATTGCAATCTCCGTTCCCTGACGGAGGGAACGAGACGTGTTGTCGAATGCTGACAATAGCGGTCACACTAAAATGAGCAGGCATCCACTCATTCAGGTTTGTGCTGAGGAGTCGAGAGTGTGTCCCGGTCCCTGTGGAAAATGGCACAATTGCTGAATTGATTTATGAGGTAACCAGATGGAAGAAAGAACAATACAGAAATCATTAAAAACTAGACTTTTATGCATAGGCTGGGAAAGGGGTTGCCAAGGCTACTTTAGGGCGTGAAAGAATATTATGTGTAATAATTACTTATTTTCATTGTTTAGACCCATGTAACATATTCTAATAAATAAGCTGCCAAAGTTTTAGATAACAGTAAAATTTCACAATTTCACAATTCTTGGTTCCAACCACAGCAAAAACTACAAGCCTAACTAATATCAATTTAAAACATTACTGTAGAAAAGTGACCCGGCAGTAATAAAATAATAAAATAATAAACAGTGCTAAGAATTAAGTGCTTGAAGTTTTTCAGGTGAAACAGTAATTCAGGTACAGAAATTGAATAATCACACATAAAATAGCATTGCATAATCTTCACTGTATAAATTAAATATAGATTAATCCTTGTTAAAGCAACAAAAGTTATTCACTCAAGATCAGTGAGTGATTTTTTTTTTCTTTTGTTCTTTGATTAACTTCAATGACACAGACAGCAGCAGGTAGGCTATATTAGGCTGCTATCACATTAAGACCAAATGCAATATATTGCATCCAATATATTGATGCAGTGACTGCGACAAATCAGACACATTATTATTTGTTACATGTAACAAATAAGCTTTAAAGCCTATTAGTAATGGACCATCACCCGAAAAGTCACCAGGGCTTCCATCAGATAAGACTGTTATTATTGCTTGAAAAAAATGTGAAAAGCAAGGAAAGACACATAGCCCTTAAACAGACTTTCCTGCATTAATTTATAGACAATTTTTCCTATAAATGAACATGCATATCCCAAGGACAGGTATCTATTATTACTGTATATTGTCTCTTGTATTGTATTTTGTTCTATGCCTGCCTTATGATAGAATTATTAAATAATATACCCTTTTCCTACTCAGTCGAAAAATCACTTGAGACATGTACATTCATGTATATGATTTCACTATATGATCATTATTTTATAGTGTTTTGCCGATGTATTAATCCCTGAATGCATAAAAGTGTCACTTGATTATTCAAGATTACATGTTTGGTATTTACGAATTTGTATTTTAAAGACCTACGTGATCGTGCATATTATATGTTGAAACCTATGCAACATTTTAGTATTCCAAGAATCTTTAATAGTTTCTTCATCTGCACCCAATCCAGTTACATATGCAAACAATCTGCTTAAGGCAAAGGACCGTAAAACGTTTCCTTCTAAAAGCTTAGGCTAACATTGGCTCACTGATCCATGGAAGTAGGACCTCCACCCAGAGTAAAAAAGCTCTGTCAGAGTGACCGCCCGCTCTCTTCCCTCTTCTCTGCATCTTCTGTGTGCTGTTCTGCGTGGCCTCTCCAGCATGCCGGCAGGCCTCAATCTACAACCAACCATGTGCATACACGGGAGAGAGAGAACGTCTCGGTTACATATGTAACCCTCGTTCCCTGAGAGAGGGAACGGAGACGTCTCGACGTGACCGACGATTTTGGGATCTCGCTCAGAGGACCAATCTACTTCGAGTGTAACTAAACGAGCCAATTTCACATTGGCATGCAATAATTGCATTCTGCCTCGTCAGCGCGGGTATAAATGAGCAGCTGGTGCATGATGCAATCAGTTTTTCACTGAGGAGTTGAGCCGAGTTGGTGACCCAGGCCCCAGCGATGGTACAGCGCCCGTGGTCGACGGGACGAGACGTCTCCGTTCCCTCTCTCAGGGAACGAGGGTTACATATGTAACCGAGAAGTTACCTATTGTTCGGTCACTCTCGACGTCTTGTCGTGACCGACGATTTTGGGATCCCTACCAAAGCGCCACGGGCGCTGCCCGCTTCTAGCGCCCTGGGCAAGCCTCCTAAACCCTCTTACCCTTCTTGGCGATGAGACAGGGCTTACCCAGAGAGTGTCCATCACTACTGTTCCGAATAACCCCTTTATAGTGACAAATATTGGATAATGCTGGGAAAGCGTGCCCCCCTTCTTTTACAAAGGAGGGAACGCTGAGGAATCCACATCCTACTAGAGGTCTAGTGGAAGATACCGTATGGACTAACCTTGTGAGGGATGTGCAATACGGAGTCCCTGAGTGGCTCTCACCATCCAGAGGATAACAACACTGGCAGGGATGGCAGGGCGGACTCTGCAAGGGGAGACACGGGTTTCATTAAGAGCTTGCCGTGGAACACGCATATGGAAACCTGCTGAAGGTCGCACATATGGCACATATACATCAGTTGTAGGCCTGGCACCGGACGCTCCGCAACGTCCGGAAGCCATAAGGATGATCGGAGGACTCACAGGGTCTACTAAGAGGACTCTCTGGAGAATTCTAGCGCACTTGTGGGCGCAGCAAGCCGACACTAACCCGGGGCCCCCTCGTGTCTCTGACCATTTGAGGTGAGAACACGGGAGGCGACCGGCTCCACACGAAGCCTATAAAACCTAGTGAACGTGTTGGGTGTCACCCAGCCCGCAGCTCTACAAGCTCTACAGCATCCACTATCCAGTGGGCCATCCTCTGCTTGGAGACAGCCTTCCCCTTCTGCTGGCCTACGAAACAGACAAAGAGCTGGTCTGAGGTCCTGAAGCTTTGTGTCCGGTCTATGTACACTCTGAGTGCTCGGACGGGACAAAGCAAAGCTTGGGCTGGGTCTGCCTCCTCCGGGGGCAGCGCTTGCAGGTTCACCACCTGGTCCCTGGAAGGAGTGGTGGGAACCTTGGGCACATATCCATATCCAGGCACGATTCGTTGACCGAAAATGCTTGCAGGTCCCCTACCCTCTTGATGGAGGCCAATGACAGCAGAAGCAAAGTCTTCATAGCTAGAAGCTTTAAGTCAACTGACTGCAAAGGCTCAAATGGAACGAGCTGAAGTGCTCTTAGTACCAGCGTAAGTTCCCAAGAGGGTATGGAGGGAGGTCGAGGAGGATTTAACCTTCTCGCCCCCCAAGGAACCTGACGACCAGGTCATGCTTCCCAACCGATTTACCCAGTATGGGGTCATGGTATGCAGATATTGCAGCAACATAAACTTTGAGGGTGGAGGGGGACAGCCTCCGCTCCAACCCTTGCTGCAGGAAGGAAAGCAAGGCTCTGATCGAACATTTCCAAGTCAAGTCAAGTCATCTTTATTTATATAGCGCTTTTAACAATGTAGATTGTTTCAAAGCAGCTTTACAGAGATAAACGTATAATTTAATGTAACAGAGATTGTTTTGGCTTTATAGCGGTTCTTTAATATAGTTATTTTCCAGCTAAAGTTAGTTTTGATTGATTCGCTTCCGTCGCAATGATCATTTGTTATTAAATTTGGGGCCGCTAAGACGACACCATTCTCTCTACACAGACTTTAAACGCGAACCTGTGAGAAACGCTGATGGCGGTCACATGCGCATTAAGAATTGGTTCTATAGTTATGTGCGTTTGAATATATGTGCGCTGGTTTGGAATTCCCGACAAACCAAGCCTAAACAAAGTACTGGCGTTTCCTTTTTTTTTATACAGAATTTTATTTTATTTTATCAATTCGGGGTAGGTACGTTAATTGAGTTTCCCGACAACTCTTTATCTGTAGAGTGGTAAAGGGATCCTCCATAGGGAGAGACTAGTTGGCACTTCAGCACTGCGTTGGATCGGGTCCAGGCGAAGGTCCTTCATCAGATCTGGATACGGCCTGGATCCGGCAGGCTGCGGGAAAACCTCAGGATAAACAAAGACACTAAAATTAGCATATATGCCATTCTTCTTATGATGTAACGAGTACATCAGGATTTATGGGAAGTGTTCCCGGTTCCAGCTGACCTAATCTATGCAGCCTAACATTGAATTATAGAAGTCTATAATGTATTATGTGAATGCTAGGTCAAAGAGATGTGCCTTTAATCTTGCTTTGAACTGACAGAGTGTGTCTGCTTCCCGGACAATGGTAGGAAGACTGTTCCAAAGTTTTGGTGCTAAATAGGAGAAGGATCTACCGCCAGCAGTCGATTTTGATATTCTAGGTATTATCAACTGGCCGGAATTTTGAGATCGCAATAGACGTGAAGGACTATAATGCGTTAAGAGCTTGCTCAAGTACTGCAGAGCTAAACCATTTAGTGCTTTGTAAGTGATCAGCAATATTTTAAAATTGATGCGATGTTTAATAGGCAGCCAGTGCAGTTTTTCCAGGGGGTCTTCTTGGTGAGAAGAACACCACTCGACGAACAGGTTCCACTTCAGTGCATAAGCTCGTCTCGTAGACGGTGCTCGGGCCGAACTGATGGTGTTAAGTACCTCTTGGGGTAAGTCACCTAGAACCTCCGTGTCCCATCCAGGGTCTGGGCGCGGGTGCCAGAGGGTGCCCCGTCTCTGAGAAAGCAGATCCTTCCTCAGAGGAATCGGCCAAGGAGGGACTGTCGCGAGGAGCATTAGTTCTGGGAACCAGGTCCTGCTGGGCCAGTATGGAGCTACTAGCAAGACCTGCTCCTCGTCCTCCCTGACCTTGCACAATGTCTGTGTGAGAAGGCTCACTGGGGGAAACACATATTTGTGCAGGCCCCGGGGCCAGCTGTGTGCCAGAGCGTCCGTGCCAAGAGTTGCCTCGGTCAGGGAACAGAACCACTGGCAGTGGGTGGTCTCTGGGGAGGCAAATAGGTCTATCTGTGCCTCTTCGAAACGACGCCAAATCACCTGAACCGCTTGGGGTTGGAGTCTCCATCCTTTTGGAAGTGCTGCACGTGATAGCTTGTCGGCTATGGTGTTGAGTGCACCAGGAATGTGAATGGCATGAAGCGACCTCAGTTGCTTCTGACTCTAGAGGAGGAGGTGGCGGGTGAGTTGCAACATGTACGCAACAGTCACAATGTTGTCTGTGCGGACCAGCACGTCTTTCCCCTGTAGGCACCGTTTGAGGCGGCTCAGAGCAAGACGTACTGTTAGCAACTCTAGGCAGTTGACATGCCAATGCAGATGGGGTCCCGTCCAAACCCCTGAGACTGCATTCCCGTTGTACTTGGCACCCCAGCCGATGGCAGAGGCATCTGTGAAAAACATTGCATGTCGGGACACTTGTTTCAGGGGGACTCCTGCCCGCAGAAACAACGGGTCCGACCACGGGCTGAAGTGTTTGCGACACTCTGGAGTAACTTGGACCCGGTAGGTGCCGCGTTGCCACGCCCACCTCGAAACTCGGCCATGGTGCCAGTGCTGAAGCGGTCTCATATGGAGAAGACCGAGCGGTACTTCTGCCGCCGTCATATGCCCCATGAGCCTATGAAAATGTGTCAGTGGAACCGCGATTCTGCCCTTGAAAGTGTTCAGGCAGTTCAGCACCGACTGGACACGCTCGTCTGTGAGACGTGCTGTCTGTTCGACCGAGTTCAACTCCATACCAAGAAAAGAGATCCTCTGCACTGGCAAAAGTTTGCTCTTTTCCCGGTTGACCTGAAGACCCAGCTGGCTGAGGTGACTGAGCACCAGGTCCCTGTGTTCGCACAACTGAGCTCGGGACTGTGCTAGTATGAGCCAGTCGTCGAGGTAGTTGAGGATGCGAATGCCCTGCTCTCTCAGAGGAACAAGGGCTGCCTCCGTGACCTTGGTGAAGACACGAGGCGACAGGGGCAGCCCGAAGGGTAGGACCTTGTACTGGTATGCACGACCCTCGAACGCGAAATGCTGAAATATTCTGTGTCGCAGGATGGAGACATGGAAGTATGCATCCTTCAGGTCTATCGCTGCAAACCAATCTTGGGGATGGATGCATTCGAAAATGCGTTTCTGCGTCAGCATTTTGAACGGTAGCTTGTGTAAGGCCCGATTCAAAACTCGCAGGTCCAAGATCGGCCGTAACCCACCGCCTTTCTTGGGTACATTGAAGTAAGGGTTGTAGAACCCTGTCTTCATATCGGCTGGAGGAACCGGCTCTATTGCATCCTTCGCCAGTAGGACCGTGATTTCCGTTATCAGGACAAGGGCATTTTCTGAGGTTACTGATGTGAACCGAATACCCCTGAACCTGGGAGGACGCCGGGTGAATTGAATCGCATAGCCGAGCCTGATGGTCCGAATGAGCCAGCGAGACGGCCTGGGGAGCGCAAGCCAGGCTTGCAGAGACCGTACAAGTGGAACCAAAGGAACCACAGGCATACCCGGGGTGGGGCAGCGGCAGAACAAAAGAAAACTGGAACAAAAGATTCTCCCGCCAGTCCTCCTCCGGGGGAGGGAGTGGTCCTGTTGCCATCTCCCAAGGAGTAATCCTCTCCACCTCTGGGTCGCCAGTCTCAGGGCCTCTTACCCTTTTTCTTCCCTCCTGGTTTGGCAGAGGCCTGGACGGGCGGGGCGCCACGGCCGCGTCCGCGTCCGGCTCCTCTGCACTGCTTTGCTGGTGGTTGCTGCGGAGGAGCGGAGGCGGACGTGGGAGGGCGCCCTCGGCGAGGAGCAGACGAGGTCGCTGGCTCCGACGGCCTCTTACTTGGGGCCAACCGCCAGGGCAGGATTTTAATGGCCTCCGTCTGCTTCTGTGCCACCGAGAACTGTTGGGCGCAGGTCTCGACAGCCTCGCTGAAGAGACCGGTCTGGCAGACAGGGGAGTTAAGGAATCTGACCTTCTCAGTCTCCCGCATATCCGGCAGGCACAGCCAGAGGTGTCGCTCCTGGACCACCAGGGTGGACATCGCTCGACCCAGTGACCGCGCGGTGACCTTTGTCGCACGTAGCGCGAGGTCTGTTGCGCCACGAAGTTCCTGGAGAACCCCTGGGTCACGACTACCCTTGTGCAGGTCCCTCAGGGCTTCAAAGGTGGCCCAGCCCGTTCCTCCAACGGCCCAGCTGGTTGCGGAACAGGGGAGTGAGGGGGTCCCGGGGGTGGTGGCCCCCCGGAACCGGTCCTCACTGTCACCCTCAGATCTCCCAAGCTACTGAAAATAGTCCCCCGAGGAGGGTTAGATCGAGGCAGAGGCGAGGGGGCTCCCATACCTTTTAGGAGTGAGAGTCGCAATCGGCGCTCCGAGATGGTCATGTTCCCGCAGTGAGAACATGACTCATCCAGGAACGCTGACATTGCATGCCTAATGCCCGAGCATACAATGCAGCGTCCGTGACCATCACCTGTCGTCAGGAAACGGCCGCATCCAGAGACGCACGGTGTGTTTGCCATTTTTGTACAAACGCGCACACACTGTGAAGCTCTTTTAGAGAACTGCTCTCTTGTCTGTGCTGAAGCATGCAGGGAAAACGCCCACTCGCAACACCAAAGGGTAAGGGGAATCCTGCGGTATGCTACCGTTACCAGCTGTTAAAACAGCTATTGTTTCATAATGTGCTGGATCGGTTGAGGGTAGTCGCTGCCATGCCGTGTCGCCAACACTCCAAAAGAGCAGGTAAAAAACTCCTTTTTACAGTTCTTTCTGTAGATCAGGGTTCACCAATCTCGGTCCTGGAGGGCCGCTGTCCTGCAGAGTTTAGCTCCAACCCCAATTAAACACACCTGAACCAGCTAATCAAGGTCTCACTAGGCATACTAGAAACTTTCAAACAGGTGTGTTGGAGCTGGTTGGAGCTAAACTCTGCAGGACAGCGGCCCTCCAGGACTGAGATTGGTGAACCCTGCTGTAGATCTTCTTTGTTGGCAGAAGCTCAACTCCAAAGCGAAAAGCTGATTGCATCATGCACCAGCTGCTCATTTATACCCGCGCTGACGAGGCAGAGCAGCTGAATGCAATGACTGCATGCCAATGTGAAATTGAATTGGCTCGTTTAGTTACACTCGAAGTAGATCAGTCCTCTGAGTGAGATCATAAAATCGTCGGTCACGTCAAACCGATAGGGAACTCTCTCCCAAATATAACAGAATCAAACAAACCACGCAAGTTATTCTGTAACAACAACAGACTGTTTCAACTGCAAAGGAAATTCAAGTATTGAATATTTTAACTAAACAGAGGTTTAGGATAAGCAGTAAAATCCTCTTAACAAGGTGTTATGAACTCAGAGGCTGTTGGTTCTTTTCATATGGTTAAATTACTCTTGTCCATAACTTCATTCCCTGTTTCTGTTTCCGGTTTCATTCTGTCACTTTCCATTTTACCCATGTGTGATTGTGTGTATGTGTTTGTTTAAATTAGTTGTTTTGGTTATTTAGTTTAAAAAAACTTGTGCACAATACATATTGGGTTCAGATTCTCTGCTTGCAGCAAAGTCAATTTAACGATTCCTGATCTTGCTACACGCTCTAAGTGCTGTACGTGCTAAGAAAGAATAATTTTTCTGTGGCCATGAAATACCCTTTTCTTAAAATTAATAATAATCAATACTGAGTGTTCGCTGGATTAACTGATTAATTGATTGTAACATTAATTTAGCTACATCAAGTTAATCTGATTAACTGAATCAAATATTCATAATTAATCATAACAAGTTGGGGGCGTGCACCTGAGACCCGCAGTGACGGATTAATTGACAGCTGTCAGACTCTAAAATGGAGAGTGACTCACAGGGTCGCAAGACGACGTAAAGTACATGCATCTGATGAGTTTTATCAATAGTTGATGTCAATAGCGCGTGCTCTCTGTAGGCATATTCATATTTTGCCACTACTGTATGAGGAAAAAATCCAGCAAAATGCGCTGCCGCGTTTGTCGACCCCAGAGGATTAACTTTAGCCTAACCATAAATTGTGATTATATATATATATATATATATATATATATATATATATGATCACTCACATCAAGATGCCGCTGCGGTGGTGGAGTCCATGCAGGAGGAGCAGCGTTTGGCACTGCGTCGCTTTTCAGCGCGAGCTGTGTGGAGAAGCCCATTTCCACCTCTATTGCGTTGGAGAAGCAATCCCGCGTAATATTCAGGTTGAACACTTGAGCTCCACTGGCGCCTAATTTCCAAGTCTGCTGGAAAGCTATGCAGTCCAGCAGTGCTGTTGCAACCAGCAACACTACACCTACGTACCCTCCTGACCACTGTACTAAATACAGATAAATCTACGCTAACTTGAAGCTATCCTAACTTATGCAATACTATGCGTGGTAGCTCGTACCAAGGGAGGGCGTGGTGAGCTGGAACCTGCTTACGTCACGCAGCACTGCAAACATCCAATAGGAAAATTCAACTGCAGTAGCCACCGTTCAACCTGAAGAGGGCAGCACTCAGACGTTTTTACACCATATATTGTAGAATTAAAACACTTTATACCCAAATGTCAAAAATGTTACTTGAATCAATGAACAGCACTAATAAAGCCCCATTCTTAGAGATTATTAACTAAAAAAAGACCCTTTAAGACATAATGACTATGATACTGGTACTTTTATGTGTATTTGTCCATTTAAGCACAAGAAGGGTATTTGTGCGCTCTCTGTGTGTGCGCTATGGATGAAGCGCCTTATGCCTCACACCAGAGGCATTGCATTCCCAAGTTCAAGGTGGCAATGTAAAACAATGAATCAGTCACCATAGAGGCAAAAAGTTCACTTTAAGAATGAAAAAAGTGGCGTTGATGTGTTTTGCTGTAAAAGCTGTGCGAACGGAAACAGAAGGACAATCTATATTATATCTCTCCAAAAGCACAGACTTTATTAATACACAGAAAGAAAAATATTGAAAAATGCCTGTACACACTCTTTCAGCCTAGGGTGAATTCATTATGCCCTCTGCAATGAGCAGACAACGAGTGTGACCTCACAGCGGTCATTGTGCAGAGGCAAGATGTGTTTAATCGCCTTGGCCTGCTTCTTTACTGCCGAGAACTGCTGGGCAAAGTCCTTGACAGTGTTGCTGAAGAGGCCACCCTGTAAGATGGGGCTGTCAAGAAAGTACACTTTGTCGACCTCCCTCATCTCAGCAAGATATGACGTTCCCAATTGCCACCTGCATTCTCTGCAGCCTGCGACTCCACCTGCTCTGCAGCTCATGTCTGAATTTCAAGAATCATTGCCATATGTATAATATTTTTTGTCAGTATATAATTACATGCTGTTTTTAGACTTTTAGTCACTGATATGCTATATTTAAAAGTAATATTGATTAACAAACTGTTACTCTTTTTGATTAGACACTATTTATTATGGTTGTGGTATCTAGCCAACTATGATACCCGTTGAATACATAAACTATTTGAAAGAATGGTATTTAAATTGTATTAGGTTTATTAGATCTCTTACATGCTGCAACCACTGTAGGATAGTTTATAGTCCCTGTTTACTTTCTCACACTGAAACCTGCACCCTGCAACGACCACAACAGCCCTGAATGTCAACCTATAGAAATAGGTTTTAAATAAATATAGCTAAGCAGTGATTATCAGGGTCCAAGCACCACCGGTATAGACCAAAACCACTTTTTGCACCAGGCTGTAAACATTTTTTTCTGGAAAGTTGGATATTTTAACATATGGGATTGACTCGCTTTTGCAGCCTGTCTCTAGCGGCCAGTCGATTAATTGCAGTTAAAGTCTCTTCCGTTGGTTTCAAGAGAGAAACAGGAAGGTTGCCGCTTGGTTCTAACTTTATAGCGGTTTGCCTGAGCATACAATCAAATGTCTTTCCCTACAAATTTTTGCATCTGTCTATGTGCGCAATTTTAGTTTTTTTGAGCGGCTGTGTACGCGCAGTGCTTTATCATGAAAACATTATGAATGACGGCAATGCCGACATATATAGCAGATAGCACAAGCAGCACAATACCCTCTCATGAGAACAGCGGCACAGCTGGTGAATATCATAGCAAGGCAATGAACGGCGGCAACACTGACCTATACAGTAATTAGTGTAAACAACACCATACACCTTATAAAAGCAGCAGTACAGCCAGGGATTGATCATAAAAAGCAACTGAATGGCAGCAGCATCAGCATTCATAATGGGAATGTAAGCAACACTACACGTCCTAATCAATACAACGGCACAGTCGATGTATACCATATGAAGTCATTGAGTGGTGGGAGTGCTGGCCGGTTAGTATAGACAGCAATACAATACATTACTGAAAACAGTGGCTTAGTGTTTATACAGTAATGCGTCATGATCCCATGGAGGCTGAGGCTGCAAGCTCGGCTGTTTGTATATGACAGCTCTTGTCGGCCCGGGAGCTCGATGGATCCCACACAGGCGTTGCAAATCTTTTTGAGTTCTTGCTGAAACGCTGAATAGGGAAAGGTGAAGAAGCATCATCCATTTTAATCAATGTCTTGACGGCGAAAAAGAAAGGCTTCTGACTTGTGTTGTGTGGAGGAGAATGATTCTAAGGAGATGTCATTCTGCACCATCTTATATAGGGAGTGATCCCACCCCTGATTCGTGCTCTTGAACGCCATTGGCCATTGCAATGCAACAGCGTTGTTCCAATCTGGCTTCAGTATTTCTTGGAGAAATGTGTTTCCCCATAGCGTCAATTCTGACGCAATGTTGAGAGACCAATATTGAAAGGGAACACCAGAAACTTACAGGAATACTGCCGAGTTACACAAAGCTCTATAATATGACAGGTTACATCAATGTTAACTAATTTACAAATCAAATGTACAATAGGCTACCTACACTGTGTACAGTACATCTTCATGATATTAAAGCAGAATAAGAAAACATCACATAATATTTCATTGTGTTTACAGCAGATTAAAGGTCAGAAATATCCACTTATAGTCACATTATAAAAAGCCTTAAAGTGCAAGTAAATTTGGTTATGCAAATAAAATTACATATTGAAGAAAGCCAGCCCTTCATATACTGCCTTTGCTTGTGTGCTAGTTCTGACTTTTAATACTGTATTTGTCCTATTTACATTTTAATATTATTCTATTTTCATGTACAAACATGTATTGAGAATTCCGTACAAATAAAGTAATTATGCTAAATGGTTTCTATTTTCAGATCTCAAGTTTTTAAATCTGTGATTACCCTGTAACAAAAGAATTCAAATCAGCAAGTTCTGTAAACAATTCAGATTGGTATGACGTTCATCACAGGATATCCTCAAATGATTCTCATTCATAACTCAAAAACTTGATTAGTCTCCCTGGTAGAGGAAGAGAATTGATTCGCCTCAGTCTGGTGATTCCCATTCGCTGACGAATCTTGAGTCTGCACAGATGCATCAGTGTGCAAGGAAGAACTGAAATAGAGAGGTTTCAGTTTTTCATTTTTAGTTCCAATTATTTAAAAAAAAAAAAAAAGATTTAATTGCACATCAATAATTTTAGATTCTGCAAATGAAGAAATTAGAAAGACTTTCTTACCTGATTTTTCTTTAATATGGGCCCATTCTTCGTAGCTGTCTAGGTACTCAGTTATTCTAGAGCAGAGTTTAACATGACCCACATAGTCAAGAAACATGTTTATGATGGGTCCCGCCAATTCGCTGACTGAGGGAGGAGAAATTATCTCACAAAACTGTAAAAAAAATTAAATAAAATTAATTTGATTTTACAGAAAATAGTAAAATTATACAATTGAATATAGAGTGTAATAAATATAATAATAAGATTAAATTCCATATTTTATTTTATAAAATATAATGAAACAATTATATAAACTTACAGATGGTTTTATTCTAAAAGTGTTTTTTTTTTAAATACAGTGAAATTATCTCATAAAAAATCTGCACCTGCACACAGTATTCTGATGGTTCGTCATTCAAACAATATATTCTTTCATGTCCATTCCGTCTTAGTTTTATGGGGGGATGAGGATTACTGCCATATTTACAGTTAAAACATGATAGTGCATCGCAGCCATTGTCCAGTAGATACTTCATCATCAACATATGCCTTATACAGAAACCCAAAACCACTGGGAAGTTGGTGGGATGAGTTGGCAGTAGGGCATTGACATTAGCACCATGCTGTACCAGTAAGGCCACCATTTCCATACTTCCCTTCCTCACAGCCACTAGCAGGGTGTTGAAAATGTCCAGGTTGGGGTTAGCACCTGCTTCTAACAGCATAGTAGCTGCCTCAATGTTCCTGTTTGCCACAGCCGAGTACAGAGCCGTGCTGCGACGATCTTCATGCATTTTTGACCAGTCATCTGACAGCGTGGCATTGACGTCATATCCACCCTCAATCAACGTTTCTAGAACATCATCTCTGTTACTTTCTGCAGCAAGATGAAGAGGACTGATGCCGGAGTATTTCACTTTGGCCATGTTAGTTCTTGGGATTAGTATGGCAACAATGCTGAGGAAGATGAGAAATAGAGGTATTTATTTCTTCATGAATAAAATTCTTCAAGATCATTTTCAATATAATCACTAACTGAGATGCCAGTTGCGTTTGTATGAAATGAGCATGAGTCTGTGGCTTGATAGAAGAGACACGGCAGTAGAACCAGTTACTGATGAGTGGACTTTTATATTGCTGCGGACAATGGTGAGTATACTATAGAGTGCAGTTGGGTTCCAGAAGTAAAAATCCCATTTATTTTCTCCATATAGGGGACTTTAGATTTTTAATGAAGAATTACACATTTTGAAAGACAGACCTACTATGAGCTCCAAGGCTGTTATTCAATGGTATATGCTTTTGTTAAAGTCATCAGTTCACATTATTTCAACTTATTTTTGTCAAACAGCCATGTTCAGAAGTGGAATTCCTGGTGAAAAACTACATTGATTGAACATTGAACATTGATCATAGCATGATTCTGCAAAGAAAGCTCCACCAATCAGATTTCAATCAGATTTGGAGCTTTCAATCAGAACCAATCAAATTTACGTAATCTCAAGAGCTATGTGTAATAAAGATAAATATGGGATGTACTTATATAGTGTAGGCTTACTAACCTCTCATGACCATTCTTTGCTGCAATATGAATAGGAAGTAATCCAGCTTTGTTGGCTTTGTTAACATCAGCTCTTTTCTTCAAGAGGATCTCAACAACTTCATCATGACCATTCTTAGAAGCCTCAAACAATGCAGTTGCATCATCATTTGCCTGGGTATTAATATTACCTCCTAAAGAATAGGTAACTTGGTCAATGCTACTTAGATTAAAGTAAGTAATAGATTTTTTCTCTTGTCTTACCTTACAAAAATCCTTACCTTTACAAATTAGGAAGTTAAGCACGTCGACTGCATCACACTGAGCAGCTGTAAACAGGCTGTCAATGCCATAAACATTTTTGGCCCACAGCTTTGCCCCTGCTTGTATCAATATCTTACAAATCTCTAACTTTTTGTTCCTCACTGCTTCATGTAGTGGAGTACCACCTTGAATACAGGTTTTGGTTGGTGAAGCTCCAAATCTCAAAAGAAGCTCCACAATCTCTTCATTAGGTCTCTCACATGCTGTAAAAAATCAACAGTGATGGTTCAGACCTCTTTCTGGTCATTTGTGCAGTTGTTGAGAGATATCATGCTAAACATATGTTTACCTTTGTGCAGTGGTGTCTCCCACTGGTTATCTGCAATGTTAGGATCAGCACCTTGCTCTAAGAGGTGCAATACACAAGAAACATGTTTGCGAACCACTGCCAGAATGAGCGGTGTCTGTCTTGTGTTTGTTTGTTTGTTGATTGTATCTGGTCTGGCTGTGGGAGAGATGGGATACAACTGTGATTTTTTAGAATGCGATTCTGGACTGGACATGAATCTGAATTGATTCATTCATCACCTTTGAGCAAAATCTTGAGGCACTCGATATGGCCATAGTATGCAGACTCATGAAGCGGTATCCAGCCGTCTAGATTGGGTTCATTGATATTTTTAGATTTGGAATTAATGATTTCTTGTACAGCCATTGCATCTCCTCTCCAAATGGCTGAGAGAAAAGGATCTATATCACTGAAAGAACAAATAAGAGAATCTTAAGAATAGGACTGTTATCTCAATGGATGAGATTAATCCATGAGCATGATATTGCTATTATCTCTATTGACCTATATTTGTACGTTACAACGTTGCGCCAGTAGGTGGCAACAAGTGAGTCACTCATTAAAAAAATTAGTTCAAAAACAATGATTAATTCATGAAGGAAACAATACAGTGTGCCATTCATTTATGCATTTTAGAAAAGCAATGATGAACAAATTAATGGGAAATATTGTGTCTGAAATGTAAGTTACTCAATATTAACCTGCTAATTGAACTGTTATACAAAAGCAGTATTGCACTCGCAATTGTGCTGTTGGTCTTAATATCAGTAATAGGTTGCTGCTAATCAGAACAACAGCACACACACAAATTGAATGAGATCTTTCCTGCCACTCACTTCACATTCTCCACAGTGACCTTCAGGTGTCCATTGTGCCTTGTCCAGGCAATCACCTTGTCTTTGTCCTTACTGAAGAAACGATCTTGTGTACACATACTCTCACTGAAAGGAGGGCAGCAATAAAGTTTCATTATATAGAGACGTAAAAGTATTTTTTTTTTTGTATGTGATTGTTTACTTGAAGCATAGTTGTGCATAACAAGATGAAAAATAAAATAAAAAATCACCTGGGTGGGTTTGCTGAGTTAGGGTGAAATTGTGGTTGTTGTGTAGGGACAGCTGGCTCTGTGTGAGCATGCAGTTGTCGATTCTGCCGTGGAGTTAAATTTATATCAGCTAGACTTCGTTCAATAGCTAACTGTAGCAGCTGTTCTTCAGACAAGTGTGCATACGCACTGTAGTCCTCTAGGTCTTCATTTATTGCCCTTGGAACAGCCATGGCTGCTGCCATTTTGCACCTGTGATAGTAAAATGCTCAGAAATTTTAACCCCGAAAAATGTTCAAATATTGTAGGCCTAGTTCTAATCAATCAAACTGTCAAGACAAATTAGCTTCAAAATACCAGGTTAATAAAAATAAATAAATAAATAAATAAACATAAAAAATAATAATAAACATAAAAAAAATGCACACAAGGTCCCTTACATCTTTGGTTTCATAAGTCCTAACATCAACATTATAATTCATTACTATAATCATTAAGATGTCCACCTACCTTTCTGCAGAATATCAACAATTATTAATGTGTGCATGGGGTTCTCCTCCTTCTTCTGTACGGCAGTTGCTGCTGCTTGCTTTATGAAGAGTCTGATTTTACGTCATGATGTAAACAAAACTGAAAATCTTATAAATATATCTGCCTGGCTTGCATGTGATTCATTATATCATATCTGGCCTAGATGTGACATGATCTTCTTTGCTTATGGGCCAAGAAACGGGAAGAGCAGAAGAACTATCGGATTGGTTTACTTTGATTTGAAACTGGTAAAATCACCTTTTCCCTGAACTAGAAAATAACATTTAACCACAAATTGAATAAATTTGCTATAAATCAAACTTTGCAGCACTGGACTTCATTCAGTAGCCTAGTTAAATGTGCAAAAACAGGAATATAATAAGACTGATTATATATAAATGTGTTTCCTGCTTATGTGAAATAATGGCTGTTTTTATTTGTACACTGTATTTGAAAATATAATAAACTGTGCTGTAAAGATTTACATTGTGTCCTATGACGACCACTATACAGCTTTCTACATGCATTAATTACAAATTTACTGTCACATTTCTTCATGCGTATAGATATCAGTATGTGCTCTATGCTTGAGTGACCCTATTTTCAGAGACAGCTGTCTCTGAATGCTTGAATGTGCAGGAAACCTCTCTGTGACTCTGTAAACAGCTCAGATGGACACTCACCTCCTGTTCTATTACATGACTCATGCGTTTTAATCTGTAGTGGTGTGGCAATGAAGGTATCAGCTTCAAAACAGTGCAAGTAATGAAATCCCAAGGTAGATATAATGTTTATAAACCATATTTCTGATCATCTTTTGACCCAAACATGCAGTTCTGTCTGTATATTGGTGGAATTCAAAATTATTGATGTTAAGCCATTACTTAAGGCAGCAAGATTAGTCTGCATGTTTGCAAGTGCTTTTCAATGTATTATGTCTCAAAGTTTTATCCTTTAACTCACTAGACCTATGAGGTTAACACATTCAGTATTTGTTTACTGTGTAACCTTGTACTCCAGTTATATCAGATCAAATGCACATGATTATCTTTGCTTAATGTTATGAACAGCAGCTATGCTAATTATTTTACATTTGTTTTTCTTTTTTATCTCAGGATGCCCATCCCGAGGTAACTAGAGTGTACGTCAGCTCCAGTTTGGATCCAGCCTCTTACGAAAACTTCAGATGACCCAACACCCGTGAAAAGACGGCGCCAACTCTTGCGAGGACTTTAGATGACGCAAACTCTGAATCAACATGCACCAATGCTAAATTTTCCTTATTTGTAATCATAATGTCCACAACTCGTAATAATTCCTTCAAAGAGCTCATTGTTTCTGCCTTAAATTATACATTGTTAGCTAACTGTGTGATTTGTATATGTAGGCCTATACATTTCTGAAATTACATATCGTAACATATTGTAACATATCACTCTAAATTGTAATGTAGACACATGCATTTTCTTTAAAGCTGCTTTGAAACGATATGTATTGTGAAAAGTGCATTATTATTAATTCAATAATTAATTTATTAGTTCAAAATAAGTTTATAAATTATTGAAATAAACTTATTCACTCTAAAAAATGCTGGGTTGTTTCAACCCATGGTTTGGTCAAATATGGACAAACCCAATCGTTTGGTTTAAAAATGTAATTTAAAAATGTAAACCAAAGTTTGGATTTGTCCATATTTGACCCAAACATGGGTTGAAACAACCCAGCATTTTAGCATCAGCTTGTTGTTGTTGTTTGATTTGCAGGTTGAAATGATAGTAAACATGTTACACAATTTAAGCTTCAAGGCATGAAATTAATTGTACAGATTCCTGCTGGTTTCTAATGAATAAAATCAGCACATTGGCACCACCATGTGGTTAAAATATGTCAAACATCTTTACCTGTAAGATAAAGTGATAGTTCACCCAAAATGCTGTCATCATTTACACACCCTCATGTTGTTCAAAACCTGTATGCGTTTCTTTCTTCTGTTGAACACAAAAGAAGCTATTCTGAAAAATGTTGGTAACCAGACAGTTGACGGTAGCCATATTAATTTTTTCCTACTTCCTCAATGGCTACCGTCAAATGTCTGGTTACCAATACCAACATTCTTCAAAATACATTTAAAGAAACTCAATACAGGTGTGGAACAACATGAGGGTGAGTAAATGATGACAGAATTTTCATTTTTTGGGTGAACTATACCTTTAAGATATTTTATTTTTTATTCACCCCCATTATTCTGATTATAAAAAAAAATAACTAGCAGTACAAATCATTACAGAACTCCTCGTATAATAAGCAAGCTTTTTCATATATAACTAAACTAAACTAAATATTGGATTTATTGAAGTCAAAAATATATTTAAAAAGACAAAATCAACCTGAGAGACTCAACCGACTAAAGTACTTCAGGTAGAAATAACGTTAGCTCCTTAACAACAACTCCACATTTACACTATTTACAATATAGGTTATGCAGTAAAATAATGTTTGCCATAATTTTTTCATTTACAATAACATTTACAATAATGTAAAATTTACGAGGACCTTCCTTTGCTAGACGTAAGAGAAGCCCAGACATATCGTGAAGTCATGACTGGACATTTAATTTGATATATTCAGAGAGACATTCAGATATCTGAGACAGCACATGTTGAGAGGATTATGTACAGTTGACTTGTCAGTCTAGCAGTGATATGAGAAACTTAGGTCAAGGGGAGGATGCCTGGATTCTTTGGGATCCCAGAGGTAGGGAGACTTACCCTTTCCAGCTGGCCTGATATGACCTGTTATCCAAGAGGGATATTAATGATAGTGAAGATCACTGGAGGTCAAGGTAACATTTATTTCCTTCACATTTGCTTGTAGCAACATGTGCTTATAAATAGGTCTGTTAAAGGCCCCCTGTGGTGAAAATCAAGTTTTTAAAGTACTTTACAATGCTATAGTGTTTTATATACTTTAAGACAAACCATGTGCAAATTCATAAGTCAATGCCATTGCAGAGTATCTAAAACTGCAATGAACTACAGACAGTCTCAAAAACACGGTTTGAAATCATGGTGTTTCTGATGTCACAAACTACCTTGGAACCAGCGGGCTTTAGAATATCATTAACTTCGAAGCAGGGGAAGACCCCATGGTTATATATTTTTGTTTGTATGAAAAATCGGGTACAGTTAGCAACTGAATTTGTATATGATATATATTATGACGTTATGAGGAACTCTATGCCCCTCTCCACTGATGTTCTGAGTTGTTCAAATCTATAGTTTCTAAGATGTAGATTTTTAGAAGGCAGCTGTCTGACTATGAGATGACGAATAGGAACATTGTAACACATTATTAGCTGTTTGATAATGTAGCTAAGCAAAAGGCTAATTATATTAATTATTAGAAATACCAATGTGTTTCCACCACCAATTGTTGACGAGTGGATCTCTGAGCTGGAGTGAATGAGTGGAGACGGGGCTAATTTGCATATTAATAAATCTGCATTTACAAAAGGAAGCAAGTAGAGTTACATTAAAGCTAATTTAAGGCATGAATAATTCTTTTTTTTTTCACAGAAAAAAAAAGTTTAAATATGTAATTTTGGTGATCAAAGATAAGGATAAAATTATTGACTATAGGGAGACTTTAAATAACCAGACTAATGCATGAGTTCTACAATGATAATTTCCGTAGACATTTTACAGACTCAATTTTGAGCCTAACAGCAAACTTTCCAACCTTTGTAACAACGAATTGCAATGATATTGCATTATTTTAATCCATACGGTTAAATGTGTAGTTCCCTTTCATTCAGTCACTACGAGTTACATCAATGAATGACAAAATGGAGGTTTCGCTTAGAAGCCTTTCACCTTCGAGTTTTAGAAAACGAGCATGCCGCGACTCCGCCACATCGAGTGGGTATAGAAGGAGGATCGGTGGCAATCTCACATTATGTTTTTGCTTCGGAGCCAAGAGTTCTCTTCACTCCTACAAGCCATTCTGAGTTCTTCACTCTTCAAGACGAGCAACTCTCCAGGTGTTGGTGTGATGGCGAATTCCAGCGAGTTCACACTGCCGGCTGATCTGTGCAGTGATCTGCCAGTCGTGTGTTTCTCCCTGGGCGCTTCAGCACTCTGCAGAGTTTTCCCTCTGCCTTCGCCATCCTGCAGGTTTATCAGGCACAGATGCTCAGGGACATGCAGGAAGGCGCCCCGGGCCACGCCATGGAGGTGGCCGCAGGAAGGCGGCCGCAGGAAGGCAGCCACAGGAAGCCCACTCCAGCCCTGCAGCCTGCCAAACGCCAGGCCAAACGACGCTCCTGAGACGGGCTGCTCAGAGATGACAATCATTTCTTTTCAGGAGATGCTAGCAGGACCACTCCTTCCCCCGGTGGAGGGCTGGGGGAGAATCTTTTGTTAACCTTATTGTGGTTAAAGAAAGAACTGACACACCCATCTCTGAGCCCCCAGAGGTTTCAGATGACAGTGCGCGCTGCTCACAAGCCTCGCCACTCTCGTCTCCCTCTGACGCCAGACCCCTGGCAGAGCAGGCCCCCATGGAACGCTGGTCCTTCCCTGGCCTCCTCTGTCAGGACGCGGCAAATGACCACGCCCCCACACCGAGAGGCTATGCCTCCCACGTCTGGCCGGTCATTCCGCTTCGCTGCCCCATCGAGGGTACGTCTGTGGTTTGCATGACCCCGCTGGTTCAGTTCTTGGGAGCTTGGTTAGAGCTTCCCAACCTGTCCCACTGGGTCGCGAGAACCATCAGGATCGGCTATGTGATGCAATACGCACGGTCTCCTCCCTGCTTCTGGGGAGTCCGTTACACCATGGTCGGTAGCAATGCCCCTGTCATGCGTGTGGAGGTCGCCAACCTACTGGCGAAGGGTGCGATCGAGACTGTCCCTCCAGCTGAAATGAAGTCCGGCTTCTACAGCCCCTGCTTCATTGTACCCAAGAAGACCAGTGGGTTACGACCAATCCTGGATCTGCACGTCTTGAACCGATCCCTTCACAGGCTTCCGTTCAAGATGTTGACAGCGAAAGGTTTTACGAATGCGTTCGTCCGTTGGATTGGTTTGCAGCGATCGACCTGAAGGACACGTACTTTCATGTCTCCATTCTTCTTCGACACAGACCGTTTCTACGGTTTGCTTTCGAGGGGCAGGCATACCAGTACACGATTCTCCCATTTGGGTTAGCCCTGTCTCCTCTCGTCTTCACAAAACTCGTCAAGGCAGCCACTCTGGCAACACGGGGTTTACATCCTGAACTATCTCGACGACTAGCTGATTCTGGCTCTCTCTCGAGACCAGGTTTGCGAACACAGGGACCTGATGCTCCAGCACCTTGCCCGTCTGGGCCTTCGGGTCAACTGGGAAAAGAGCAAACTTTCCCCAGTGCAGAGAATCTCTTTTCTCGGTATGGAAATCAACTCGGACGCCATGTGTGCGCAGCTTACGAGCGAACTCGCACAGTCTCTGCTGACTCGCCTGAGACAGTACGAGGGCAAGAGTGCGATTCCACTGAAGTTATTTCAGAGGCTCTTGGGGCATATGGCATCCGCAGCTGCAGCCACGCCGCTCAGATTGCTTCATATGAGACCGCTTCAGCACTGGCTTCGCAAATGAGTCCTGAGGTGGGCATGGCAACCGGGCACGCTCTGAGTACCAGTTACTCCGGCCTGCCGTCAAACCTTAACCCCGTGGACGAATCTCAGCTTTTTACGGGCTGGTGTGCCCTTAGAACAAGTTTCCAGGCATGTTGTTGTGTCAACAGATGCCTCCACCATTGGTTGGGGTGCCATGTGCAATGGACCTGCTGCTGTGGGCTCCTGAACAGGACCCCAGCGCCTTTGGCATGTCAATTGCCTCGAGTTGCTGGCGGTACGTTTGGCTCTGCACCACTTCCGTGCGTTGCTCAAGGACCAACACATACTAGTCCGCTCAGAAAATACCCCGACAGTAGCATACATCAACCGACATGGTGGTCTACGCTCTCGCCGTATGTCGCAACTTGCCCGCCACCTCCTCCTATGGAGTCAGAAGCATCTGAGGTCACTTCGAGCCATTTACATTCCAGGAGAGTTGAACTGTGCAGCCGACGAGCTCTCACAGTTTCAGCCACTACCTGGGGAATGGAAACTCCATCCCTAGTCGGTTCAGCTGATTTGGGAACAGTTCGGCGATGCACAGGTAGATCTGTTTGCCTCCCATGACTCTTCCCATTGCAGCCTGTTTTCTCCACAAGTATGCGTTTCCCCCAGTGAGCCTTCTTGCATGAACTCTGTGCAAGATCAGGGAGGACGAGGAGCAGGTCATATTGGTTGCGCCTCATTGGCCCACCCGGACCTGGTTTTTCCAAACTAGTACTCCTCGCGACAGCACCTCCCTGGCCAATTTCTCTGAGGAAGGACCTCCTTTCCCAGAGACGGGGCACCTTATGGCACCCTCGTCCCGATCTATGGAACCTACATGTGTGGCTTCTGAATGGGACGAGGCAGGTTTGAGTACCCTACCACCTCCAGTGGTGTCTACCATCACTTCCACTAGAGCCTTGTCCATGAGACATGCCTATGCGTTGAAGTGAAACCTCTTCGTCACCTGGTGCTCTTCTCGCCGGGAAGACCCCAGAAAATGCCCGATCAGTGTGGTGCTTTCCTTCCTGCAAGAGGGGTTGGAGCGAAGGCTGTCCACCCTCCACCCTCCGCCCTCAAAGTTTATGTTGCCTCTATCGCCGCACATCACGATGCAGTTGAAGGTAATTCCTTGGGGGAGCATGACCTGGTCATCAGGTTCCTTAGAGGAGTGAGGAGACTAAATCCTCCTCACTCTCCTCTTGTACCCTCTTGGGACCTCGCAGTGGTCTTATCTGCCCTGCAGAGAGCTCCCTTTGAGCCTTTGCAGTCAGTGGAGCTTAAGTTCCTGTCCATGAAGACAGCGCTCATGACCGCTTTGGCCTCGATCAAGAGGGTAGGGGACCTGCAGGCATTTTCGGTTGATGAAGTGTGCCTGGAATTCGGGCCGGCCAACTCTCATGTGATCCTGAGACCCCGGCCTGGATACGTGCCCAAGGTTCCTACCACTCCGTTCAGAGATCAGGTGGTGAACCTGCAAGCGCTGCCCTTGGACTAGGCAGACCCAGCCTTGGCACTGCTCCCTCCGTGCTTACATAGACAGAATGCAGTGTTTCAGGACCTCAGACCAGCTCTTTGTCTGTTATGGTGGGAAGCTGAAGGGAAAGACTCTCTCCACTACATGTGTATTTCCACGGTAAGTCTCCTTCGAGCTTGTGTTTTCCCTTTCTCTCGAGGTTGAAACATTCCACCCTGCGGGCTGGATACCTCTGAGTCTTCCATATGCATCCCGTACACGGGTCATATGTGTTTTCTAAGTCCTTCCTACGGGTGGGCATTGTGTTACATGTTCCTCTCGGATATGTTACCCAGTGTACCTTGGTATTCTTGCATTAAGCCTAGCCCTTCGTCCGTGCTAGTCTCACGACAGGGAGCTCAGTCTTGTGCAGGGCACTGGAAGACAGCCGATGTGGCGTGATTGAATTGGGACCCCATTTCGTCATTCACTGATGTAACTCATAGTGACTGAACGAAAGGGAACGTCTCGATTACGTCCCTCTGCCACAACCGCCGTACCCTGGTTGCCTGGAGTTCAGTCTCGGCTCCAGAGTGAGGAAACATAATGCGAGATTGCCACCGCTTCTCCTTTTATAACCACGCGGTGGGGCGGAGTCGCGGCATGCAAATTCCGCAGACCCAAGGCATTTTCATGCCATTGGCTCATTTTCTAAAACTCGAAGGTGATAGGCTTCTAAGCGTAACCCCAATTTTGTCATTCACTGACGTAACGTCTCTGTTCCCTCCTCAGGGAACGAGGGTTACATACGTAACCGAGACGTTTTGTGTCATAATATGTATGGTGGCCCAGTAGCAAAGCAAACATAAGTTCACAACATAACGAAAACAAGCCACAACACAACAAAATCAAGTCACAACACAACGGAAATAAGCCACAACACAATGAAATCAAGCCACAACACAACACAACACAACACAACACAACACATAAATGCTCCCGACCACTAGGGCCCTCTCGGAGAGCAGTAAAGTTAGTTTCTGTGCCACTGTTCTACAGTATAGAGTCGGCAGTCTTACAAAGATAGCAATACCACGACAATTGTATATCGACATGAAATATGAATTCAAAATCACCTAGGTGCATTATAGTTGCACATTTATACTCAAGAATGCTTTGACGTGCTTCCAAGGTGCATGATGGCTAAGGGAACGTCTGCAAATTCCACCAAGTGGTTAAAGGTATAATTTGTATTCATTAAAGGACAAGTTCGGTATTTTACACTTAAAGCCCTGTTTACAGATCGTTTCTGATTAAATAGAACGGTTAAGATTAAAATTTGGACACATGCTGCTGTCCCGAGAATTTTAGGTTTATTTCGCTTTCCCCCCCACCTACACAATGGCAGCCTATGGGCACTGGAACAATCCTTCATAAAACGCATTAAACTTTCGTTTAAAAAGACGTGAAACTCACCGAGGGGTCAGGGGTGTTCACTGATATGCTCACACAAAAATCGCTGCAAAAGATGCTTTCCAACATGTTTTATCGTAGTTTTTGTCCAACTTCATTGACTTGTATTGGGTGAGCTGTGAGGTACGGTATAGAGCTGGTAAGTACCGCCCCTTCCGCTAATCCCCCTGGACCTCTATGTTGAAAAATCGTCAATGCAAGTGAATGGGAGAAAATAATTATTTTCTGGTCCCGTTTGAATTTTGCCATGAATGTGAACATATGTTGTCTGTGAATTTTTTATATAACTTTTTGTGTAAAGAATGATACAATTTAGCGGGTAGAAGTTTGATACGGTTAGACTTTGTGTGAGAGCACTTTGTGGACTACAACTCTTCGCTGCTTTCGACGCGTTTGAAACGTCAACACCACTGGCACACGGAAACTAGCTCATGGATCCCGCTAAACATGGCTGTGTCTTTGGTGCACTTCACCACCTTCTTTCAGGGAGAGGACAAAATCGTTGAGGTTGGTGAAAACCACGGGTAAGTCAACTGAAAAAAAATTCACAGACAACATATGTTCACATTCATGGCACAATTCAAACGGGACCAGAAAATAATTATTTTCTCCCATTCACTTGCATTGACGATTTTTCAACCTAGAGGTCCACTTGGGGTTTTAGGGATGGGCGGGACTTACCAGCTCTATTACTCCGCCACTTCTTCTTCTGCTTCTTCTGTGTATTCAATTAAATGCCAGTGGTTTGCTTGCAATTGGCAAAGGTGCATTATCACCACCAACTGGGCTGGAGTGTCTATTATTCAAGCTCTCAACGGAAGAATCTACGGGTGTTAGACATTTGGAAAAATAGATCCACAGTTTTACAACGAATGGTAAAACACCTGTTGGAAAGTATCTTTTGCAGCGATTTTTTTTGTGAGCATATCAGTGAACACCCCTTACCACTCTGTGAGTTTCGCGTTTTTTTAAACGAAAGTTTAATGCGTTTTATGAAGGATTGTTCCAGTGCCCATAGGCTGCCATTGTGTAGGTGGGGGGAAAGCGAAATAAACCTAAAATTCTCGGGACAGCAGCATGTGTCTAAATTTTAATCTTGACCGTTCTATTTCATCAGAAACGATCTGTAAACAGGGCTTTAAGTGTAAAATACCGAACTTGTCCTAAAATAAAATGACTTTTAAAATTTTAAAATGGACATGTTCTAATTCCAAAGCTTGATTGTATTGGTAAGAATGACTTACTGGTGACATTTTGGAAATACCTCCCTTCATGTATTTAAACAACTATTTTCAGGAAAAAAATACTATAATACATGCTTTTTTTTTTCATGTTCCAAAGGTTGTAATACTGACCAAAATGACTTACTACAGTTGAAATTGTGCCAATACCACCCTTAATGTTTGTACAATAAACAGTTATTTTACTGTAAGGGAAGCTATGTGCAACTAAAAAGCTACTTTTTTGGGTTAAAAATCATCCAAAATAAATTTTTGAGCAAATACATAACCAGCCAGTGTTCAAAACTATCTGCTTGCCTTAGCTCGATTCAAAACGGTAAGCTTGTAATAATGTTTTTAATTCCAGTGGTACTGGTGGATTTCCGTGGGAAATTCGAGCATGTCTTTACGTCACATCTGTACACATAAGGTGTCCCGGCTAGTAGGCTTGTTGCCAACTTAGCGCCTTTGTCGCTATTTTTAGCGACTTTTCAGACCCCGTTAGCGTCATTTTTTCAAAAAAGCGACTAGCGACAAATCTAGCTACTTTTTTGACAAACCTCAGTAACCTCCAAATGTTGCCAGCACAGTCCTGCGAGCGCGAGGTTTGCTTTCTCCTTGCCGTCACACACCTCTCTCTGCGTCTACCCTGTTCAGTGAATGGCTGAGAGGAGCAGCAGCACGAAACAGATGTGAATGAGCAGTGTTGTTTCCACGGACTTATCACTTATCTTTTGTTTTATATTTAAAGAATTTAGTTTGACCATTTTATTTTATTACTTGTGCTTATCACTTGTAATACTCACTACCACAGTGCTTTAGTTCACCCAGTTCCCGAACTCTCTCAATTCAGATAATTTTTCACATATAAAAAATAGTCATTCAAGCTCTACTCGTTCTATTGTCTGACAAAAAAATATATAGTAAATGAGAACAGCTTTATTGGACATTCGGTTATATTATATTATATTATATTATATTATATTATATTATATTATATTAAAATACAGTATGTGAGAATGATTTTAATGAGAAAAAACATTAGGCAGGCAGAACGCAAGTACGCCGCGATGACGTCATGAATATGCTAATTAACGTATGACGTCATCTAGCGACATTTAGCGACTTTTAGGGGAGGCGTTAGCTACTTTCCTTAGAAAATAGTTGGCAACACGTTGGAGGTGGAGATAGCTTTTCTCACAGCACTTGATATAACTCATCAATTTGATGGCGGATCTAGAAAGGTTCAAACGACAATCACCTGTGACAACTGGAGATTCACCCGTTGTAAAATGCAAAAGACTTCGTTCAGACTTCGGAGTGGCTACAGAAAAAAAGAGACTGCAACCGGGCCCATGCGAAAACAAGGATAAATATCGGAATGGCTTTTGAAAGTTGGCGTGAACTCCGTGTTTTGAAGGGGTTCAAAACGGACGCAGAAACTGCTTTTTTTCTGCTGGACAAGAACCAGTTCTAAGGAACATTAGTTTGTTGGTATGACAATTAGAAAATAGACTGCATAGAAATGGAAACTGAACTACAGGTAGCCCTAATACACATTAAATGTAGTCACGCAATGCTGATGTTGGCAAGGTTAGACGTGATGATAAGCGATCGTTAGATTTAATGATTTACTGCAATGCTTTTTTCCCCTTAGTTGGTCAGATCAAAAGTGGATGTTACTTACTTGTTCTGATTACATTTTCCAGTGAAAATTCTTATGTTGGTCATGGTCACATTCTAAAAAGTAGAATCTGTGATTCTGAATGACAGTATCCACACGGTGCGGTGACTGACAGACTGATGTTCCTAAGGTTGTATTCACCTTATTTTCCATGACAACAAGGGCGGCGCCATTACGCTCATTTTGTCATCTTACTTCCGGCTGAGCGGGACTTCAACTTCCGGCTGAAAGGATCTACGCTAGTTTCTAGCATAATTCTATAGTTGTAACGGTACAATATGTTAAGTATTATATGCTCAGTTAGGGGCTGACATAACAATTGGATTAAGAGGATAGAACAATTTAACCAACGGTGTTACGAACACAATGTAGGCTAAAGCGATCGGAATGTTGTGGTGTACTTTACGATTTACACGTGGAGCACCTGAGGCAATGGCGGAGGGCGCTAAACTTGAAGTGCTCACCCAAGCGCTGTGTGTTCGTACCGTGTGTGTTATGTGTGTTCGTACCATTTTATGGACGGGGAGCAGACTGACGAACGAACACCCTTACCCCGAGTAAAGGCTCGGCTACGATGTTCTGGTAGCTAAAGAAGTCCCGCCGGGTGCTGAACAGGTTGTCAGATTCAGGTAAGCTACCTAACTGTTGTTACCTAACTTACCTATCTATGTGCTTGTTAGCCTAACGTTAGATGAAGTCCGTTCTATGAATACATTTAAGATTAGTAACGAGCCGTTCACAAAATACAACGAATCTTGCATGATTACCATTGGCTACCTATATGTCATATTTCTTATATTTCGTTTACTTTGTTATATGGACCTAAGGGTCTGAAATAAAGAATGAATGAATATTCACGATACTACAATATATTATGGTACATTACAGTCTTACAATAGCTCACATTATTCCTGTAAGGAGGCCAGCTAGCTACATCTCTTATTCAGATATTGATATTGACCTACATAGAGTTAGGAGATTGTGTGTATACTGTCTCGTTTTTAATGCATCTCTCTTTTTCACACTATTCTAAGTATGAGTGCCATCATAAATTAATTAATTCTCATGATCTATTTTAAGTACTAATGTAATAATGTTTATGGTTATTATTATTTCCATAGATGCATTGATGAGTCAGTGTTGCAGTGGACAACTGTGAGGATGATCACAGCCACACGCCCCAGACCTGTGATGCAGACACACAATGGGAGGATCCATCCGTCTCTGACCCAACTACACTTCAAAATCTCAACTCAACCTGAAGCCACCTACATCTGAAATGGGAACACAATGCGTTGAGGCAGTGCCATAGTACATAACTCTGCTGAGAAACGACCACCTTTGTCAGCTCTACACAGGGTCGACATTGATGCAGTCCCGAGCACCTTACCAGTTGCCGAGCACCTTACCAGTTCACACACCAGCAGCTTTCAGCTACACACTTGGTATCAGCTCCTGATGACTCTGATGAAGCTGCGTCTTAAAGGGTTAGTTCACCCAAAAATGAAAACTCTGTCAGTAATTACTCACCCTCATGTTGTTCCAACCCCGTAAGACCTTCGTTCATCTTCGAAACACAAATTAAGATATTTTTGATTAAACTGAGAGCTGTCTCACTCCTCCATTTTTTTTTTTTTGTGTTCCGAAGATGAACGGAGGTCTTACGGGGTTGGAACAACATGAGGGTGAGTAATTACTGACAGAATTTTCATTTTTGGGTGAACTATCCCTTTAATTTATTGCAGGGTGATCTTGCTGAAAGGTTTGGTGTTTCTCAGTCCATTGTAAGCAAGGTGATTTCGTGTTTGCGTGACATCATGGAGGAGAAGTGTTTCAGAGAGCAGTTTCCAAACACAACATGTAGAGCACAATATATCAAAATATCGCAAATGTATATATTGCAATATGCATAATTTTTTTTTTTTTGCTTTAAGCTTTAATCAGTTTATATAATTCATACAGTGAAATTATACAGCAGTGTTTTACTTTTACATTTGATTATTCAGTTTCTGTTGTTAAATAGACCTAATGTAGGATAACCTGAACCCTGTGGTTTACACTGATGTAAAAATAACACATCTTATATACAGTAAAACACTGATGTTCACTTTCACAAGTTGAAGGGATGTTTTCTTGTTACAAAAAGAATGTGAAACACATATGTAGGTTATATAATTTTAAATCTAATTTAAGTTAATTTTATATACTTTAAGCATTATCATATCGCATATTGAATATCGCATTGTTTAATGAGTTATCGCATATCGCATTTTTTTTCAATAACTTAATAACTTCGTCCAGGCAATGAAGTAATGGCAGACAGGCTTCACCATTACCGATCTCCTCTATGAAAGGAAGGTGAAACTTGTCCTCCTTGTGAATCTTGTAAAACAGATGTTACCTGTTGTGAATGTAGTTATTTTTATAAACCTTTACAATGTGCCCAGATGTTACCTGTTAAGAAGTTTTTTTATAAACCTTTACAATGTGCCCAGATGTTACCTGTTATGAAGTTTTTTTATAAACCTTTACAATGTGACCAGATTTTACCTGTCAGTTATTTATTATAAAACAATATAATGTGAGCTCTGTAGATTCCCCTTAAAACTTAAATGAATTAAGTATTATAGTTAGAAGGAATAAGTCACGTCAAGTTTGCAAATGAATACCATCTTGGTTTATTACTTATGAAATTTAAATGGTAAAATGTTTCTATACATGAAGGTCAGTAGAAGGTGTCTCTAGCTTCCTGAAAACATCAAAAACTTCTTACAACTGATTTTACTCAACTTTAATCGTTCATATAACCAATTACCTAATCTCCTATCCTTAACCCTAAATATTCTAATTCCTTATTATTTACAAATATTTTTTTATTGCTGCTCCATCAACTCCTTCTGACAGGAGGACGTAGTTAAATATTCCCATAGGTTAACGTTACCTCTGGCAACGTTAACAATGACGATGGATGAGACAATGTGAGACGAACTGATAGCTACGAAGTTTTCTCCGTGCTCCCAATTTAAAACATTTACGGTATTAACGTTATTAGTCATTTTGATAAAGTTTTGGCTAACTATAAACAATCTTCTAACGACTGAAATAGCTACCGGATGTGCCGTGTCAGTTTAGCGGAAGTCGAATGACAAAATGCGGAAGCGCGAAGTTTTAAAAGTGGGCGGGGCGGAATAAGGTGAATAGAGCTGGTAAGTCCCGCCGACCCGCCCCTTCCGCTAATCCCCCTGGACCTCTAGGTTGAAAAATCGTCAATGCAATGAATGGGAGAAAATAATTATTTTCTGGTCCCGTTTGAATTTTGCCATGAATGTGAACATATGTTGTCTGTGAATTTTTTATATAACTTTTCTTGTAAAGAATGCTACAATTTAGCGGGTAGAAGTTTGATACGGTTAGACTTTGTGTGAGAGCACTTTGTGGACTACAACTCTTCGCTGCTTTCGACGCGTTTGAAACGTCAACACCACTAGCACACGGACACTAGCTCACGGATCCCGCTAAACATGGCTGTGGCTTTGGTGCACTTCACCGTCTTTTTAAGGGAGAGAACAAAATCGTTGAGGTTGGTGAAAACCACGGGTAAGTCTAAATCAACTTTATGGGGTGACGTCACATAGGCGACATGTAGTCTTTCTCGTTATTTCTTTTCCACAACTGCTAGCCGAAGAATCATACCATATACTGTCAAACTCGTAACATGAAAAGTTATATAAAAAATTCACAGACAACATATGTTCACTTCACATTCATGGCACAATTCAAACGGGACCAGAAAATAATTATTTTCTCCCATTCACTTGCATTGGCGATTTTTCAACCTAGAGGTCCAGTGGGGTTTTACGGATGGGCGGGACTTACCAGACTAACTTACTACAGCTGGAATTTTGCCAATACAATTATTGTATTAAACAATTATTTGTTTAGAATTTTTCATCCTCAAAGCTTGTAGTAGGTTTCTATGAGTAAGACTGACTTACTACTGGTGAAATTGTTCAAATTTTGAAAAATAAAAAATTAAAATTAAAATGTATGTATAGTACAGAATTATTTGTAGAGAAAATACAGTAATTCACCTAAAGGGTTTTTTCCATGTTCCAATGGTTGTAGTACATTCCTAGTGACCAGACAGACTGAGATTTTGCATTATCCACCTGTAGTAAGTCAGGCTGGTCACTAGGAGCATACTACAACCTTTGAAACCGTTTTGGTGAAATAGTTCTCTTACGAGAGGTTCTCTCGTATTGCGTAAGTAGCTTACGCATCGGGAAAGTCTTCTTTCTTCGAGATCTGAAGCCAAAAAATTATCCTTAATTTTGTATTCATTGTCAACGCAGTGCAGCAGCCGACAGACCTAGGCAGGCTGTATAAGCGTGCTCATTGGCTGCTCGGCTGCAACTGCTTAAGCCTATCGGTGAGCGCTCTGAACGCGGCAACCAATGAGGGCGCTTCGCGCCCTCCACACCCTTCTAACCGTCAGAATGGGCGTGGCCAGCGTGTATATATTCAGCGCTCACAGGCTAAAATTCTGATTTTCTTGTCTTCAGCGACGCTCTTCGCATCGCTGGATCTTGAGAGCCGCCGCCGTTGAAACCAGCGACCAGCAAGCTTAGGACAGCGCCTGAGGAAGCCGGCCGTCTTCGCCGCCTTCAGCCATCCGTGCCTGCTACGCTATCCGGCGACATATCCTTTACATTATTACTGTTTCTGTGTGTACTAACCTCTCCCTCGAGCTCTCTCTCGCCCTCTCCCTCCCGGCCGCTCAACCGCCGGCTCTCGCCCGCGCCGCCGCCGCGTCAGGAGATGAGGCGAATGTGATAGATACCCGTACTCTCCCTCTGTTCGAGCCGTGCAACTTCGCCGCTCACAAGGGATGGCAGAAGCGGACGGTCTCGGAGCGAGTTTCCTCACCCTCTGTTCGAGCCGCGCAAACTGAGCCGCTCACGAGGGATGGCAGGAGCGGACGGTCTCGGAGCGAGTTTCCTCTCCCTCTGTTCGAGCCGCGCTAACTGCGCCGCTCACAAGGGATGGCAGGAGCGGACGGTCTTGGAGCTCTCTTTACGTTACAAGAAAGCTACTCCGTCCTCGCGCGTCACTCACCGGTGAAAGGGGAACAGAGTGTTTTCGTCCCGCCGTGGCCTGGACTATAACCTCCATTTCTCAGTCCCCTCTTAAGTCAGGCGACTGGAATTGTTACCATTGCAGTATACGAGCCTGTTATAAATACACGCTCGCCTGCAAGCAAACGCCGTCACAAGACATGATGACGCTAACCGAGTACTAATGTATTCTCCCCTGTGGCTCAGTGGCGGAATCCTAGACTGTCAAGCTAGAGACCGGGGTTCGATCCCCGCTCTCGCGGCAGTTAAAGTTTATGCTGTTCGCTTCTCCGAGCTCGCGGCCAATTTTTCTTACATACAGAAAACAAGCCCGCTCTCTCCCTCGTTGGGCCGCGCAGATTGCGCCGTTCAAGGGATGACAAAGCGGACGGTCACGAGCAGCGTTCAGCGTGCGCGCCTCACTCACCGGCGAAAAGAGAAGAGAGTGTGTTAGTCTCGCTACGGCTGGACAACCGCCAATCCTCACACATTTCTCAGTCCCCTCTTAAGTTCAGGCGACTGGAAATATTACTATTGCAGTAAACGAGCCTGTTTTAAACACACGCACGCCTGCAAACAAACGCCGACGCGACACATGAGGTCGCGCTTACTGAAAGCTTATGTGTTTTCCCCTGTGGCTCAGTGGCAGAATCATACGCTTTCATGCGAGAGATCCGCGTTCGATCCCAGCTCTCGGGGAAGTTAAAAATTTATGCTGCTTGCTTCTCCGAGCTCGCGGCCAGTCTTTCTTACTTACAGAAAGCGAACCCGCCTCTCGCACCACACCTTCTCAGGGTGCTCGAGTATTTTTGAGCGTTTAAACACGAGAGAAGAAAAGACGGTTAAATCCCGCAGCCCTGCGGCTGGACCACCGTCGAAGCTTAACGCTCTGTCAGTCCCCGTTGCCACGGCTACTGCAGCTGTTTACCCCGCAGTCAACGAGCCGGTATCTACCCGCTCGCCTGCGCGCATCCGCCGTTCTCACGGCAACCCAGAAAAATTTCAAAAGAGCATATGTCTGGTTGCACGGCTGACGCCGTATGTGTTTCTAGTACAGTGAATGTGCCCACGTTCTGTGCTCACCCCTGTACACAAGCACTATACATCCCGTGTCTCTCACAGAGCCCACTCCCATGAAGCAGGCAAAAGCCGCTTTAGTGTTAAAAGTAGGTCACGTGTCCACTTCTCCGTGCCCACACCTACTCACTGCCCGCTCTGTCACACGGCCTCGCACGACCGGTCATGTTTTAAATGTAAGTCCTGTGCCCGCCCTCGAGCGCTCACACATACTAACTACATTTTCGCCCCGACGCCGACATCGCGCGTCGCGCCTCACCCTATATGTTCCCCGTCCAAAGCCACCGGGACACTGTGTGTAAAACGGCCAGCTATCGCTACGTGCGACCCGCCGTATCTAACCACAAAGAGCGCGCGCGCCGCGCCCGCCCCTGAATGTATGTCCTGTGCCCGCCCTCGAGCGCTCACACATACTAACGAACATTTTCGCCCCCGACGCCGCCATCGCGCGTCGCGCCTCACACTTTATGTTCCCCGTCTAAAGCCACCGGGACACTGTGTGTAAAACGGCCAGCTATCGCTGCGTGCGATCCGCCGTATCTAAGCACCAAGAGCGCGCGCGCCGCGCCCGCCCCTCCGTTTCGAGCTCTCGAGCCCGCGATGCGCGGCGATCGGAGCCCGGAGGCCATTCTGCACCTGGCTGCACACGCAAAATCGTGGGAAACTATTCCAGGCGCATCAGAACGGGTGCTAAGCACAGTAAAACAGGGCTATACTCTGCAGTTCGCTCGCCGCCCTCCGCGCTTTCAAGTGCGTATCGAGACCAGAGTGAATGGGGAAGTAGCACATCTACTTCGAGCAGAAATAGCTACACTTCTGTGCAAAAGGGCTATAGAACCGGTTTCCCCTTCCATGAGCGAGTTGGGCTTTTACAGCCGTTATTTCCTCGTTCCCAAGAAGGACGGAGCTCTCAGACCAATTTTGGATCTGAGACGTTTGAACAAGGCTCTTATGAGAAGACCGTTCAAAATGCTCACAACCAGACAAATTCTCGCGCAAATTCGCCCGAGGGACTGGTTTATATCTCTCGATCTAAAAGACGCGTGCTTTTCAGATCCTGATAATACCCCGTCACAGGCCATTCTTGAGATTCGCCTTCGACGGTCAGGTATATCAGTACACGGCCCGCCTGTCGACACAGCGCGCGCGCTGCATTCGATGCCTGGCCGCGTCCCTCCGGCCGGGCAGCACCGTACCTCTCAAAATATTTCAGAGGTTACTAGGTTGTATGGCCTCAGCCGCAGCAGTGCTTCGGCTGGGTCTTTTACGAATGCGCCCGCTACAACGCTGGCTGAATGCCCGAGTGCCTCACAGAGCATGGGCTTCCGGCGGTATCCGCATCAGAGTGACTCAGAGCTGCGTTTCAGCTCTGAAGCCCTGGTTAGCGGCCGACTGGTACCAGCGGGGAGTGACAATGGGAGCTATCTCACACCGCAAAGTTATCTCGACGGACGCTTCCACCTCAGGCTGGGGCGCTCTGTTCGAGGGCAAACCGGCTTTTGGCCTGTGGTCAGACCGGGAAAAATGCCTCCACATAAACTGTTTGGAGATGATAGCGGTCGAGAACGCGCTCAGGCGCTTCCTCCCATTCATACAGGATCACCATGTGCTAGTCCGCTCGGACGACATGTCCGTGGTATCCTATGTGAACCGACAGGGCGGTGTCAGATCCAGGAACCTGTGCAGGCTGACAGAACGCCTCCTCGTGTGGGCTTACCGCTCGCTGCGCTCGCTGAGAGCCGCGCACGTGCCGGGCCACCTGAATGTCGGTCCAGACAGACTGTCCAGGGACAACATTCCCCCGGGAGAATGGTCTCTGCACCCCCAGACAGTCCAGTTTCTCTGGCGCCTATTCGGCAGAGCGGAAATCGACCTCTTTGCGTCGAAAGACAATGCTCAATGCCCGAAGTTTTATTCGAAGAGCGAGGACGCGCTGTCCCAGACATGGCCCAGCCTCCCGCTGTATGCTTTTCCTCCGATCTCCCTGTTGCCACAGGTCATTTCGAGGATCAGAGAAACGCACCACTCAGTGCTGCTTATAGCCCCGCGTTGGGAAAACCAAACTTGGTACCCAGAGCTAGTGAGGCTGTCGCACTCACCCCCATGGCCGATCCCGGTGAGAAAGGATCTCCTCTCCCAAGCCGCTGGATCGATCTGGCATCCCCATCCAGAGCGCTGGTCGCTGCATGCATGGGCGATCAACGGATACCCGTTGACCTGTCAGAAGGGGTCGTGAACACGATCACGCAGTCTAGAGCCCCCTCCACGAGACGGCTCTACGCGTCTAAATGGTCGGTGTTTTCTAAATGGTGCGCTACTCAAAACCTGGATCCGCGCGCATGCGGGGTCCCGCGGGTGCTCTCCTTCCTGCAAGAGCTGTTGGAAAAGGGCAGATCCCCTTCCACGCTCAAAGTATATGTGGCCGCTATTACAGCGTTCGCTGAGACGACGCTCGGCCGGGCAATGGGAAGGAATGAGCTCATTATCCGCTTCCTCAGAGGAGCTAGACGGATGAACCCCCCGCGGCCCCCCTCGGTTCCCTCGTGGGATCTGTCCTTGGTCCTGGCGGCCCTAAAGGCTTTTCCCTTTGAACCACTTGAATCCGCGGATCTAAAGTATCTGTCGCTTAAAACCGTTTTTCTGATAGCTCTGTCTTCAGTCAAACGAGTGGGTGATTGGCACGCGCTATCTGTTAGCCCTGCATGTCTCGAGTTCGGGCCGAATGACTCGAAAGTCATTCTCAGACCGAGACACGGTTACATCCCCAAAGCGATTGGAACCCCGTTTAGGGCACAAGTTATTTCCCTCTCGGCTCTGCCAGCATCCGATAGTGGGGACAGTGATAACCTCCTATGCCCTGTCCGGGCGCTGAGAGTTTACATCACGCGCTCCGCCGCTTTCAGGCGTTCAGAGCAGCTCTTTGTTTCCTTCGGCGGACGCACCAAAGGTCTTGCCGCCTCGAAGCAGAGCTTGTCCAGGTGGATAGTGGACGCGATAGCAGCAGCTTATGCCTCCAAACACCTGCAGTGCCCTCTGGGCATCAGAGCCCATTCCACTAGAGGCATGGCCTCGTCGTGGGCCTGGTCCAGCGGAATTTCTATCCACGACATTTGTATGGCGGCGGGCTGGGCCTCCCCGTCTACATTCGTGAGGTTTTATAACCTGGAAGTTCCTGCCCTACAGGCAAAAATATTGTCGGTATAAGTGACATGTATGCTCTGCCCAGCTCCCGTGTGCAGACTACGTTCATATGCTGGCGCTATTCTGGTAACTACTCAGGGTGAAGTGTTTGACTCAGACCGGCTGATCCGTTCTGTTTCCTATTTCCCGTTACGCGCTGTTATCGGTGCTGGCCCGCGCTGCTGGCCGCCCGCATTTATTTCTGCCGCACGGGAATTTTTCTCTTCATGTGAGACCGACTATGTCGTTTTCTCCTACCCTTATGAGTGCTTATGTACTGTATGGGCTCGCTCCGCCGGCCCTACTGTTTGTACTGCTATGTTTATAGACCGGCCGCGCCGCTCTATTTCATATGCTGCATGAAGTGCATGTACTACGCTAGCCCGTCTCTCCGACCGGCCACATTTCCCAGCAGAGTGTTTTCCCCGGTTCCCCTGGGATTCATGGGCTGGATGCTCGGCGCACACGGCGTTGACAAAGGGTTCCCGATGCGTAAGCTACTTACGCAATACGAGAGAACCTCTCGTAAGAGAACGTACTCGGTTACTAACGTAACCTCGGTTCTCTCTAGAAGAGGGAACGAGTATTGCGTAACCTGCCGTGTCGCGCCACGAGCTTTTGCGCTTCAGACTGCGAAAACCAGAATTTTAGCCTGTGAGCGCTGAATATATACACGCTGGCCACGCCCATTCTGACGGTTAGAAGGGTGTGGAGGGCGCGAAGCGCCCTCATTGGTTGCCGCGTTCAGAGCGCTCACCGATAGGCTTAAGCAGTTGCAGCCGAGCAGCCAATGAGCACGCTTATACAGCCTGCCTAGGTCTGTCGGCTGCTGCACTGCGTTGACAATGAATACAAAATTAAGGATAATTTTTTGGCTTCAGATCTCGAAGAAAGAAGACTTTCCCGATGCGTAAGCTACTTACGCAATACTCGTTCCCTCTTCTAGAGAGAACCGAGGTTACGTTAGTAACCGAGTACGTTATTTTTTATAAAAAATATTTGTTTACTGTAAATACATTAAGGGAGGTATTGTCAATATTTCACCAGTAGTAAGTCAGTCTGGTCACTGGGGACGTATTACAGCCATTGGAACATGAAAAAACCTGTAGTAAGTCAATCTGGTTACCAGGAACGTATACAACCTATGAAAAAAAAAAAAAAAAAAAAACCTTTTGGTGAAATACAGTAATTTTATTCTAAAAATAATTGTTTACTGCACATACATTAAGGCAGGTATTGGCAAAATTTCACCTATAGTAAGTCAATCTGGTCAAACTCGTGTTGTGGCTTAATTTCTTGATTTCGTTGTGTTGTGACTTATTTTTTTTGTGTTGTGAACTTATGTTTGATTTTAAAATTTCGTTGTGTTATGCACTATTGGGCCAACGTAAATATGATGCTACACAATAAAAAAAATTTGCTAAAATGCTTTGGTACTGTAGTTCTAATGTTGTATGCATTGCATCTATTTCAGTAAAGCGTACTTGAAGTCCACTGTAGTGTAAGTGTAGAAAAATTGCAGTTCAGATTTGACTTTAATTGCATTCGCCGCAGGGCAAATATAGTTCAGTGTAATGCAGCTGCAATTTAGGGCACAACATTTTATAGTTCAGTGAAATACAAGTTTAGATCGATACAATACATAACTGAAGTTCTGTCAAATGCTGCAAATGATTTTTATAATGCACCTGCAGTTTAACAGCTGCAAACATAGACTGCAGTTAATTATGTATAATCTGAGTAAAACGTTATGGTTTGCTATTGCTGTGATCTCATGTGAGTGACTGGTTGTCCTAACCTTGTGCCAGTAATCAGAAATGTTGTTACAAGAGGGAGGGAAATTGATTAAAAATGATGAGGGCTTTCATGGTGACTTTAATGACTCCAATAAGGTAAATGTTGCAATTTTCATGTGCCAGCTTTAAATAAAATGTAAAAACTGTGTAAAGTAAAAAAGGGTGGCAAATTAAACTTTACCTTTTTTTTATTTTTTTGTAATGTGGTAATTTCAACACAGTAGGCTATTAGGCTACTGCAGTTTCCATTTTTACAGTGTAAGTGTGATCATTAAGACGCTGTATTAATGCAGTTTTCACTTTTACAATGTTTTAGTGTGGTTAAAAAAAATGCTGTGTCCAAGACAAGTTACCACACTGTGTGTTAAATGTGTAAGCCTGAATCATTAGGCACTGGTTTTACACAATGAGTAAATCGTCACACTTCTAAGCCGAAGGTTTACCCGGAATTAGCCATATTTAGAATATTATGCCGTAAGTGAACGTAATCAATTACAACACAACTGTCGAAACCATTAGTTGTGCTGTTCTGAATCCATTTCGATGACGAACCTCGACACAACGCTCTGACGTTCCAACCGCTCAGGAGCTGTGGCATGCTGTCTCCATGGAAACCTGTTTAGTTGGTGCAGTGCGTTTGCGTGGTTTGAATATTCCTGCTTGCTAGCACATCAACAATATAAAAGACGTAGCTTTTATGAAATGATCCGTTTACCATTTGAGCTAGATTTACAGAGGATTACTTGAGATGAGTATTAAATAGGCTAAATGCACGGCTTTCTGGAGAGGAGCTTTTTCGACAGGCCTTTTTTCCCTCCCAACTTTGTTGTCGTGTCATTAGCGAGCTAACGGAGGCAGGTGAACAGGTATGTGCGACCGGGTTAAACTGCGAATGTAGTTCACGCTATACGTTGATGTTAGTGCGATCTTACATTTAGCACCCATCATGAATATCAGGCATCTCTTCTTCATATGACAACAGCCATATCTGAATTGTTTTCCCATCAGCGGGGGGAGGATTTTATTATTGATCATCAGCACGCGCTGACCACAAGCATTCGACGTCTCGAGCTGCTCCAGTTGGAAAACGCACATCAAATCCATCTTTTCCTCGGAAAGTTAGCAACACTTTTATCGCAGGAATCCCTTACAATGTGCCGTCAGCGCACGCGCGTCTACTGAAAGCGCGTGTAGAAACTGCACAAACAATTGAACACCACGCAAATAAATTAGTGCTAGATCAAGCTTTGCTACCAGTGGGACGCGTTTGTCGTGGGAGGACCATCCTCTCTTCATCAAAGAAATCACATCAGTCATTTACTGTCAAGGAGCCACAATTATGACAGGACTTTGACATCCGCGTCTGACACATTGACGAAGACACTTAGGACAGATGTTTGTCAGGAAAATGACACCGAGTCAGTCCAGTTTATTTGGAGAAATAGATGACCTGCAGGACCTTACTTTCATCGAGAGACCCATACGCAGGAGCCTGAAGGTATGTAACGTTATAATAGCCTACCATTTTCTTCTGTCAATAAATGACTGCATTTTAAACTATTTGTTTCGTATAATATTCATTGGCTGCAAACAATACCGTGATAATTAGACATGTAATGATTCAACACTTATGTCTAACAGTGGTGTTTTTTTTGACGCTGCAGATGATGTCCTTAGGGAAAGGCAAAAACAGAAGACATTCACGCTATTTGACGTTTTCGCTTATTTTGTTGCGCGCGCCACGACCTTTCGACATTTCGACATTATCGCGTCGTACACTCTATTATCTTTATTTGAAGTAGTAACTGTACTAGCATCCTTTGGGGTGGACGGGGGTTGCCCACTTCAGTCTGCTGAGTGACGCAGTTTCTGTCAGCTGTCCGCATCACTGCTTCGCCTCCTCGTTCTCGCCACTGCGGAATAGAGGATTTCCACTTCAAACCATAACGTTATTCCCATTACTACCTCAAATCCTTTCATGTACAGCGGTAGCAGCGTATAGTTGTGTGAACGTCGTGTTGTGGGTCTCTGTAATCATGTACCCGACAGCAGTGAAGTTAAGCATGGATACTCCCTCATCTCTCAGCATCACGTATGCGGGAATAATGCAACGCCTACAGAGGGGGCGGGTGTTTTCTGTCCCTTATCTTTTTTTAATGGGGAGGTTCCAAAGAAAAGCATCGTGGCTCTGAGAGCCCTAAAGTAATAGACTAGGCACCTACACATGGCTCCCGTCCCCCACACTATCTCTTCCCACGCAGTCCCTCATGCCTCGCATCCTGCCTCCCTGCAAGCCTCCTCACATATTTGGCTGAGTCATCTATAATGGAATCTCGCCCAATTCCTGGCCATTCTTTATTTAAGATACACTACTTTTGAGAATCTTCGCCTTTGCTGTAATGGAGATGCTCAACATTTCATGCTAATAACTTTTATTTCCTTCTTTATTAAAGCGCTGTGTGTTTGGTAAAGTGCAGATCTTGTTTCCCCCATTTGCAGACTGCAGAAGAGATTGACAAGCTCACTGTGGATGAAGATCTGAATGACATAGAGCGAGCAGTCTACCTTCTCAGGTAAAATATGACCCATTTGTGGCACTGGTACTATAATAAATTCTTTTTTTTATGGCTTGGTTTGTTGGTTTTGATTTGTAATTGCTATCTCAGCAATCAGCACCCCTAAAAATGTGTAAATACACTTTTACGTAACCATTTTACATCATTAAAATGTATGAAAGAGGTGGGGTTTAATTAAAAATATTAAACACATGCACGGATTAATTGTTCACTATACGATCATTAAGAATTTTCATTTCATACCATCTTTAAAGTTCATTATATATTATCCATCCTTCTAGTCTCAGTTGATCTCTGTTCCAGTGATTTTCTTTATTTTATTATCACTATTATTACTGACTGATATACAATTTACTGACAACCAGTTGCAATTTTTATTTATTAAAACAAGTTATCTCTTGAGAAAGATTCAAACTTGCAACCTCTCAAGCCACATCATCTCATGCTTAGTTAGGGATACGTTTATTCACTATTCCATGTTTTGCATCATTAGTCAAGTCTCTGGAACCCAGATTGTCTAAGTCAGTTGTGCTCAGTGCTCTTTCTTTCCACTTGACACTTGGTTGGAAACGGTTTACCTGTGCCAGCATTGTTGGCTACAACTGTTTAGCCAAATCTTTATCCTGGGTAAGCTGACCGCACAACAACAACTCAATGCTTGCTGACTGGCACAGAACATCCAGCTCAGTGGGTCAGGGCAGGTAGTGTCATCGCCGCTGTACTAGTCTTATGAATAATGGATCCCTTGAATGGTCTCTCATTGATATCTAGGCAGAGCTAACTAACGGCATGCTCATCTCGAAGGACTTTGGGGAGTCACCACTCTTAAGTTTCCATGTTACTGTCACTCAGATGCAGGTTTAGCAGTGATATGGTGTTATCTGATCATTAAAGTTGAATGGGTCTGGTGCTGATTACTGGGGAAACGGAGTTAAAATTTGATCAGATTTTCCCAGAATCATCTAGATCTTACAATATCATGAATTTATAGTTAGCAAATGGACATGCTCGGTCAAACTTTGTCTTGTGAAGTTGTAGTCAAGACAATTTTAAGAATATTCCAAGCTGTTTACAAAATTCCAAACAAATATTATATCAGAGGAGACCATTTCAATGACTAGATTGTAATTGTCTGCTTGTGTTGCTCTTATACCGGTTTATCAGCATTACGAGAAATGTTTAGACAGCATAAACTATCATGTTTAGACTAGAGGTCCTTGAAAATATATATTCATCTTGATATTGATATCTTTGTACATTTGCATTAATGCTTTTGGCAGTCATTTTTATCTTAAGCGACTAAATTCCTAGTTTCAGTCCCTGCATTCCCTGGAAATCAAACATATGACCTTGATGTTGCTATAGCCATGCTTTATGAATGCTGAGTTAGTATAGTTATTATAAAGACAAATTTTCACTACAGGAGCCTAGTTGGAGCACCATTGTTTTTGAAATGTGATTTATGGAGTCAACTTCTGGATCAAAGTCTAACTGCCATGTTCACCAGTTCATTATATATATACATATACTGTATATATATTGGTTTCTCGGTACTAGAGCAACATAGCAGTAGTTGACCTGTAATCTGGTTACATGATGTATGCCTCCATTTTATGCAGAGATGAAAACTAAAACGCTTGGACCAAATATCCAAAACTCTTTCATGTTAGGCTTTTTGACCCAAAACTCAGACACTTCCCTCTTTTGGAAGATCTGATATTGTCCCTCTTTAACCTAAAAAACTCTACATTACACCTTGCCTGTGCTAATTAAATGCCAGAGTCGGTCCACAGCCACGACTCCCTCGGGTGGCAAACTAGTTCTGAGAACAGTTTAATTGCCCCTGTTCGTTGTCATTTGGCACGTAAAAGCAGGCTGCCAGAGCATCTGTAAGATGACAGGGAAGAGAGTCAGTGTTTGTTAAGAAATGGATGAATGGTTAAAAGAAGAGGTGTTTCTGGTGTGTAGACACCTCATAGATTATGGTTACACAAACATGGTGCCATCTTAGTGAGGCATTTTTAGCATTTTGCAAACTTTAGGATGTTTATTTTGTATTGTATAAACCAATATCATATTTCAGTGTATCAACACAGTTGATGCACTTAATTCATTAATAGCGTCTAGTTGTTTGTCTTCTGTGACAACAATGTAATTGTTTGCTTGAATAATCCACCTTGATAATCAAGTAAATGCTGAGTCAACTGTCAGGCTAACATGAGGCCTAATGTCATGATATTGTTATTAATCTCACTGTCGTACACAATGCTTTTATATTTTAAATGCCTTGCATACTGTCAGGTTAACTTCAGTAGCATAAAATGTTATGTTATTTAATTTTTGTATTTAATTTTGAGTTTTGATCAAAGTAATTTTTAAGCATTAAGGAGCAGTCACATTAGCAGTATTTCAGCGAAATTTTGCAGACAAGAAAAATCCATTGTCACACAGAACACACTTTCAAACCAAGCAGCTGTCTGTTGGTCAGTGCTGCGAATTTGCATGACCAACTTGAACACGAGTGAAATCTGCATGGGGAACTTTTTCACCCTCAAGCAGAACTTCTAAACTAAAGGTGAACTTGTTATCATTTACAAGAGGCACATTTGGAAAAAGAATATTGTATGTAGTTAAAGTTTGCATATTATTGGGCATAATACACAAATATGTATACTCTATGCTGCAACAATATGAGAGATCATAAAACTCTGGAATTGTGCATTTCAGTGACAGTTTGAGTAATAGGTAAACACTTTGAAAGTCTAGGTTCTGCTGACCCGCTTTAAGGTACAGTGAGTGAGAGATTTTTTCATTCTGGTGTGCTGATGTCAGGAGCAGCATCGCATGCGTCAATGCTCTTTCTGAGAGTCATACTGATGACTCTGCAGGGTTTTAGGACATGATTTTTGTTGTTTGTCAGGAGTCAGGACTTGTTACTTCTTAGGGCATTGTATATTCCAAAGGTTTGGTTACCATGGCCCTGTTAGCACTGCTGGTAGAACTACACTATCGGGTTCTAAAAGCATTTTTTGTGTATGTATGTGAATTGGTCAATCTTCAAAACATTGATACTCCAGGTACAAGAGTATTATGGAATGAAGGATGTGCACAATTGAAAAGAAAGTGTTATTCTTTTGAAATTATTTTGTAGGGAATGAAATGTTTGTTCACAGCCAGACTGCACACAGCTTGTGTTCTTCACTTTTTTCCCCCAGCATCATCATTGGCCCTGTTGGGGTTGGAAGGATTAGAGAGGCTGCCAGTTGTAAACTAATTGCTAAGTGGGCTTTGTTTAGGTTTCATTACAGTCCTGCTGGCTCAACAATCAACTGCCGACTCATTTCTTTTGGTGGGGGAGAAATCAAACAGTGTGTCACTTTTTGCCACTGTGTTGTCTGCTCGAGCTCTTTCGTACGGATGGACATGGTTAAAAAAAAAAAATGTTGTCAATGCTTATGCGTTCTCTCGCAAATGTTTTGTGTTTCCCCGAGGAACTTTGCCTTCCCTTGCAAAAACGGTAGCGTTCCGCTGAGAAACTTTGTGTTCGCTCACAAAGAGCTCAAAAGGTTTACGAGTGAGTGAAGTTTCTCGGGGGAATGCAAAACGTTTTTCGAGAGAATGCAAAAGCATTTACTTTTTTCTCATATTTCTTTCCACCACTATTTAGGGGCTTCGTACTTCGCTCTCTCCCAACTACGTGAGCTCAGCTAGGGTTTGAAGTGAACTGTTTCACAGTTTCCTTTCCAAAATAGGCCTTTCTAAACATATTTTGTCATATAACCACCCCATAGGAAAGGAAGATTGTAAAATGAGATAATTCAATTATTTCTCCTAGCTAGCAAAGATATTAAATGGAGAGTGAATGGAGATATTTTTGGTTTTTATATTTTCTTCTTAGAAATCTACCAATGTAATCTCACATTTGTCTCCTCCTCTAGGAATTCAGATTTGCCAAACTCTGATAAGCAGTCAGAGATTTTTTGATAAGAATTCAAACATTCCTCACCAGATTCTTCCTAAATCAAATTATCCAAGCCAGTGATATTTCTTTATTTATTTTGCTCTATTCATTCAATTTTATAGCTCCATTGAGTATGTTAACAATTACCTCATTTGTTTCTATTTTTCTATTCATTTTAGAAGAAACATATCAGAGATCTCCATTAACTCTCTTGAGCTATGAAAAAGGAACTTCTAAATTCATTAAATGTTCTTCTGGGTTTAGGCCATTGGATATCATTCACTCACCAGGGAAATCTAATTACAAATGCGAGCGTAGCTCTTTTTACTTTCTGACCACTTTCCAGCTAGGACCTGTCCGGAACAAACAGAGACTCGAGGCTCACGGCAGTGGGATTGTGTTTCCAAACCATTCAGCACCTGGTCTTTAACTGGTTATCTCTTTCATCCTCCTGTAGATACCAGCTGCTTCTCTCTATGCGTGGTACCTCTGTCGTTTAGTGTATAAACACAGGCATTGCTAAGGTGCTGCACATTATTGACCATATTCAAGAAGTGCACAAAGCATGACCACATTACTCCCTTCTTAGACAAACTTGGCAGCAGGTCAGGCTGGTTTCTTGGTTATTAAATAACCCTCTGCCAACAAAGGACACAGAAGGACAACTTATCCCTGAAAAAGTAATGAATACCTGTTTATAGTTCATTATTTAGAACAACAGCACACACAAGAGACTGATAGACATGAGAGTGTTCAGACAGAGAAGGACGTCTGGGGGGTTCAGCTGGACTAAGCTTCAGAGGGTTCTGCTTCAATGGTAGAAACAACTACAGCACAATGGTTCTGACATGTGGGCATTTTCTTCACCTTTATGGCTACATCACTTGCACATTTCATCTAAAATAAAATGGCAAAATTGTTTAAAAAGAAAATTGAAGGTGCACTAAAAATGGTTATTTTCATGGCTATGTTGTGCTCTCTTTTCTTCCTAATCAACCAAATGTTTTTGAAACTTACTGACATGTATTGGTGAAAAGGTTTATTAGCGCATTTTGAATTGTTAGAATGATAATGGTGGCCACTATGAGGGGGCGAACCGCCTTATTTAGAATAAAGTAGCTTATTTTTAATGTATTTTTTTTATTTTTAAGCTACTGATATGGCTGGAGTATTCATCCCATGTGACTGTACATAATTTCTGTCAAAAGTATTCATGAGAGGTCTAAAACTAGGTCTAAAGTGGGTAAAATGATTTTGTGCACCCTTGAAGAGTTTTTGGTCAACTCTTTTAAAGTACCTTTAAAGAAGCTCTTCATATTGACTGCTGGAGACAAGATAATGGACCTAAAAGGAAAAATCACAAGTTTTATCACTCAGTGAAGCTTCAATGCTGGGCACAGCAGTAGTTCACTGGCACTTAAAGCATTTACATCAGAGGCATTTAGCAGACACTCCAATGCTGAGCAACATACAAAAATGGCTTTGGTTTCACATCAAAGACCATTGTGATCAACAGATGGCAAGCACGCAACTCGGAGCATCATTTGCTACAGTAGGTAAGAAGTGCTTGCTGAACAAATGAAACCAAGTTTGAACCAGTACAAAGAAAGCTCATATACATGCAATAAAACTAGTGAAAACAAGTAATAAAAACTCAGTGAGTGTTTTAGCGCAATTTTCTGACGTCATGGGATCACAACACTAACGCCGCCTTCACACTGGCAGTTGAAATCAGCTCCGATACGGCAGCGAAACGACCGGAAGTCATTCATTTCCTATGGAGATTCGCAGACCGCATGCGAATGGGTCCGAACCAGGTGCAAACGAGTGCGGTGCGAAAAAAATCGTGTCCGTTGGCCATCCGGATGCGTTAAAAAAATTGAACTCTTGCGAAAGGCCACGGACGGTTTCTACATAGATATAATATACATAGACGCCCTATTGGCCGCTTTGGAACGTTGCTGCGATACGTCAACGCGTCCGCCATTTTGTGGAGGGCAAGACTGCGCTGTAATCAAATGCAAGTAAACTGCTGAGCTGCGGTTTTTCTGTATAAAAACCAAAAAAAATTACATTTATCAACCGATTTCGGTGGTTTGTATGTGGTGTACAAAAAAAGTTCCATCTGTAGTTAGTTAAACTCTCGATAGATAGACTTATATATATATATATTTTTTTTAATAAGGAATGGCCAAAGCTCTGGCTTGTCATGTATTTAGCTTTTCATTCTTGGATAAGAATTGTGAACACCCCCATACTGAGATATAATTTAATTTTCACATTAAATTAAATAAAGTTTTCTTATTGTGGGAAAAGCATATTCTGTCATTGACCCGATTTTAGCAATAACAAAGATAACTGATGGATCATTTAGCCTATGGTAATATGATATGGTACAACTACAGTGCAATGCAAATAGTAAATATAAGATAAAGTGAGAGGTAGGCTAATAGTAAATAGTTTAGTCAATAAAATAAACAAACAGTATACAGTAAATAAAATAGTAATGAAAAGTAATATCATAAGTACTAATATAATAATAATAATAATAATATATTGATAATAGCATATAGTTTATGTATACTATAATAATAGCAGTAGAATATGAAATATCAATTACAGAATATAGACAATAAAAAATAATAGGTTAAATAGTTACTATGAATAGTAAAATAATTTGACAGCATAACTATAATAGATTGATAATTGTAAGTGGTATATTATTATAATAACAATAATAAATAATGTAAATTTATACATTTTAAAATATTATTACATAGGCTATATAAAATAAAATGACGCAACCCTGTCTCTTTTTGTTAAATTTCAGTTTTTAAAAGGTATAAGAAGCTATACAAATCAAGAAATAAAGTAAACGATCCAGTCAAACATACAGCAGGCTACACTGTTATAATAGCCTAAATATATTAAGTTATGAAACTTCACTTTGCCCTCAGCCAAAACAATCTGCCAAGGAACAAATTATAGATTAATGAAACCAAAGATCGCCCGTTAGATAAACACAAGACGAATTATTCTCACTAGACTGACAGCGACGAACGTCAGAACTCAGAAGCGGTGTACGACATGCACTATAGCCGAGGCAAGGCTGTTCTCGGCGGGGTACATGAGCGCTGAACGCCCGCGGGGATCGCTGGATCTCACAACTCCGAAACCGTCAGATAACATTTTTAAAAAGGCGCTATCTTTATAAATAAACCACAGATTTGAGCTTTAAACAACTACATTGTCGACTGAAAAACTCTTAAAACTACATTTCGTGACACAATAACAGTAGTATTTTTAAATTTCGTGGCCTTTCTCCTCTGATAATAAAAATAGTAAATGAAATGCAACCAGAAACAAATTTTCAGTTTTGCTTGAGAAAGGTAATTCCCTGAGACCTGTTTTCAATTGTGTGGCGATTTGTAAAGCCCCAAGCAGCACAAGAAATAGGCATTTTTCTCAATTCTCGTTATGAGAGGTATGGGAAAGTTGCCCTCCGCAGTATGGCGGCGCCGTTGACGTACGATCCAGCGGCCAATAGGGCGTCTATGTATATTATGTCTATGGGTTTCTATCCGAAAATCCCAACGGAAGTTAGCGTTGCTATGGTACTGATAAACAAACCTGGATTCTTAACTTTAAATAAAATAAATAATGATTTTATAACGATTAGTTGTCATGTCATTTTTTTATTTTCATGATGTTTTAACGTTATTAGGGCAGTTAATACAATTAAATAATTCAATATTTAAATATACTCGCTTCCGAGGCTTCCGACCACTGATCTATATAATGACATATATATAATGTCATTCTATTCACCTTATTTTTAACGGAAATACGGACGCAGCCAGTTGACGGTATTTTGTGCGAGACTTCCGGTCACTGGCGCGCTGATCACTTTTCACCATATCGGTTAATTAAACAAGTGTTCCTAACAACTAACTCATCGTCATGGCTTCGGGGAAGACCGGGATTGTTTGTGCAGTTAGAGGTTGTCATAAACTGATACAAAAGAAAGGTTTACTTGGAGCAGGAGTGTTTTAATCATCGAAATCATTTACATTTTAATCAGGCGCCCTACGACCAGAGACACACTGGCTGCGTGGCGTTTCTGTTGCGTGGCGTTTTACATGTCTTTGCACACCAGTAACGTGTCTGACGCGGCACTGCTAGGTGACATATGATAAGCCTCATTCATTGGTGATTATATTCGACATAATGGGGAGAGAGTTGTGGAAGGCCTTTAATGTTAAACATATATATAGCAGCAAAGACAACGTCGGCAGTATTGACGGCAAAACAGGCTACAGAATATTTCGTTCTGTATTGACAGGTGCAATATTAGAAAATCGATTTTTTTTCATTGCATTTATATCTGCATTTGTCAAAACCTAAAATTTCAAACATCAAAATGTAATTTATTAATATGTATTCATGTAAAATTAAATACAAAGATCTTTTCCTATTCTATTTTGTCTGGAAACGCTTCCAAAACGCTTGCGTGTCGCGTGAAAAATAGGCGTCGATTCTATTTATAGCATGCACGCGTTTTCCGCGCCTGTGAGACGCGCGTGTCACGCAGGCAGTGTGCACGTTCTAACCTGTTAACATGGGAGCCGAAATAAAAACGGACACGCAGTGTGTCGCCGGCCTGAGGAATCCCTTCGCCTGTGGTTAAAAGCTTTACATTTGAAGAAACCATCGAAACGACCGTATGTTTGTTCTTTTCATTTCGTGAGCACCTATAGAAGACCACCCGATACCAGAAAAGTGGCTGGGCTATGAAGTCTCAATAAAAACCATGATAAAAACTCCAAGGAGAAACAAAATCATTATAGTAACCCCTGTATAAAATCTAGTGATCATGGCATAATGGCATGATCATGGCATTTATTTTGTATGATTTACAACTATTTATAGCCATCTACTTATTGCTATCCATCCTATGCTTTGGTTGCATTCTTATGGCATTATTAATACATTTGACATGACAAAATACCTCCATATTAGTCCAGCGTTGGCTCGACTATGTTTAGGGCGGGGCTGAAGGAGCCGGTGAAGTTTTGGCACTCTGCCAGCTAGATGCATGAGTGTTTTCAACCAGGTCCGGTACCCTAACTGAGTGAGGCGGGGCTTTAGTTCTTTGTAGTATTCATCTGCTACGGCATGTGTAACATTTTTCTATCAACTCTGCATAATCCTTCGCGATCGATATGTTATTTAGCCCAGGGAAGCGAGGAAACGGAAGTGCCGCACAAAAACCGGATATTGGACCCATGTTTACTTCCGCGTTCGAAAATAAGGTGGATATAGATCAGTGCTTCCGACGCTTTTCACCGTTGTGTACGACGTCCGCTGGGGGCGTATTGCGTATTACGGAGCTGATTTCAACTGCCAGTGTGAAGGCGGCGTAAGAGATAGTAAATCTTTTCCTGGATTTTTTTTTGTGCGTTCCCGAGATTAGACCTTCCTTAACATAATGCCGAAAACCCGAAGTCTCTAGGTGGTCTGGTTGAGGAGTAGATAGAAGTACAAGTTTGGTGCGCACAGACAGAACAGAAATCATGAGTTAACAATCGCAATTTTGTCCGGTGGAAAATTGCGCTAAAAAGCAATCAGAAGTTTACAAAAATATCCAAAAACCACTAGAAAAATGTTTGAAATTTTGTTGACTTTTTGTTGACTTTTTGAAATTTTGTTGTGTACTTACTGAATCCCAAATGTACATTACTGTCATTAATTACTCACCCTCATGTCGTTCCAAACCCGTAAGACCTTCGTTCATCTTCAGAACACAAATTAAGACATTTTTGATTAAATCCGAGAGGTTTTTTAACCAGCCATAACCAGCAGCGTCATTGCAACTTTCAAGGCCCAGAAAGGTATTAAAGACATCGTTAAAATAGTCCATGTGATACAGAGGTTAAACATTAATGTTAGAAGTGCGACAAGAATACTTTTGTGCTTCCAGGTTCTACGTCAGAACACTGGCTCATTATTGGCCAGCTCCTGCATCAGCATCACTCGCATACATCATGGTGCTCATGTGAACAGCGTCGGCCAATAATGAGTCTCATTGGATTGCTTTCCATCTGCTGTGAAGGTCTCTCATTCATGAAAATCCACGCTCATTCATGGCGTCATCAAGCAACGCATTTTAGTCTTAGTCTTGACCCTGCATATGAAGATTGGGATTGAATAATTGTCCTTAAATAAAAAAAAAAAAAATTCTCTAATTTCCCTATTTATGCAGCCAGCAAGGAAACCCGTGAAAAATCTTGGTTACCATGGTTACCCATTGTTCCAAAGGGGAAAATATCTTGTAGATTTTTGGAAGAAAACATTGCAAAAAGTTTGTGTGGACAAGGAGATTTACACTTTTAAATAATGCCAAAATAAACGTGACTTTCTGATGAATTAGAAATTTAGTAATACCTCTACAAAAATGAGTCAATAAGGGCCTCATTTTTAATTGTACAATTACAAAATAATTTTCAGCAGCATTCAACACACCTGGGCCCGTATTCATAAAGATTTTAAGAATCCTCTAAGAAAACTCTTAATTTAGCTTAAAAACTTTTACGTAGGAGTCTTAGCTTAAAAGCGATTCGGGACCGATCTAAGAGCAACTCTGAGTAAGGAAAAGACAAAAACTTTCATCTTAGTAAGGAGGCGGGGTTGACCCCATTGCTATGTATGACACAATCTTTTGAAGACTGTGATTGGTTGGTTGTCCAAGAAGGAAAAAAAAAAGTGATTTTAAGTATAGGGTCTATTCTAAGCCTTTCCAATTTTTCCTATTTGATCATTCTCTCTCTCTCTCTCTCTCTCTCTCTCTCTCACACACACACACACACACACACACACACACACACACACACACACACACACACACACACACACACACACACACACACACATTATATATGTGTATATAAATCCTTTTTTTTTATTTACCATGCTGTTAATTTCCTATAAGGTATTTGATTGGCTTAGAATGATAAAAAATGTTCCACTCTTTCCAATTACACTGATTGCTGGCATGTCTATTTAAGTGGTGGTTTGAATGTTGGTTTTAATGTTTTAAACATGGAATTTTCCCAGTTGCCAAATATCGTAATGTAGTGATTACTTTCATTTCTGGCGCTATGGCATTTCTGCGCTGTGTCGGAGATGTTAGCGCGTCTCTAATAAGATCAGTCACAAACATGATCCCTGCACGATCTAATCTATAGCGTCTTATTAACTCACTGTTATCCATTGTCTGCAACACATTTCTTCTCCCTCTTCGTCTTTCTGCCATTTTCTCCGCTGCTAAAGAAACTCTTAAGCCTCTTAAAAGTCCTCGTCCGTGCTCCTAACAATTTTGACCTTAAGACCTCTTTTAAGGGTTAAGATGCTTTCTGAATTACTTTTTTCTTTACTAGGATTTTTTCTTTAATTTTAAAAGTAAACGCCCACATTTCTAAGAATTTTCTTAGAATTTTGTCACTAGGAGTATTCATAAAGATTCTAAGAATCCTCTCAGAAAACTCTTAATTTAGCTTAAAAACTTTTATGTAGGAGTCTTAGCTTAAGAGCGATTCGGGACTGATCTGAGAGCAACTCTGAATAAGGAAAATACAAAAACTTTTATCTTAGTGAGGAGGCGGGGTTGACCCCGTTGCTATGTATGACACAATCTTCTGAAGACTGTGATTGGTTGGTTGTCCAAGAAAAAAAAAAAGTGATTTTAAGTATAGGGTCTATTCTAAGCCTCCACTTTGAACTTACATGCGTAATTTTTCCTATTTGACCGTTCTCACACACACACATTATATATATAAATCCTTATTTTATTAACCATGCTGTTAATTTCCTATAAGGTATTTGCTTGACTTAGAATGATAAAAATTGTTCCACTCTTTCCAATTAGGCCTACACTGATTGTTGGCATGTCTATTTAAGTGGTGGTTTGAATGTTGGTTTTAATGTATCAAACATGGAATTTTCCCAGTTGCCAAATATCGTAATGTAGTGATTACTTTCATTTCTGGCGCTATGGCATTTCTGCGCTGTGTTGGAGATATTATCGTGTCTCTAAAAAGATCTGTCACAAACATGATCCCTGCATGATCTAATCTAAAGCGTCTTACTAACTCACTGTCATCCATTGTCTACAACACATTTCTTCTCCTTCTTCGTCTTTCTGCCATTTTCTCCTCTGCTAAAGAAACTCTTAAGCCTCTTAAAAGTCCTCGTCCGTACTCCTAACAATTTTGACCTTAAGACCTCTTTTAAGGGTTAAGATGCTTTCTGAATTACTTTTTTCTTTACTAGGATTTTTTCTTTAAATTTAAGAGTAAACGCCCACATTTCTAAGAATTCTCTTAGAATTTTGTCACTAGGAGCTACTCTTTGCATTAAGATTCTTTATGAATACGGGCCCAGACCTTTTTGGATTTTCTAAGTTTTGGTTACCTGGACTTTCAATGGTGGGACTGAAAAGTCTCAGGTTTCATTAAAAGTTTTGAAGTTTTTGGGGGTTTAGAATGACATGAGGGTGAGTAAATGATGACAGAATTTTCTTTTTTGCTGAACTAAAGAATTGCAGCAAGCAAAGCAACATTATTACAAACATCATAATATATATCTTAAGAAATTTCAGAACTTCTTAAAAGGTTTTTGTGAATCTGGCCTAGTGGCCTATGCTTTTTTTTCCTGATCCAGTTGAATAAAAGAAGCTAAACAATACAAGCAATTGAGCATCAAGACTGTAGAATCTCACACCTGAACAAGTACATGTCTGACTTTGCTTTGCATATTTTAAGTAAATATATATGTAGTACATAAATGACTTCTGTTATACAGCAGAACTACAACAATTTAATCGTTTTGATATGTGACAAAGCTGGTAGCTTTAGGCCATCATCTGTTGTTATTTATATCATCAGCCATATTTCTATGTTGTTCAGTTCTGGTGAGGATGTCCAACGGGCCAGTGTGATCATAAACCTGCCATTCCTGGTGCGTCAGAACCCAGCAGAGACCTTCCGCAGGGTGGTGCCAAAAGTCAGGGTAGGCCAAACCATGTTTCTTTCATTGATTTTTGGATTTGAGATCCTATGACTTCTTGATATGTACTGTTTGTGAATGATCATACAAAGCTCCCTCTTCTACTTCCATCAGGAAGTGCTTCATGTAGCTGGGGCGGATATGCAGCTTGCCGCAGCAGGATCTTTCCTGACCGTCCTCCAAGATGACATTGTCCTCATCCAGACACACACCCACTCAATCTTGCAGATAGTTCTACTAAATCTTGACCACAGGGACACAGGTTGTCATTCTTTAAGAAAGCTTGTAAAGCTCCTGTAGAAAAGCATATATTGCACATTTGATTATTTTTAGATTTTCTTTTTAATTGACTGCTTGAATCCTTGAAAGTCTTGTGATTGGAAGATGATTTAACGTACACTACTGTTCATAAAATGGGGTCAGTAAGATAGTTTTTTGTAAAGAAATGAACACTTTTATTCAACAAGAATGCATTAAATTGACCAAAAATGATAGTAAAGACATTTATAATGTTAAAATATTTCAGATTCAAATAAATGCTAATGCGCACCTGTTCATTTAACATTATAATAATAAGAGTTAATCAGCATATTAGAATGATTTCTGATCATGTGACAATAAAGACTGCAGTAATGGCTGGTGAAAATTCAGCTTTGCCATCACAATAAATTACATTTTAAAATATATTCAAATAAAAAATCATTATTAAAAATTGTAATACTATTTAGTATTTTTGCTCATATGCAACCTCGGTGAGCATACGAGACTGCTTTCAAAAGCCTAAAAAAATTCTTACTGACCCCAAACTTTTGAATGGCAGGGTATGCGAGAGTAAAATATGCACGTTTCTGTATATCATGGACACTGATAGATACTTCATCTTTATTTTTAATAGTGGTCAGCAATGCTTGGTTGGAGACTTTGTTGTCAGCAATCGATGCTTTACCAAAGGAAACTATCAGGCAAGAGGTAATGACAACTGCATTATTTCTCCTGCCTATCATTTCTAAACCTATGGGATATGTCTTAGGGATCAGCTGTTAGTGTGAATTAAAATTAAGTTTGCTTTGGTTGGTTGTTTGCACAGATTCTGAGTCCTCTATTGTCGAAACATCAGCTCTCGCAGTCTGTCCCGGCACGTCTGGCCAGCTGTCGCATTTTAGGAAAAGTTGTTGGCAAGTTTGAGTCATCAATGTGAGTTCTACAGTTGAAACACCACTTGTCCAATCAAAAAAGATGACAGAAACAAACTGTTTTTATAAAACTCCTAATATAGAATAATTTTCTTCATAAAGTAAAGATACACTTAGCTACACTTTGTTGCTTGTTTGCTGACTACCATGTCTACCATGGCTTCTCTCTGCAGAGTGAAGAAGGACCTTTTGCCATTGATCAGGTCGCTATGCCAGGATGTAGAGTACGAGGTGCGCGCCTGCATGTGTCGCCAGCTGGAGAACATCACCAGGGGAATTGGGTAAAAAGATAAAAAGCAGAGAGACATTTTGTTATTTGAATATCTAATGCTGCTTAAGGCTGATTTATACTTCTGCGTCGGACCTACGCCGGAGCCTCTACGCTGTAGGCAACGCGTTGGTTTTCATTTATACTTCTGCGTCGTTGTCCGCGTTGACGCGCGCAGAGGGAGAATGTGAAACCCGAGGGAGCGGTCCTAGCAGACCAATCACAGCGCTTGCGTCCGCATAGAGTTGACGCGTTGTTACATTTTTGGAGAGGTGCCCGTCAGGGTACGCCGAAGGGTACGCGCACTACACACAGCCTACGACGTAGCTACGGCGTAAGTTCGACTCAGAAGTATAAATTGGGCTTAAGTCTGAATGGCTTACTCCTGTATGGAAGAGTCCTGACCTTGATTCACAGACATTAGATAGAACACTATGCAGAAAAACACAGTATATTGTATAATATCGAGTAAAGTGTATATGATTTTAGATAAGTTAAAGAAATTCTTCATTTCCTTCCATTTTATTAACAACTTTATTGTTTGTGCTGCTCCTTCCGAATTTGAGAGATTTTCACTGACATGTTTAAACCTAGGGATGCAAGTCTTTCACAATGTGACAGACTGATGCGTAGACTTAAGCACTTTTTTTGTTAAACTAAAGTTTAGGAAGAAGTCTAACGTTTTATGCAAGCTTCACTGATTTGTTCTGTCCTAGACTGGACCACACTAAGGTTGAAGTGCTCCCTGAACTGGTTGAGCTGGCCCAAGACGAAGCCAGTACTGTGAGACTTGCAGCTTTCGACACCATCATCAACCTCTTAGAGATGTTTGACAGTGGTAAGCCACTTACAGCCCTTCTTGAATTAGTTTGATTCTTATGTTAGTTATTTTATTAAAATGACAATTCATGTAAATTCTTTAATTGATATTTTAATAAAAATGTACTCTTCATACTGTATGTGGATCAATATATTGTTAGTTATTGTTTGTTTTAATATATGAAACTAATTTTTTAAAGGATATTACCAATGTTTATATCAGCTTTTCTGCTGTGGAAGTCAGACAATCTGAAATACAGTTAAATTACAGAGAAACGGAGAGGTGTCACACTTGGGTGAAAGCGTTTGCACTTCCTGTTGTTTCACAGAGTACTGTTTGAAACACATGCTGTGTACCTGCTCATATCATCAGACGCAGCTCCTTTTTATTTCCGTATCTTAAGCACTTTGTTTTGCATGCTGGGACATCAGAATCAGATACGGGCAAGTGGCTCTTTTGTGTTGAAACATGTCTCACACTCTTTCTCTGTCAACATCTCACCCTCCCTTTTTTTCTATCACCCTCTTTCACAGATGACAGGACTTGTGTCATATTTCCCTTGGTGAAGGCATTCTGTGAAAAATGTTTCAAAGGAGATGAAGCAGTGCTGGCCTCCTTGTCCTTCCAGTATGGAAAGCTTTGTCACGGGCTTTCAGGTCAGTGTCAGTTTTCTTTTTAAGTCTTTCTGATATATTTTAGGATTACAGTCATGGATTCTTGTACCTTTTTTTTTAACAGAGTCTTTTACTGATGAGCAACACCTCTGGTTTCTGGAGTTTTATAAGAAGCTGTGTTGCCTGGGTCTGCAGCATGAAAATGGGCATTGTGAGAGCCAACCCTACCCACTGGAGCTAGAGAACAAATACGCCCTAGTGCGCAGGAATTGTGCCTACAACTTTCCTGTGAGTTTCCCTGCCTTACATCCATAACTGTTTCGGCTTGAAGTCTTTAAAGGTGAAATGTGTTTAAAGTACTTTGTACTATCCCAAGTATATTTGCAGAGCCATTTCAAGAGTGTAAACACTGTTGCTCTGTGGTGCTTTTAAAACAAAAAGTAAAAGTATGCACTTTAAAAGTTAGATTTGAGTCAGACTAAAGCAATAAATTGTATTTTTAAAATGTCATGTAGGCACTCAAATCATAACAATCTAATTTTTGCGATGTCGGATTAATACACCTACTGTAGATGATCCAATTGTAGCTTGGCTTCATCCAACATGTAAACAGGTTAATTCAGAATACGGGTGGTTTTGGTATTGAGCACTTTCTCAGAAAGACCAAGAAGGTATGCGGTGTGTATTTAATCCTTCAAATATTCAGTCCAGGAAATTCCCTGCAGTTTATTGTAAGTCTTAATGAATGCTTTTTAAAAGTTCTAAGGTCGCTTGACTTTTAAAACGTTTTTAGAATATTTGAATGATTTGAAAGCCTTTTGACCAATGAATATCTTGCACAATCATCTATTTTTAACATCTGTCAGTGGAGGCAAAGACTTCTGGAATAGCTCAATAGCTCATTTGAGGAAATCAGACCTCTGACTGCTCCATCATCAATGTCTGAAGTGCTCCTTTGTTGTTAGTGTGGTTATATATAGCAGCAGTCACTCAGAATACGTTTGCAGTCTGAGATGAAGGTGACTGGAAGTTATGTCTAAGAAACTCATTTTAAATAATTCAGAGTGGTTATCATTAAAGGACCAGTTCACCCAAAAATTTTAATTCTATATTCATTTACACAAAAGTCTGATAAAAGTGTCATAAAAGTAGTCTTTATGACTTGGACATAATATATAAGTTATTCACTGATGGTGTTTCCTTCCAGTGGGCTGCAACTGGATCATTTACTCATTGATTCATTGAATTCAAAAAGAACGATTTTGTCACCGTTCATCATGTATCGCTACTGAAAGCGTTAATATCAAGATTTTCATTGAATGACAAATAAAATTTTATTCTGCTCCCTTTTTATGATTTTTTATAATACTTTTATGGTGTTTCTATTTTGTCGTTTTGGGGCTTGACAGCCCCAGTTTTGATTCACTTTCAATATATTGAAAAAGAATTGCCAGTCATTTTTATTTTTGTAAAATGTTCTATTCTATTGTTCCAAAGTTTGGGGTTAGTAAATTTTTTTTTAATGTTTTTCCCACCAAGGCTGCATTTATTTGATCACAAATGCAGTAGTACTGTGAAATATTATTACAATTTAAGAAAAAGTTTTCTATTTGAATATATTTTAAAATGTAATTTGGTGTACTTGTATTTAAAATGTAACTATGATGGCAAAGATGAATTTTCAGCATCATTACTCCAGTCTTCAGTGTCACATTCTAATTGATGTTGATGTCTTATTATTATAAATTTTGAAAACATTTATTCTGCGTAATATTTTTGTGTAAACAACATTTTTTTTTCGTGATACATTTTTTTCAGGGTTTAAAATGACAGCATATATTTTAAAATTGTAAAATATTTTCTGTAACAATGTAAAAGTCATCAACTTATTGAATCTTTGCTGAAAAACATTTTTAGTTTCTTTAAAAAAAATCATAATGACCCCAAACTTTTGAACATTAGTATATGTTTTTAAGGTTACTTTCTTGAGCAATTCATGAGCATATTGTTGTGTGACTCGATTTCTTCTCTATTTATTTGCAGGCCATAGTGTTATTTGCAGATCCAAACCACTTCCTGTCTGAATTATATCGTACCTTCTCAAGTCTCTGTCATGATCCTGAGATTTCAGTACGAAGGACGGCAGCTGGTGGTTTCCATGAGGTACACATTTTCTCTCATTTTTGTCATGGTACACAATGAGCTTCACATTTTGACAAGTAGCAATGCCTCTGTTCAGAATGCACAGTACCATCTTCTCTAATTCCTCTGCATTAGGTGGTCAAATTGCTGGGCCCAAATGTGCATTACGTACACAAAGAGCTAATCACTTTGCTGCAGGATGATTCATTAGAGGTGAGTCCTGAAAAAAGGTTTGTGTGTATGTGTGTGTTTGTTTATTAAAAAAAGCTTTCAGGTGTCTGTAACAGCTTCAGTCAGCACAGTAATTTCTTCGGCACATCGTGTTGTGCAAGAACTTTCTTCACGGAAAGATTCAATCTTTCTCAGGACCTTTTTCCTCATTCAGAGTGTTTCTCTACTGACTGCTGAGTTCACATGAACAAATAGCCATCTGACCTTTAAAAACCTCCTGCTCGCAAGGCCAACTGTGCTTATGTAACCTTTTTATTTGGATGCCCATTAGTTAGAAAAGATACACCCTTTTGGAGTGTGTGAAGCAGGTTATTTGGTTTCATCCTTTATAATGTATTAACAAAAATGAACTACTTGTAGACCTTAAAGGTGAAGTGTGTCATTTCTGCACCACTAGCATTACTAAATGGAATTGCAAAAATAATTACAGGTTTCCCAAACACTTCCTCCTTATGTAATTTGTCACACCATTGACTGCTCAAACAAATAGAGCAGTGTTTTGATTTTGCTCATTTGAATTATTTGATATTTGAAAACGATTTCAGCGTTGAAAGCTGCACACATCTCTTTTAACACCAGACTACCAAAAATTCATGATATGCGCCAGACATGCAATGCCTACGTGTGCGTGTGTGTGTGTGTGTTTGGGGGCGCATGCTCAAGTGTGTAAGCCTTTGCGGAGGTTGCATGCAACTGTGTAGGATGAATGAATGCATTGCACCTCCCTAGCTGAGGCTAGGAGTGTGGTATTGTTTATTCTGTCATGATCCTCTGAGCGGTGTTAGTCACACACTGCATTAGCATCCGCTATAGTGCAAAGCTCCCTGAGCCATCAGACGTACAGTAGTGATTTTCATGATTAATGATGATGGAAACCGAACATTATAGACTATCTATTAAAGTCAGTGATCTCACACCAGCTTATCTCTAATTTTAGAATAGCTTCCTGGAGTTGCTAGAAATGTGTTTCTGAAACATCTGATGATGAGAAGGCTTTGTTGATTTTGTTGCTTTTGAATCTGCAGGTACTGGATGCTCTGTTGAACAATCTTCAGGAGACTTTAGAGCTGGCCACTTCTAGAGGGGAGGGAGCAGGACCTGAGAGCAAGGTACCAGCTAAGTGTGCTTTACTTTTTGATGCTTTTAGGCAGCATTATCTTTTGTGTGATCTGTTAGCATTTTAGCTTGGCCTGAAATGTTTATGGTCCTAGCAGTAATAAATCAATAAAAAAAAGTAAAAAAAAAAGTTATGTTGGAGCTGACATGTAGCACAGTTGCGCTCCGGACGACCCGAGTTCCAGTACTGGCTCGTGGCCCTTTCCCGATCCCATCCCTCTTCACTTCCTGTCAGGACAAAAATGGCAAAAATAAATATAAAATAATAATAATAAATAATTATTATAATTATATGAAATATTCTTTTTTTATTTAAAAATTATGATTATTATTTCTTTTAATTATGTTAAGTTATTTTTTCTTTTGTGCAAAATGGCAAATCACCAGTACCACACACACGATTCAGTGCCACTCATTCTGCCACTCCACTTCAAAGACAGCATGATCAGCTGCTAGCTCAAACTAAAATTATTTATGAATCCTTTCTCATCCTATTCATTCTACCTCTCTTTCTCTTGCTTTCCCTCACTCTTTTTTTCCCCAACGTCTCGTCAATAATTACAGGGAGCGTGGGCTGCTATGGCGTGTCTTAAAATGAATTGTTACCCATGAAACATGCATTTGAATGCATATAAAAATACAGTAAAAACAGGAATATTGTGAAGTATTATTACAATGGAAAATAGCTGTTTTCTACTTTTAATATATTTTACAGTGTAACATTTCTGTGATTGCAAAGCTGAAATTTCAGCATTATTACACCAGTCTTCAGTGTCACATGATCCTTCAGAAATCATTCTAATATGCTGATTTGGTGCTCAAGAAACATACTTTCTTACTGTTATCAATGTTAAAATAGTTGTGCCGTGTAATGTTTTTGTGGATACTGTTATGCTTTATAACTGTGATTAAAAAAGACCCCCAAACTTTTGAACTGAAGTGTATTTTTCACACTCGCCCTTACAGCAGGTGAACATACCGGACTTGGTGCCTGCTTTGGTGGCGGCGGAACAGAAAGAGGCATCCTCGCTGCACTGGCGGGGTCATGAGAAACTCCTGCAGTGCTACTCCTGTCTGCCCCGTGTCATCTCCGGAGACCAGATCTACTTCCGCTTCTTTCAGAGAATGTTCAACATCATCACTACGACTGTAAACTTCTTACACGCACACTCCTCCCTGTACATCCTGTCAATTGTAATTGTGTTTCATCTGTCCTTCTGTTTACGCTGTTCTAGAATGTTCTGCCAGTCCAGCGAGAAGCTGTCAGGACATTATGTGTGTTCTTGCGCTATAACCGCAAACAGGAACAGCGGCAAGAGATAATCAGCAAAATAAAGCAAGGTAAAAAGCAAAAAGCAAGATCTGCTTATTTTTGTGAATGAGATTCAGCAATTGTAGTTGGTCAGGACTGTTTTTTCTTCTGAACTTAAGAGCTTGCTCAAGGTAGAAGCTACTGGAACAGGCTGCGCTATCTGGACCTGTGTGAGATTACAATAGATCTCTTCTCCAAGTCGTATTTTTGCAAACATTTCCTTATTCCAGCGCTTGAGTTGGTCAGTGACCCCGTTGCCAACGTCAGGTGAACAGCTCACATTTTTTTTACATCTGTTATTGCGTCCTTTTTTACTGTGCCATGAATTTGAATTGCTTATTTGAATGCTTTAAAGTACTACTGCTTATTGTTTGTTTTATGTATCAAAAAAAATAAACATTCTGGCAGGTACAAACTCTGTTATATGTTACCCAAACTGAGATCCACCATCAGACCAACAGACAAACATCTACTTCAGCAGCTGGAGTTCTGTGTGCGGAAATTGTTGTGCCGTGAGAAGGATAAAGATGTAGTGGGAACTTTGCGTAAGGTGAGGCTCTCATTACTAAAGTGCGGCGGTCACATTAGCAAAGTTTCTGCAAAACTGAATGGGCAATAAAGGTTTATTGTCAATAGTGTAGCATCACTTTCAAACCAAGCAGCTTTCTGTTGGTCAATGCGGCAAATTCATTTGATCAACTTGAATCCGCAAAATCTTTCGAAATTTTAGATTGTGTGGATTTTGAGTAAAATTACAGGATTTCACTAATGAAAATGTGCTGAATAACAGTAAATGTGACTGCGCCTTATTATATACTGCACATATTAAGTATCATTTCATTAATTAGAAGTAATTACATTTTTTTAAACTGTATTATTATGTTTTCTTAGACAGTTCTGGAGCTGGACAAAATGGACATTACAGAGCCGGTATAGTTGTTCTGACATTTTTTATACACCTCAACACCTATTCTTTCTTTGAACACTAGTGTTGAAATAACTCTTCATATTTATAGTATCATAAAAGGCATGAAAGAGAGCTCTTGGACCAAAAAAAGGAGAAGGAGGAGAATCTTTTACTTGAAATGGTGAGAGATTTACCCTTTTTTAAATCCTTTTATGAAGACAAGCTATCCCAGCAAGCATTTTTGCGTTTAAAAGACGCCTAATGGCCGTCCAAACACAGCCCAGACGTCTAGGCTAAAACAAGGTAAAATTTGGGCTGTTCATGAAAATGTAATAGATGTCTAAACCATAGCGCAAGAATAGACTAGTCATCAATTAGATAACAAAGAAATGAAACACCTTGTACACCTTGCAAAAATGACATGTAACCAAATTCAAGGTTATTTTGGCTAGAAGTAGGTTACTCATAGCCGGACTATATAGTCTATAGTTAACCTAGATGGTGAAATGACTGCTATTGCTTGCTTGGATGCTAGTTATGGTTTCTTCAGTATGGTTTTGTCAGTTTTAACTCTTGACTGATCCGGCCTGAAAAGCCCATGTAAATATGCAAAGTCAAGTGTATTTATTTTCTCAGAATAAAGACAAAAATGAATTTTTAAATGTTGCTACTGTGTGCAACTTGTGGTTTTGTATCATTCAATAACAACCAATAGGAACTACTAGAAAGACAGCAGAGTGAGGCAAAGCTAACTGGAGATAAACAGTCTGAGAAGAAACGTGAGTAACTCTTTTAAACATTGGATGTTTTTCTAGCATACTACTGTAGATCTACTGTATGAATGCTCACTTTTTGGTTTGTAATGCAGAACGAGACAGCAAGTCAGGCCTGTCTGGTAGTAAAGGAATGTCAGCATCTACATCAGGAGCAACATCATCCACTTCTACTGGTTAGCATCCTCCTCTGATGCACAATAATGTTAATGGAGTTATTCAAATAAATAGCAGAATTTTTTTTGAACATATACACTGTTTTTAAAAGTTTGGGATCAGTAAGATTTTTTTTTTTTTAAAGAAATTAATACATCTGTTCAGCAATGATGCATTGAAAAGTTACAGTAAAGATGTTTATATTACAAAAAAATCACAAAATTACATATAAATGCTGTTTGATTTCTGAATGATCATGTGACCCTGAAGACTAGATTAATGGCTACTGAAAATGTAGCTTTACCATCACAGGAATAAATAAAATTTTAAAATATTAAAATACAAGACAGTTATTTTTAAATTGTAATAATATTTCACAGTTTTACTGGTTTTACTGTATTTCTGATCAAATAAAAGCATCCTTGGTGAGCATAAGACACTTCCTTCAAAAATAAAGTTAAAAACTTTTGAACGGTAGTGTACATAAACATGCAGGAAACTACTGCAATAATTTTATTTAACATTACAAATGACATAAAAAAGTAAACATTTTCTAAAAATTTCAGATTTGGAAGGTGTTTTTTTTTCCCCAACACTGATAACATTGATAATGTTTTCAGGTAAGGAGATGCGGAGGGCCAAACTAGCTCGCAGTCGTTCCCTCAGTGGCCATCCTACGACAACCAAGATGACAAACCCAGACAAAACCTTGTACGTAGCATACTCATCTTGTGTTGCTATTGCAGTGGGTTACACCAGCTGAGTTCTGTCTGGGTTTTGAAATTTGATCATGAATTTACCATGACCCATCACCCATCACCAGTAGTTTCCTTGCTGTACAAAATGTATTTATATTCACAATTTTCTCTTTAGAAAAGTGAAGGATTCAGGAAGTTGCCCTGGATCGGGAAAGAGTCCTATGCTACCATTAAATGGTAACTAATAGTATTTCATCCTTTTTAATGACGTATGCTCCTTGCCTTCAAATTTCTGTTATTCACCTGCTCTCGTTTGTTTTCCAGACGATAACCTTCGACCGCACCACTTCAATGTTGCTTCTTCAATCTCCTCCACCCCATCATCCTCCTCCATGCCCGTCCTGATCCGCAGCAACACGAGCAGCTCTGTGGATCACCGGAGTAATGGGAATAAAGACACACAGTCTAGGAAGCTCTCTGTGTACGTCTTTAATCACATTATTAATCATATAACATCGTTGGTGAAATCGCTGGCTATTTTATGATTGTAAACTGGAATGATTCAGCCAATGTGAGCTTAACTCTTTGATGTTGTTTTTCTGTTTTTGTCTGACAGACAGCGGAAGTCGAATTCATTTGGAATGCAGTCTGGGAGAGAGTGATTACCACTTTGCCTTCTGACTTAAAAGCCCCTTTCTATAAGACTTTTCATTCTGCAGCAGCAGCAGTGTCCCTCCATTTTGATGTGTCCATTCTCTTCTATACCAGAAACGGCTTAAGATGTGCTGGGGCATCATTTAAGGTCTGCATTGATCCATCTATGCCTTATTTCTCACAAAAACTCACACCATACATCATAACATGATAAACCGAGAGTTGAGGAGTAATTGAATGTATTTAATTTACTGCCTCATTATTTTGTTTCTTGTATGATAGCATGCTTTGCAAATTCTCTGTTTTATATTTTTGAAGTGGCTAAGAGAAAAAGAAGCACTATGTATTTTTATGATTGAAGAGTTTTGGAACTCTCCATCCCATCCCACCAATGAGATTGTGCCTGGTGCTGCCCAGCACCTGATTGATTAACGCCAACATCTTAGTACCCAATGAATAAAATTCATGTTGAATATGACGTGCTTTAATGAGTTGTGTTTGAACAGCCTGTTGAAGTGCTAATACAAATACAATGCTGATACTGACAAAGCACATCTCCGGAAGCAGAAACAAAAAACGTATTTGTCACATGTAGCATTATACTGTGTGTGGGTAACTCCATCACACTATCAATAAATCTCCTAAATCAACCATTCAAGAAAACACTATACATTTACAGTTATTTTCTTAGTAGACATTGTGTTGTGTCTATATTATATTGATATTTTGGTTTTAAAACATCAAAAACACTACTCACTACTGTTATATTACACAAATACATTTTAAATTCGAAGTTGGTTATTCAAGCAAAACAAGTGGTTAGGATTTGATACAGTCTAGTTTCTTACTGTAATTACACCATAGTTTCTGGTCACCGTGATTTTGCCAAGTAAGACACGTTCCTGGATCATATTTTGTTGATCCTGGAACAACATTCCTGTCCGAAAATTCTAACTCTATCCTGACCCCTAAAACTAACCCTAGCCATAACTTGGCTAGGAAAATGACAGGTGAATAATACTGATGTACAAGCACATAACCCTGGCTGTAAGCCTAAACTTGACAAACTGTAAACTTGTCCCTCAAATCTGATTGGTTGATTGGAATGTTGTTCCAGGAACATGTACTTGGTGAAATCACATACACCAGTAGTTTCTTTATACATATTTAGTTCTTAGTTGGGTCGACAACACGTCCTATGTAGAGGATGGCTTTTGTGGCCTCATGGTAAACGATGAAAATGAAGGGTCGGTTGAAAGTGAGCCTGGGAGGAAGTGGGCTCGTAAAGAGATTGGTGGAGGCGTCGGACACTGAGCCTCCAGTCTCATCCACTTCCATGGTGACCTTCTGTACCACCTGGAATCAAGCGGAATTGGTCAATGCATGCTGGTATATCACTTCTTTTACTACCATTCCATAGAATTGATATGCACATTAGATTTCAGAAATAAACCAGATTCGTTTAAATTATACAAATACAAAAATGTCAAAGAATTTTGTTTTATAATATTATAACATTGTAAAAGTTTGGGGTCAGTAAGATTTTTTTTTAGAAAAATGAATTTATACTTTCAGCAGGACCATGTGACACTGAGACTGCAGTAATAGCATCTGAAAATTGAGCTTTGCCTTCACAGGAATAAAATACATAAATTCCATAATTTAAATTGTAATTTCACAATATTACTCTTTTACTGTATTTTCGATCAAATGAATGCAGCATTGGTGAGCATTAAAGACTCATTTCAAAAACAGTTAAAAAAATCTTACTAACCCCAATCTTTTGGACAGTAGTGTACAGTATATATGCACACACATACACCCTCCTGGTTATGTCAATACTAGTTCAAATCATGGTTCCATTAATAAATGAATTGACATGGTTTTTAACAGTCTCCTTGTATTGTTAGAAAAATCTCACACCTCTGACAGTTTCAGGCTTTCATCGCTGCTGATTCCAGAGAGATCTGCAGTACTCCCAAAGATCTCTTTAATGCCCAGACTGGGCAGACTCATACTTAGTGAGTTGGACTGCTTCAGTGAAAATCTGGGCAACTGAATCTCCAGCTTCCTGAGGAGAGAGATAAAATTGATCTTTTAGAGATCAAAATAAATGTCTTGAAATTGCATGTTTCTACAGAGTGACTAGAATCTGTCAAGCATGTCATATGATTGCTCGCTTTGGCTGCTCAGCATGAGTTTGATGGAAATTTGAGTCATAAAAAAAAACAAAAAAAAAAACATTACTTTGCGAAAATGTGAGAGACTGATTACATGACTCACGTCTTTTTCAGCTTTGCAACCCATCCGCGGAACACTTCACCAGTCATGGATTCGTCAACATAGGTGTAGTCCACATCTTCATCTGGAAGAAGGACAAGCATGGCAATGCCATCCTCACAGGGCAGTTTCAGAATGCCAACCTTTAATATGGGGTCATAGGCCAGGTAGTATTTTCCTGAATGGAGCATCATGGGCACTTGCACAATGTTGTACTTGTTCACAAAGAAACGATCCTCTTGGGTGAAGGTAACGTTGAAGGGTTTCAGCCAATAACCTGTTAAAGATTGAGAGGATCATTTTCAAAGCTTATTGCACTGCTCTCTGAAAAAGTTGAATAGACATTCAGCAGTCAAATGCAAGCTGATTGTTTTGTACATTGTAATTAGCGATGCAACAATATTAAAATTTTGGCCGATAACCAATAATTCCTTAAATTTGAAAGCTGATAACAGATATATTGGCCAGTAATTCTAAATCCAAATTTTTGAGCCTGATTATAAAAACAAAAGTCTCACCAATATAAGCCATGTCCCAAGCACACAATTTAGTGTTCTCATCATCATTTTATGCAGCCCATAAGACCTTACATGTTGCACTTAACTATTTTCCTTTTTTATTTAAGTGATTCCAATCATATTTCAAGCAATTCAAAACCATCATGGCGAACAGTGCGCATCTGAAGTGTCTCCAGCTGAAGGAAAAATCCATTATTTATCGGCTTTATAATATCTGCCAAATTTTCTTTGGGCAGATAACAATCACATTAAAAATGAACATAAATCAGTCGATACCGATATGGTGGCCGATACATTGTGCATCCCTAATTGTAATGGACTATTTTTCTTAGCAGAAGATAATATATAACTACTTGGAATAGTAAGATAAAATATAAATTATGACATTAATCATTTGTTTTTCACTTACCTGTGAAAAAAGTTGCACTGATTAACATCGCCATGCTTTGTGGATCTACATTCTCCACCACGTCTTTGACTTTGTCCCCCGTTTTGGTTCTTACATAACTATCGATACTCCCTTTGGCCAACTGTCCATTGGCATAATTCACATTTTGAACATCTGCATCATAAAACTGCTTAACCTGTTTGCTGAAGCTGTCATCTGCCTTGACGTCCTGCTTCACGAAGAGGCCAGTGGCCTGGATTTGAGCAGTCGTCTCCCTCAGCTGCTTGAGTAGGGTCTGAACTCTTTCCGGCTCTCCTTCTTTCTCCATGGAGGCCACACCAATACCCTGTAGCAGCTCAGTGCGAGCAGCCCCACCAGCCCCAGCTGCTAATGTGGCTAAAGCTAAGGTAGCCCCGAGGGTTGAAACGGCTACATTATCATCACTTGAGCTAGCAATCTTGCTGTAAAGACGGGTAGCAAAGTCGGCATTCATTCGGGCAAGCTCTTCAACATCTGTGGTTTGCCCAAGAACTGACACAGCAAGGAGAGCTGCTCTGACCAAGAGGGAGAAGATGTCCATCTTCATGTTGCTCTGGTGAAAAACAGGCATTTTTATTTTTCATAATGAACAAAAAATAGCTACATTATATAGGTCTCATACAATTAACACTGTAAAACCTGACATATGAAATAATAGTCAGAACAACCTTTTTTTTTATGAAAGTTTATTGAACCTTTAGGCAACATTTTAAAACAAATCTAAAAAAAGGTTTGGATATTTTGATGTATCAGGATTATATGGCTCATACAGCATGATAGAGTGAGAATAGGGAATATGGAAACACCCGAGGAGGAAAGAAAAAAAAATTATTCAGAGGCCCAGACAGCAAAAAATATGCAATTTGGTGCAGATGTTATTTATATGGCCAAAAAGTTAGATACAATTCTGATAGCTTGTAATGTAAATAAATGAGATATTTACAACAATATAGAGTACTACTAACATAAAATGCATATCAATCAATTGTCACGATATCTACCAATAATAGGCTATGTCTTAGTAAGATATTAAATGCTTAGTTTTATGATCAAAGCTCTGCAGTTTTAATTTTAGGGGGCAAAATAATGCAATGAAATTCTGTATAACCGTTAATTCCCGCTATGTTCTGATCATGTTGATCATTTAAAGGGCTTAGAAATGTGATACAGTATGTTATATAGGGCTAAGAGACAATTACCTATATGTATGATTAATAAAAAAGAAAAGAAAAGTGAATTGGAAAACACCAAACTGACTGTCATTGTTTTGTCAAGGTAACGTTACTGATCAATAGGCATGAACTTTGAACATTTGATAGGTCACAACTAGTAAACGAACAGCAATTTGCTATTGATTGGTTCATTTATGTCTCATTGCAATGACATGGCCGTTTCGTTGTAAAAAAATCTCAAGTACTAAGATGTTTTTGTGGTTTGCGAAACCAAATGGCAGATGTATCTTACTTTTAAAGGCTGATAAACATGCAGACCTTTATCTAAAGATTGTAGTAAAGTAATCTGTCATAATCTCCAATCTGTCAATTTACTGTCATTCTCATCACAGCCAAATTAAAAAAAATAAGACAAATAAAACAGCTAAACAAAACAGCATCGTTTAAATTTGGATACAAGATGTGGAAATTTAAATTAAAGTTAGTGAACAGTCGTGATGATTACAGTGTGTTGACAGCGCAGTTACTTCAAGGGTTCTTTTTCGCATACATACTGCGCTAACATAGCAACACTGTTACTAAACATAATGGAAATGTTACATAATTCAATACAGTGTTCGAATTCGCGTGCATTAGATTCTACAGAGATGCAATCATAAAATAAAATCATGCAATCAAAATATGGCGGAGGCCATAATACTTACAGATGTTTGATTCGACGTCAGTGCCTAATATCCTTGTTAAATGACTACAGACAGGTCTGTTTTTAAATCATTCACTGCAAACACAGTAGATAAATTGTCTAAAACTAACCGTTCACATGATGTCGCTATCAATAACAAACAGAACGTACGGAGATTACGCAACATCCGCCCTTTGCGCATTCTTGATGATGTACGTAGTTTACGCATGTCTCACATTCATCGCACATGAGCAACATAAACAAAAATTATTGTTATTTTGCAGTCTTTATTTCCTAACCAGTCAAATTTATTTTTGCTTTGTGTCATTTTTTTTCTAGCTATTTGACAACTGAGTGGTAACATAATAATAATATTAACAATAATGTTAATATTTATACCTACCTATATTAACGAATGTATTCCAGTATAAAATGATTACGACGATCCAATTTGAATACCTTTCTATATAAAATCGTTATGCTGTTCACGAAAAAAACAAAAGATGTCTAGGAAAATTAAAGTTGTTTGGCTGCATTGTCTTTTGTGTTATCTGCATTGTGGGGTTTTTGTGTGTGTGTGTGTCTTTTTTTTACAGTCTATGGTCTTGAGGCATTATACGAAAAAGTAAATATATTACTTTCAAAGATTTATATTTGAGCAACATATGGAAATATACCCCTGCACACTTTGCAAAAAATAAATAAATTATTGGTCATCCTGTTTACCTTACCAGCGCGCTCTGCCAGCGCTGAGAAAAGGAACATAAACAGTAACACGTGACAATAGAGTGGCGCAGCAGGTATGACGTCAGAAACTGGAAGACTCGCCCAACGTTCCTCCGAGATTTTCCTATGGAGTTTATAATGTCCCCCCCGGCAAAACCTGACGATAATTTGACGTTTCTAGTTGATTATTAAAAACGTACGTTTTCAAAAATGAACATAACTGCTTCAAAATTCGCGTTTTCGCTATGGGTTTGTGTAATTTGTGTAAAGTATCGTAAAATAATGTTTACCACATGATTTATTATACACAATAATGTGTATATTATTAACCTTTATTAACCACAAACCGAAGATCTCGAAGGAACCCTCGGCGAATTAGTTTTCCGGATTCTAATGTCATACCTGGCTTCAGGCTAGCTATTGCGGTTGATTGAGTCGTCACTCGTCAATGATTTTTTAATCCAAGATGGAGAGAACGCTGTTCATCGGATGCGTACCTCGGTGGCGGACTGCAAGATAAGTGCAGTGCAATCTCTTTAGTTCAGGGGATTTGGGTTGGAGCAGTATACTTGTGCCTGAAAGTTAAGCATCTTAGCTTGCCTTGAAGTGCATAGCCTACTTGTAATGCAGTAGGCCTATAGGCATTGTCTCAACTTTATTTCTTATAATTAAGACTTTATTTTAAAATTCTGGCTTTAACTTGTCAGATGTCTGTCTTTCTGCATATGCAAGATAGCTGATATATATATAATTTTTTTTATAAACACACCAAATATAATAAATAAAGTAGCAATTGTAAAAAATAAAGTCACAATTATAAGTATTAAAAAAACACTATGGGTTTAATACATTGCAAAACAGTGAGATTTATATAAAACATCAGTGCTGCAGTAATGCATTCAGAAGCCATTGTTAGCACCGATAAGTTATCTGGGGGAAAACAAAGAAATACAAATTCAGCCCCATTGGCTCAGTCCATGTAAGTCTCCAAAGTAATATACGAATGATTGACTAGTAGTAAAACTGAATAGACCTAAATGAAACAAATAAAGTAAGTGAGCGAAAGAGAAAAAAGATCCTTGTTGGATCCCAAAAGGCATTTTATAGTTTATGGATGGTAATACCTCCTTAGTAATGGAATAAAGGCCTATAATTGAACCCTTTTCAGATTAACTTGAAACGTGATTATCATTAGGATGAACAAAATAATATTCATTACAGGGTATAGGCACAGGGATGCTTGTCTTCCATTACCATCTTTGTTTATAGCCATGTTTAACAGTGTTTCTAACATATTAATCCCAATTTAACTTGCAAGTCGTCAGTCACTGGAATTTCCCCCTTTTTTAGAATTGCAAAATTAGATTTTACATGAAGTGATTGATTGATTATTGGCTGTTGAGTTGATACAAATCAGTCCTGTTCCCCAGCATTTTATAATGCATTTTACATATACTATTTTCCTTTTGTATGGCACAAGGATTACATTGCAATTAAGTGCCTTTTAACTGAGATCACATTTTCAGCATCCAATATGATGTTTTTCTGTTCCAGTTCATTCTTCATTTTTTTCCCTCTTTGTGCAAATCAAGTAAAGAGTCAAAGGCTACAATGCAGAGCTGGATCTGCCTTTCCAAGGCTGCCATTGTTGAATGGCTGGATAAGTCTCAATATCCAATGTCTCTAGCTCTACCTGGCGACAGGGATCTCCTTAATGGGCACGTTCTCTTGTGCTTGCTGGCTGGTGCTTGGTACATCTATGTTGGGATCATCATCTACCTGGTAGCACTTGCCCAGGTTCTTGATGATGTTGAAGTTATAACGTGCAGTGTCTGCAATGCTGTTCTCCAGAAGCCAGCCATCAGACCTAGAGTCAGGGTCCCCTAACCTCAGCACATTTTCCATGGCTGTCTGAAGATAACGCACTCCTGTCAGCACAGACACCTATAGAGAAATGAGGGGGAAAAAAGAAAAGAAAATGAGTAGACCACAAGTGACCAACCCACATTGAAGATACTGGGTATATTAGATGGTAATCAAACAATCAGTTCTCATAACCAAAGTGTCGGATGCAGGAGAAATGGGCAGGAATAAAGATCTGAGTGACTTTTACAAAGGCCAAATTGTTATGTCAAGACGACTGGGTCAGATGATCTCTGAAATGGCAAGGCTTGTGGGTTGCTTCCGGTCAGCAGTGGTGAAAATTTTCCAATAGTGGTCTGAGAAGGGACAAACCACAAACCAGCAACAGGGTGTTGGGTAGGCTCATTGATGCATGAGGGCAATGAAGGCTATCCCATCTGGTCCAGGCAAACAGAAGGTCTACTTTGGCACAAGTCACACAAGATTTTGATGATGGTTATGGGAAGAATGTGTCAACACACACTGTGCATCACACTCTTCTGCGTATGGGGCTGTGTAGCCGCAGACCAATAAGAGTGTCTATGATGACCCCTGTCCACTGCCAAAAGCATCGGAACTGAACCTTGGAGCAGTGGAAGAAGTTCGCCTTTTCACCCGTTTTCATGTGGATGTCTGTGTACATGTGCGCCGATTACCTGGGGAAGTGATGGCACCAGGATGTACTGTGGGACGACAATAAGCCGGTGGAGGAAGTGTGTGATGCTTCCGGCCATTCATGTGGACTTAAATTTGACACATGCCACCTATACCTAAACATTGTTGCAGACCAAGTGGCCTCTTTCAGCAGGATAATGCACTGCCACACTGCACACATTGTTCAGGAATGGTTTGAGGAAAACTACAAAGAGTTCAAGGTGTTGATCTGGCCTCTTTGAGCATCTGTGGGATGTCCTGGACCTATACAAGTTCGATCCATGGCGGCTCCACCTCACACCCTACAGAACTTGAAGGATCTGCTGCTAACGTCTTGGTGCCAGATACCACAGGACACCTTCAGCGGGTCGGCACTGTTTTGGCAGCATGTGGAGGACCAACCGCTTATTAAGCAGGTGGTCATAATGTTTTGACTCATTGGTGTGAGTGTATTTATATTATATTTTAAGATAGAAGTCTCTTATGCTCACTTGATCAAAAATACAGTAAAACAGTAGCATTGATAAATATTATTACAGTTTAAAATAAGTGTTCCATTTTAATATATTTCAAAATGAAATGTATTCTTGTGATTCAGCAAAGCTGAATTCTCAGCATCATTACTCCAGTCTTTATTGTCACATGATTTATTTTAAATAGACATCTTTTGTAACATTATAAATGTCTTTATTCTCACTTTTGATCAATTTATTGCGTCCTTGCTGAATAAACATATTCATTTCTTTTTTCTTTTAATCTTACCCCAAAGTTTTGAATGGAAGTGTATCACGCTTTCCACAAAAATATTAAGCAGCTCCACTGTTCACTTCAACATTGATAATAATAAGGAGCACCAAATCAGCATAGTATGATTTCTGAAGGATCATGTGACACTGAAGTTTGGAGTAATGATGCTAAAAATTCAGCTTTGCCATCACAAGAATAAATTACATTATAAAATATTAAAATAGAAAAAAGTTATTTTAAATTTCACAGTCTTAAGGCCCGTTCACATCAAGGACGATAACTATAAAGATAACGATAAAGATATAATTCTAAAAATCGTTCTCCATATTAAAGAATAACAGAGTTCACACCACAACTATAACGATAAAGATATGAGGAACGATATCGTTGGGATCACTTTCAGAACGATTTTTTTCCAGCTGTCAAACGATAAAACACTGACAGCCAATCAGAATCCATTCTAGCAGGTCATCCATTTTCGCTACTTTGAAACCGCAGCGCGGGTGCGCGCGTGCTTATAATAAAATAAAAATAAAAAAGACCGTTATTGTTCGTTGGTGTAGACGCATATATAGTTATCATTATCGTTATCTTTATAGTGATCGTGCTTGGTGTGAACGGGCCTTTACTGTTTGTACAAGTATCTTTTATTCAATTATTCCAACTTTTGACCAGAAGTGTATAGAATATGGAATTTAATTTAGTCAGATCAATATCACACACCTCAAAAAGCCAGATGATGAGAACGATTAAGCCAATGGACTGCATTATCTGTGTGTAGTGCTCAAGCAGAGCCTGTCTGCAACCCCTTCGGTTCAGGTTCAGCTCCTCCTTCTGATAGTCATAATGATAGTGCGCTGAGTTGTTGGTGATTTGATGCTGAATACAGGGCCGAGGAGAATGCAGACCACAGCAGCTGAACGGCACCCCGTTGATCAGATACTTCCCTTCCACGTTACTCCGCAGCCTCCTGAAGAAGAGAAGAGTGCATTAAATGATGTATGGAGGCATACACAGATGAATAAGAGTAAAGAAATGTTTTGATGATGAAGGTTGATGCATTGCTCTGAAATATTAGTGTGCATTGAAATGCATATAATCCTCAGCTTTATTTCAACTTTCTGCATCATCTGGGATAGTTAAACCAAAATGAAAATGACATATGTCATCATTTACTCACCTAAATGTTGTTCCAAACCTGTATGAGTTTTTTCTTCTGTGGAACATATTTGGAAATTGTCCACACAATGAAATTCAATGGGGTTCAATGTTATTTTGGACCCCACTACCTTTTATTGTAGAGACAAAAACAGTCAAAACATTCTTTAATTTTGTCTTCTGCAGAGAAAAGAAAGTCATACAGGTTTGGAATTACATGAAGGTGAGTAAATGATGACAGAATATTCATTGTTGAGTGAACAATGCCTTTAACCCCTTAACATTAAAGTGCATTGACTAAAATTGACTTACTCCACCACTTCGCTATTGGTCATATCCAGGTAGCGGTTACTAATCCACTGAATGTGAAACCAGTCCCGATACCCTCCATTGCCGCAGCACTGAAACTGCATTTGCAGCATGTCCATTGTGCGTTTAATGTAGCAGCGACCCGGCGTGTCCGTGTCCTTATAGTAGCGCATGGCGTCACGAAGGCCTAAAAACAGCGACTCTTCCAGATCGTTGCGCATGCTATAGCACATCAGGGCGCCCACGAGGATGCAGAACGTAAAGAAAAAGGTACATATGATGTAAGGCAGCATCAGCAACTTCCATCGCAGAAACTTGGTGGTGTCCACACAGTCATAGCAGATCTTGCCCCCCAGGAAGTTGATCGCACAGGCAGTCAAGCCAACACAGATAAGCATGTTTGGCACCGAGTCGATCTCTTTTGACATCAGCTCCCGCCTCTTCTCGATCTCCACCTTTAAGAATAAGCCCAGGCTGAAGAGCGTGACTCCCGTGACCACAGACACCCAATTCAGCACCCATAAAACCTGGGCCAGTTTGTCTCTCCTTGTCTTCGTAAATGTCACTTTTAAAACTGCCATTGTCAATGTAAAGTGTTACTTTTACCGTCTCAGCAGTACATTTTTACATCCATGTGTGAAGCTCATTTTATTTACATTGATATAACGTACTGGGTAAATGGGAGAGAACAGGGAACATGTTCCACAGGGAGGAGGGGAGTGAACTGGGAGAGAAGGCCAAGAGGGCCACATAAGCAGCTTAGAGTAGGTATTTTTACACTCCTGGATGGCGGCCTTGGCTGCATAATAGTGCAGGTACTGAAATCAAGATGAAAATGTAAGAAATTAATCAACAGACACTTTACATGTAAAAATGGCTATTTAATATACATATCTGTAAAAATACTATATATACTAATATTCTGATACCATATTCTTGTAAATACTACAGGATTATTTCTGAGTTTAATGTAATGTGCAAGCTTATTGTTGTTCAGTAAGTTTAGAAATTGCATATTGAAAATTACTGAATTAATTACAGCTTAAATTCAGTCATACTCGATACACAATATCGATAGACAGATTGACAGACAGACAGACAGACAGATAGATAGATAGATAGATAGATAGATAGATAGATAGATAGATAGATAGATAGATAGATAGATAGATAGATAGATAGATCATTACAGTAGCTATTTCAAAAGAACATTAAAAAAATAATAATGGCTTGAATAATAGCTACTGTCTTTTCCATATCCCTATCCCTCTTTAACCTACCTGCTCAGATCTCATATAGGTGCATAAGGGCTTGTAATCCATAAACCTTGATTGTAGGTGTTGTCATATTCCCTTTTTTGCATATTTCTGGTAAGGTATACAGAAGAGGTGAGAAGCGTGTTTAGAGTGACTTCCGTCCAGACTCACTTTGACCTCCACATAATCCATTGATCCCTAGGATTTAACAGAACACCTCCAAGCCATCTGGGCCAATCCCAAGTGAATACCCCCCCCCCCCCAACCCCCCATGCTATCAATAATAAATAATAATATATGTAGGCATATTTATTAATATGTGAAATAACCCCCACCAACCCAAAACATGGGTCAGTTCAAGGACAAACTCCCTAATTTTTTTAGATTTGGGGTAGAACCTATAACTGGTATGTTTATGTATATTCAGACTGGTATTTGACAGTATAGCCTACTGGACAAATTAGTTTTTGACATGTAGCCTATAGCAATGGTTAGGCTATGTCAAAGATTGGGAAAAAATTGTGTTGGTCAGCTTAGAGATAAAATGAAGTTGCAGAACGTAAGAATGATGCTAAACACATCTGACAGCAGGTATTGTATATGAATCTGATTCCATTACCCCCGATTGTCTATAAAATGTGTAAAATAAACCGTCAGAAGCAAAGTAAAAAAAAAAGAAGGTCCATGTCCAGTGCTGAACTGAATATTAAATATAGCACAATTTTTGCATTTTGCAGCGTTCGATATTTTTCATATCTAAACAATGTTTGTTAACATTTAATATTTAAAATAGCTTAGGCAACGATGACAACACTGCAATCAAAAAGTAAAGAGTGCAGTGCATGCAGTGGTGACATTAGTCGTCCAATAATATGATGCCGACATTCACCGTCATGCGCAATAGCGGAATGCAGTCGCCGGAACGATGGCCGTCGATAATTTTCTCTTTGGCCAGTGCATCCTTTATTTTTTAGCTTTTATTTTCGGTTTTATCGCCGTTGTGCCTCTCTCTGAAAACGGCGATGACTTTCAGGGGAAATGCCTGCTGTTTACTGAGGGAATGTGGCAAAACGAGAACATGACGATGGGGAAACAGCGCTTTATAGTTGAAGAATGGGGACCCGAGTCGTCCTGCCGCTTCATCACTTTCGTGGGCATCGTGTCTCTCATCCTCTCGGCCGTACAGGCGTGGCGGACCTTTTTCTTCCTCTGCAAAGGCCACGACTAGTAAGCACTTACATCAAATTGATTATGAAATCACCCCAACGTTTCAAGCAGTAAATGATGTTCTGTTCTGTCCTCATCTCTTTGCAGCTCTCTTTTGCATGCCTTCCTGAATCTCCTCCTGTCCCTCTTGGTGGTTTTTATAGTGTTTGTGGCCGGTACTATCTCCAGTGTTGGCTTCAGTGGATGGTGTGATGCTGTCACTGAAAATGGGGCGATGCCGAGCAGGTAGACGGGTTTTAACCATTTTGAACTAGTTAGAATTAAGCAATATCACACAAGCAGAAGTGCTGCATTGCAGATCATGGCTGGCTGACTGTCTACAATGTATGTATACTGTGTACTGTATATATAAGATATATATAATAAATATTGGCATGGCTATGATTGTAAATAGTTCCAGAATATAGTCACTTTCTATATTACTTCTGCTTTAAATTTGGTTCATTTCTCTTTGGCAGTTGTGAGGATCTGCAAGACACAGATTTAGAGCTCGGTGTTGACAACTCCTCCTTTTATGACCAGTTTGCCATTGCACAGGTAAACATTCATCCACAAGTAATATAAAATCTACATTCACAAGCTGAGATTTTAAAGTATGTATTTCAAAATATCCACAATATGTGATATGTAAATATTTTCTTCTTTCCACAGTTTGGCCTGTGGTCGGCCTGGTTATGCTGGCTGGGTCTAACAGTGATAGCCTTCCTGAAGGTTTACCATAACCACCGACAACAGGAGCTGCTAGACGGTCTAGTTCAAGAGAAGGAGCTCCTGCTAGGTCATCCTTTACAGAGGAGTTCTTATACGTACAACAGGAACGCAATGATTTAAACATACTGTGCATATCTCACTTAGTCCATTTACACTGCATGAGCTAGTTTCTGAGAGCAGAATTAAGCCCTCAAGATAAAATGTATTTTTGTATAAAACCTCTTTCAAACATTATATATGAGTCTTAGTTAATAGATTCTTTAACTCAAATTATGTTAATTAAATAAATGTTCATGGGACACAAGGCTGAATCCAGAGCTCATATTCATTCTCATATTGCTCATATTCACTCTTATTTTATGGTATAGGACATAATGAAGACTGCCTGTGAGATATTGTTCTATCTCATGCATTAGGAGACTCAGTAAAGCGTAAATGAGGACCCTCTCTTTGAGCAGATGTCAGTGCTTTACAAGTTCACTCTTGTGAATTGTAAAGTCGACTGCAAATAGAAACTGTACTGCCTTTACTGTACATGGGAATATAATCAGAAATAAAATTGAATAATGGCTCTTAATGTGGCTTTATTCTTTAAAGGGATAGTTCACCCAAAAATGAAAATTTTGTCAGTAATTACTCACCCTCATGTTGTTCCAACCCCGTAAGACCTTCGTTCATCTTCGGAACACAAATTAAGATATTTTTGATTAAATCTGAGCGCTGTCTCACTCCTCCATAGACTTCTAAGGGACTGAAACTTGCTGGCCCAGAAAAGTTATTAAAGAGATCGTTAATGTAGTCCAAGTGACTACAGTGGCTTAATCTTAAGTTTATCAAGCGACGAGAATACTTTTTGCGCGCTAAAAACAATAAAAAATAACGATTGTCCGACGCTGGTCATGTGTGTGACGCGCTGCGCAAAAACACTACGTTAACTCACTCGAGGCCCAGAGAGAAGGAAATGAATAGTGGAATAAAGTCGCTATTTTTGTTTGTTTTTAGCGCGCAAAAAGTATTCTCGTCGCTTGATAAACTTAAGATTAAGCCACTGTGGTCACTTGGACTATATTAACGATCTCTTTAATAACTTTTCTGGGCCAGCAAGTTTCAGTCCCTTAGAAGTCTATGGAGGAGTGAGACAGCTCTCAGATTTAATCAAAAATATCTTAATTTGTGTTCCGAAGATGAACGAAGGTCTTACGGGGTTGGAACAACATGTGGGTGAGTAATTACTGACATAATTTTTATTTTTGGGTGAACTATCCCTTTAACCTATAGGACCAGAGTTTATCCTCACTTGTATACAGTCTTTTACATGTAGCCAACACACATTAGATTGACAAAATATTCGATTGCTTCTCCCTTATTATTGCTGGTCCCTTACATTATAACTTATTTATGTGAAACCTAAAATTTATTGTGGTAGTAATAATAATCAGCAAAACTATTTATAATTTTTTTTTCTTTTTTTTCCTGATTATTATGTAAAGCTGGTCTGGCTTCAAGGCATGTGCTAGTGCAACTTACCATTCATCACACCATGCATATGGATTTGCAGTTTCATTGTCTCTATCTCCACCAAGTGGCTGAAAAATAAAACTGCTACACATACAGCTAAAGGTACAAAACAGCCCTATTGACGCATCTCGAAAATAACACTAACTGCTTTATTTTACATTTTGAGATATTTATTTAGCATAACCTTGATTCAAAAAGGTTAAGAACCTCTGATGTAGTATATTGTCCATGCTCATTTTCTCAATTTTTACATTTAGATTATTTGATGACCTTTACCCTCATAACGCTCACTTCAAACGTTTTTAAAAACAGCAATAATTGAAATGTAATCTTTAGCAAATACCAAAATGAATATAAATTTTTCATACTGTACATTATAAATGTTGTGATGTTTAAATGAACCTTTAGCATTTAAAACAGATCAGTTTAGCTCTTAGTTTTTTACTTTTATATGGACGAAATTGCATAGATTTGAACATTTTAATAACGGCCATGTTTTTATAACATCGGATGTGACATTAAAATGTAGACAGAAAAAAAAACATTTCATACTGCAGTTAGGTTTTTTTAACGGAGTTGTGTAATTCCTTGCATGAATTTACTGTTTTTTTTTATGTTTAATTGTCTATTTGTGTTGTTTGTAAAGTGTAATAGTGGCAAATGAGTTTCCCCTTATTGGGATCAATAAAGTTTTTTAATCTAATCTAAACCTAACTTGACAGAATATTTCAACCATTTCCTAACATGAACCCTCAGTTAAAACTTCCTGATGATTCAGCAAAATGATACGTTGTTGTATACATGTGCAATTTTCAAATAAAATAATTTCAACAAAACACTCAAATTTATAAAACTTTATAAAGAAAGGGACATACAGTATATTCTATTACTTAGAAATGCATATGCTTCCTCTATAGCCTATAAGTTCTGAACAAACTTGCGACAGTGATTATGTGAAGTTGATCGTTTTCAGAGAACATGGGTTGTCGGTAACAAACTGGATCTTTAATTTACACATGAAAGAGCTGTTTTGATACAGATCTGTCACAAAGGCTAAAAATGTCACCAATCCTCTCAGACAATAAGAATGTGGAGGAGCGATGGTTCAGTTCAGTACGACGACATTCCACTTATCTCCCTCCCATTTCTCTATACTGTCTTAATGATGACTTCATAGATATAGCATTTGTGTCATCTGAGACCAGTTTTTACCAGTTTGCAGTTTCCTGATATGGTTGCTTAGCAGCCAAAGAAAACTATACAAATGTTCTATGTTGTGATTGTTTCCTACTATAGTTTATAGCATCCGATTTTCTGTTCAAAACTAAATCAATGTTTGGTAAATTTGAACAGCAGGTCAGCCATGGTCTTCAGGACACTCCAATGGTGGGCTAAGGCTACTGGAGACAAGTTTCATTGAACTATTATGTGAGTTAATCTTATAGGAGATTGAAGATATCACACATTACATGCACTTTAGGTAATACTTGGCCTGCAAACACCTCACTCCTGTGAGCCTTCAAAAAACAAACAAAGAAATGCGATCTGATGCTAACACCGGAACTAGCTCTACTTCACAAGCAAGTTTAGCCAAAACATGCTCTTTGAAAAAAGGGTTATATAGAAACTTCAAGGGTTCTGTCAGGCGCTTCAAATATAGTACATATAGGGGTTTTATCCATTTTATGGATTTAGTTAATTCATTTAGTGTTACTTTTAATTGAATTTGAATTACATTTTATGAATTCAACAGTTTGTAAGCATACTTTTTCATTAGAAAAAATGAAATAACCTATTAAATATGAAAGTATTATGCAGTAATTTAAGACATTTCTATTTAAATAGAACCTTTTTGACATGCAAGGCTTTTTTTAAATTCAAGAACCCTAACCACCTTTTTCTCTATTAGAGTGGGACAACACTGTGTGCTTCAATTACTTGCAAGTTTTTAGGTAGAGATTTTATAGATCAATTTCTTCTACTGGTTTATACTTAAGATGTCATTGTAATTTTGCACATAGCTTCATAGAACTCGTTGTTCATTCATATTTCAGATTGTGAATTAATAGTCTATGTATTTATACTTATGTTTTTGAAACATTTAGTATGATTTAAAAATGCCCTCTTATGTTATATGACCCTCCATCACATCTATTCTTCTGAACGCATAGGAATGTTAGCAGATAGGCTAGTTTCACTGTGACCTCAAAGAACAGGTCTGCCGTGTCAACAACAGCCTCTGATTAGACTCAGCATGTTAAAAGATGACATCTTTACAAGTATATCCTGTAGAATGGCATTCATTTGTCTTTTTGAATCCAGAGTGAATCATTTCTTGAAGAATACAGTGACATCAGCTTTAAACTTTTAGAGTCTTAAACATTAAGGCGATTGTTATTTTAAGTCTACTCATATTTCTCAATAGTATATTTTTGTACTCTCATATTGATTTTTTTTCTCTCTTATTTTCAATATGATGATATGCATTTGTCAAGCAATTTGAAACGTGTTCCAATGCTGTTTTAAATGCATTTATTCCATATTATATTCTCAAGCTGAATAGATCTAAATGTGTTCTCTCAGTTATATACTAATTGATCATACTATTTAATCATCTGGTAATGTTAAGCAAGAGGCTGAACTAATACATTGTACAAAGCAACAATAATCTTCTTGGTTTTTAACAGCGGCTGGCAACCAGTGTAATGGTGCATTACCGCAACAGTCGTAAGTCATCATATGTTTTTTATATAATTAGTCAGTTATATATATATATATATTATATATATATATATATATATATATTGCAGAAAATAGTTGAGTCTTGGGGTCACAAAAAAATGTATATTATTTTTTACATCACCACAAGAATATATTATTTTTTACATCACCACAAGATGTTCAGGAGGGTTTTAATAAAAATCCTCTGCTTTCATCCAAAAATAAACTCCAGCATATTCAGTTGTCAGACACGACTGGAACTTCAAATGGGATGGGGTTCTATGGTCAGATGAAACTAAAAAAAAAAGAGCTTCTTAATTGGCAGCAAACCCAATGTGATGGGTTTGGTGCACACAGGGATAAAAAAGTATACCCCATGTGCACAATTAAATATACTGCTGGATCTTTAATGTTGTGAGCCTATTTTCTGTTGGAGGTCCCGGACATCTTGTTCAGATACATGGTATCATGGATTCTGACAAATACCAACAGATAAAAAAATTTAAACTTGACAGCCTTTGCTAGAAATCTTATAATGGGCAGTGGTTGGATCCAAAACAGATGTCAAAATCAACACAAAAATGGGTCACAAAACACAAAATGAAGGTTCTGCCATGACCATTCCAGTCCCCTGATCTGAACCCTAAATGGAGAGTGTATCAACATGGACTTGGAAATTTGAAGGATCGAGAGATTCTGTATGAAGGAATGGTTTCTTATTTTATATATATATATATATATATATATATATATATATATATATATATATATAATTTGTTACATTTATATAGCGCTTTTTCTGGGTCCTAAAAGCGCTTCACATATGGAAGGGGGGAATCTCCTCAACCACCACCAATGTGCAGCATCCACCTGGATGATGCGACGGCAGCCATATTGCGCCAGAACGCCCACCACACACCAGCTTACTGGTGGAAAGGAGACAGTGATGAAGCCAATCAGTATATATGGGGATGATTAGGAGGCCATGATGGACAGAGGCCAAGGGGCTGATTTGGCCAGGATGCCGGGGTTACACCCCTATATATATAATTAAATTGTATTTTCAGGACAATTGATCCCCAATTGTAATTTAATATAGTAAATTACTCTTTTGCTTTGATTTGCACTGACTATAAATTAATTTTGAGTTAATTAAAGGCAGAACAACAATGCTACTATAAAATTGCATTAATAGTACAATAATATGCATAGGCTATATTAATATTTTCTTCATGTTACAGTAAGTTACAGTTTATATCTCTTCTCCAGTGACTGCTGGTTGAAGACCTTGGTTGAAAACAGTGTAAACTCATTTGACATGCATGTAGCCTATGTTTTTTTTTAAACTCCTCACTCATTAAGTGAATGAAGTAAATCATTTATTTATGAGTAAATAAGCACAGTGGAGACACTCAGATCAGTAAATTGGTTAATTTAAACTCGAAAACTGTGCAAAAAGAGTGGTTTTCTCATAAGGAAAGGCGTGTTCATAACCGGTCAAGCAAGCAGGTTTAGGGAGAACTAACCCACGCATGGTAAGAACCTCTCTGACGAGTCCAACCAGCAGGATCATCATTCCACGCCGCCCTGAGTGAGAAACCCCATCCTTTTGCTCTCTATAAAAGCATCGTGTTTTCGGAAAGAGATGTGCAGTTTGTCTGTGCGAAGAAGATCTCTTAAAAACGGAGAATGTCGGTTTCAAATGTTTGTTTTTTTCCAAGCAGGTTTCGAAGATGCCGGATCTATGGCGTTCACTCTACACTGATTTTCCTCGGTGACCTGTGGCTTCCTCTTTGGCCGAGTGGTTCTCAACAGTTCAACAGTTCTTTTGAAAATTGTGAAATGTTCAGGACCACTTGATCAGACGAAGGGAAATTTCACCGTTGAGTCGTCTTTGTTACTTTGTTAAAATCAGGTTTGTTGATGAATTCACTGTGATGACATGCGTTGTTGGCCTAGCTCTCTCTCTCTCTCTCTCTCTCTCTCTCTCTCTCTCTCTCTCTCTCTCTCTCTCTGATTTGTGTGAAATATCTGATTGTATGGCTTTACATTTAATCTTTTGTATTTTGATTGAAAATAATAAACCTAATTTAAAATAAAACCTTTACTCTTTCTTATTTTGATACAAACAGGACAGCTTTAGTGTTTACCTTTGGCACTTTTAGTAGCAATTAGGCTAGATGTAGTTTTTGCACTAACGGTAGGCTACATCTTATTTTTAATGGGTTTGAGGTAAGTTTGTGTTTTGTTTTACTTTTAATTAAACGCGTTAGAGTTTACGCGTTAAACCACATTTTTCAAATTTTGACAGTCCGTTGATGCAGTGAGATCCAGGCAGACGAGTAATGATTGTCAGACATCAAATTTTAATAGGTAGGCTAATAACAACTTTTATTAAAATGTAAAATTACAGAGAGAAACAAATGAATCAAGTAAATTTTTAAAATTGTAAGCTTGTAGTTTCAAGATGAGATAGACATATTAGGCTAATAAGTATTTTATCTAACAGAAGTTTGTGAAGATTATACAGTATAGAGAAAGAACGGCCCAAAGGAAGACGTTTGAAGAATACAAGGAGAGCAAATCGTGAAGAAGCAGCAGCAGAAGCAGCAGCAGCAGCAGCCCTGAGTCTTCTGAAATTAAACATTTTATATGCATTGACTACGTTAAACTACTAGTAGGCCTACCTATTGAAGTTCTTTTGTAGCCTACTTGCAATCATTTAATGACTCAAGATAAACTATGCAGGTCTTCTTATGGCCCTTAAGGCACACGGAATAACTTAAGCAATTGGAAAATCAAACATATCAGAGTAGGCTTTATGCTAGACTATAAATAAATAAAAGCAATTACATAAAATAATGATCATAGCCTACATAAGGAATATAACGACTAATGATAAATAAATTAATAATAATGACTACAATTCATAAAGTAAACATTAATAGGATTCCTAAAAATGAAAAAATAAACTAATACATTTATTACATTATTTAATAAATTAATGAATAAATTTGAATACAAAGAATTTTGAATATACCAATAATCAACTCTAATAATTAATTTTAAAGGAAAATATCAGATAACTAAATAAGTAAACCCACTTTCTGCACAGTTTTCGAGTTTACTCAGGTTTGTTGACGTTCAGAAACGACTTTAAGAGTTTCGAGCAGATATTCATCAGGTGGCCATTAATGGGAACATGGCCAGATAACATAGTTATGAAAACAGCTGAATTCCCCTGGGATACAGGGCATGTGTGACTCCAAGGACCACTGGACATGATACAAATTAATTCAACTTGGATTATAAAGATCTGACCCCCATAATCCCATACAATAAAAAGCGAACACAGAACGTTCCCCTGGTATTTCCGTTTTTTTTTTTTTTTTTTTTTTTTAACGTTAGGGGAATGTTCTTTTTATGTTTTATTTTTTTGTAAACATAAAATAACGTTCTCAGAACATTGCAATGAGGTTATTTTTGAATAACCTAAAATAACTTATACAGAACGTTCCCTAATGTTATGGCAACCATAAAACAACGTTCCCAGAACGTTGCAGGGAGATTATACTTTTAGATAACATAAAATAACTTATACAGAACGTTACTTAATGTTTTTTTTTTTGCAACCATGAAATAACGTTCCCAAAACATTTTTTATTAATTTTCAAACGTTATTTTAAAAAAACGTTAGGAGAGCGTTCTTTTTAGGTTTTATTTTTTGTATAAAATAACGTTCCCAGAACATTGCAGAGAGGTTATTTTTATACAACCTAAAATAATTTATACAGAACATTCCCTAATGTTTTATATATATAGCCTATATATATAGCAATAAGAATTTATAATTCATTTGAATAATTACAAACTACTTCTCAGAACTGGTAGACATTGATTGATGTTTAATGCAATGAAATAAATGCAGAATCCACAGTTTAAACGTGTTAATGATCAGATATGGATAACAGAATGTTATAAATCTGACTTTTCGTAGTTGAAAATATTAAACTATGTGATTAAGCAACGTGAAAATACAACCATAAATCCATTCCTTTAGTGCGGGTGTGAAACGTGCACGTGCGTGACTTTCCACCCAAACCAGTTCAGCGGAAACCCCGCCCTGCAGCCGATTCTTAAGATCGTATTGGTCACGTTAATCACAGTAATGAATGCCTACACCAAACACTCATCCCTAAACCTACCCTTAACCAATGAAATTAGCTGCAGGGCGTGATTTCTGCTGAAGTGGTTTGGGCTAGAAAAAAATAGAAAAAGAAAATTCACGCCCAGCACATGCTTTCTCCAATTTTACAGTGCTAAATCATGCAGTTCGTCATCTGATGATTGCAACATGACTGGAATCAGTTGTAAGAGTGTACACAGACCAAACACTGCATAATATCCATCTGTATTATATCAAATTTATGAGGGGACACTTACAGGTGAAAGGCAACTGACCTGTGCTAGTTTGCACTTTGTACGCAATACTGTGCTAAAGTGAATCCTGACCAATCAGTTGTAGGTTGAGGAGACAGAAAGGTGTGAATGTCTGCTGGGAAAATACAACAAACCAAATGAACTTAGTGGCGATCACTTCATGGTGCACAATATATCCATCCAATAGTAGACGAACCAGCAGAAGCAATTCATTATGTCAGTCTTGATGCTTGCAGTGCATTCCCATTTGAGAACGTTTGCCAAAGTGGCCAAACGGTTGATGGCGATTTCAAATTCTCCACAGATTCAATCTGTTGACCACAAAGTTCAAAACCACAAGACTGAACAATACCTTCGTTCTTGTTGAGGAAAGAGTTTTTGAGGCCATTGAAGAAAGATGAATTGGATGAGTCTGGCTCCCAAATGCACATCTCATTAGAAAAGAAGATGAGGAAACAGGTAAGATGTTTACAATCGCATACATTAAAATAGTGAACCATTTTTGGGAGAAAAGTTTATCTTCAGATTGGCTTGTTGCGATAATCAGTGTTACACTGACTTTTTTTTATTAGTTTATCTGTTATAACAAGCAATAATAATGTCAGCTGCACGCAGAGGTGGAAGTAACGAATTACAACTACTCGCGTTACTGTAATTAAGTCGTTTTTTTGGGTACTTGTACTTTTTTGAGTATATTTTTAAATCTGTAATTTTACTTGTACTCAAGTACATATTAAACTAAGTAATCTACTTCGCTACTTGTAAAATCACATTTCGTTACTGAGTACAATTTGAATTGATATTCAAATCTTTGACCGGCATTTCGGTAGCCAATAAAAATATTCGATCGGAAACGGACCAATAAAACCCCTGATATTTGGACTGAATTAAGCAGCCGCAGTCGCATCAGGTTTTGGAGAGCTGATCATAAGTGAAGGAGGCGAGGAGCTCAGAGTGATTAATGGCTGGACTGAAAGTTTGGAGAAACTACAATCTACATAGTAGTATTGTCAAAATATCTATATTTTGATACATATCAATATTGAAATATCTGTCAATACTCATTTTGGCTTATACACCGATACGAAACCAGCTGCGCGTTCTCATTCTCTCATCTCAACGACAGCGAGAGCGAGTTTGACACACCCGCCTCCTCTCAGCGCGGGATTGCAGGTAGGCCTATTACGCATAATTTTATTAATACCTGCAAGTTTCTATGGCATATTTTAATGGCAAATGTCACGAGTGCAATATTATAACGCGAGGGCACATTCATGTAATCGCAGAAAACTGGACGCGAGCTCGAATGAACTGGACTCGGATATTGAGTGTGCGCTCTCGGACTGTGTCATATCATGTGCAATCGCGATTCGCGAATCTCTCCAAGTGGTTCTCACTGCAGACTCAAATGACGTCCAGCTCCAATCTCTCCATGCTCTTGAATTAAACGTTGTCAAAAGTTATGAAAAATCTAGTCTTTTTTGCAAATTAAATTCAGTTTGAAATCAAGCTTCCTTGTGCTGTGTGTGAGCTATTGCAACAGTTAACGTTACCCTATTGTAAAGACAAATACACTGAGTGAGTAAATATTGAAGTTAGATTATTGTAATGGTTATTGATCAATGTTTAAATATGTAAGCAAAAGCCTAAATTAAAATATCACTGTATAAAGTGGACGTGAATTAAACTTTTCCATTCAAATAGATTACTGTTACAATGAGTGTTGTTCTTTCAATGCTTGAAAATAATGATTGCCTTGACAAAATGGATGGACAAAAATGTAGATATTAAAATATTTAGTATGTGGTAGTTTTCCCGATGGTATTAAAAATTATAGGCTAGGTCTACTGAATACTGACATATTTCAAGGTGTCATATATTGAAGTTAGAAATTCCAGTATCATGACCACTTATTAATGTCCTTCGACAATAAGGTAAAAGCATGTTAAAAGTAGCTATTTTCTACATAAATCTATGATTTGGTTATATATTTAATGGTAATACATTAACTATCGCCAGCTAAAAAGTAACGAGTAACTAGTACTCAGAGTAGTTTTTGAGAAGAGTAATTTGTACTTCTACTTAAGTACTTTTTTGACACCAGTACTTTTACTTGTAATTGAGTATTATTTCAGCAATGTAACGGTACTTGTACTTGAGTACAAATTTTCAGTACTCTTTCCACCTCTGGCTGCACGTTCTCGCTTTCTTCTCTCCAACGGCGAATTGACACAAACCCGCCAAAATGAGTGGCTTAATGTGCTTAAACAGTAAAATACACACAAAATTATTTCAAAATGCCTGTAAGTAGTTAAACACAGTCAGTTTTGGAACGTAAAAAGTTGAGAAAGATAAGCATGTTCTTGTGTAACAGTATATTTGATCCGTGCATAAACTCTTAAAGTGACAGCAGTCTAATATTCCCTCTGCTGTCTGCCATGTCTCTGCTCCTGACTGAATATAGATTTTGTAACTTTAATTGTAAGCATTAATCTGTATTTAATTTTTACAATGAAGACTATCCAGTGTTATTTTACATTTGATTACTTTAATTTCTGTAGTATTTCTTACCTGAAAACGAACATATTCTTAGACTCACCTGAAAAACTTCAAGTTGTGTATATTTCATATCTCTCTTTATTCTATTGCATTTATTTATGCTGAACAAGAAATGTTGGCATCGGAATTGGCAAAGAAAATTGCAATTGGTGCATCTCGAAATATTACTTTTATTATTTTATTATTATCAGGACCCGCAAATATTACCACATATATACATCATATTCAACATTATATATAGAAGTTTAATGTATTGTCACTGAAACTGTATATACAAAATGACTAAACACACTGTATTATGCATGCCAGGTCAGTAGTTGGCGATGTCACTTTATCAAGAAACACCACAGAAACATGTATGTGCATGATGTCACCGTTTCCACACATTCACGTTTTTGTTGTTTACACGTAGATGGTGAAGGCATCATTTTCAAAACCTTGCACTTTGAAACCCTTTTTCAAAAGCTTGGGTTTTCAGGCCCCCAAAATGCCGTCGTCGTGTGAATGAAAGGCCAAAACGCATAAAAAGTTTTCAGTTGCATATTGTATACTGTTAGCTATACATCTCCAAGTCAGTGGTGGGATTTGGGAAAAGTGCAGAAAAAGAATTTTTGCCACAATACACTGCACATAACACTGAACTCGAAAATTAAGATATTGGAACAAGAAATTCTTCAGCAAAGCTACAATAACAAAGGAGGCAGATTATTATTCTTTTACAGTAACAGGAGAAGGAAACTCTTGTGAGAACAAGATAAATTAAGCTACAATGAAATGGATGCTCCAATTGCATTCTTTTTTGGACTAGAGAAAAGTGCAAGAGAGCAAGTAACCATAAACTGAAACTTTCTAATGGCAATGAAACTACTGATCAACGAGAAATGATAGTTTCTGATATTTCCTTTTATGAGAAACTCTTTCAGTCAGAATATTGTGTTGAATCAGCAGTTGAAGAACTATACTTCTAGATCTTCCACAGTTGTCAGTGAAAGAGAAGATTGAGCCAGGAGGGATTTCTGACTTTTTCTGAGCTTTCAAGTGCTATGCAGGAGCTAAACAGTGGCAAATCATCTGGATTTGATGGTCTTTCTGAGTTTTAAAAAAGCTCTTAAAATGTGCTTGGACAAGTTTTGTATAACGTTTTCTAGAGTCCTTTAACCAAGGTATCCCACCCTTGACTTCTCAAACAGTGGTGCTGTCATTATTATACCCAAAAAGGGGGATCTTGGATACTTAAAGAATTGGCGTCCTGTGTCATTATTGTGTACTGACTGACTTTAAAATACTGTCAAAAGCTATAACCAATAGGTTGAAGAAATGTACTGCAACTATAATTCATAACGATCAGTCATACTGTATCACCAAAAGGAACATTTTCGTCAACCTATTTTTGTTGAGAGACATTATTGCAGTTGCCAAAAACCATCAAATTGATATTGGACTCTTATCAAGACAAACCTTTTGACAGAGTGGGCCATTTATACTTACTAAAGACTTTGAAGGCCTTTGGCTTTGGTCCACAATTTGTCTCTTGTATTAAACTGTTATATAGTGAAACATCTAGTATGCTTAGAATGAATGGTTGCCTGAAGGCCCTGTGCAGTCACGAGAGGCATACAGCAAAAATGCGTCTTTCAGGACTTTTATATTCAGTATCTTTTGAAACTTTAATGTCATCTTTAAGGAAACGATCGATGGACTTGGTGTTCCAATGTTTCCAGAAATCCCACCTGTAAAACTCACAGCATATGCAGATGATTTAACTGTATTTATTAGAAACATTAGAGGTGTATCTATGTCTTGTTTTGTTTTGTTTTTGTTCTTGTTATCTCACAACAGGTGGAGACAAAGACATTTGCAGTGGTTGAATTTTCAGATGATAATTCTGTAGAAACAAGGCAGTTGATAAAAAAACAATGCAATGCCTGACAAGCATAAGTGGAGGTGGTTCTTGCAGAAGAAAATTTGGCAAAAAACAGATAAAACCCTGCATTACCTACATTTCTTATGAAACTTATTTAAACATAACATGACAAAATTTGTAAAATGTAACTGAATTATAGATTAATATCTTACCCTCATGTTCTTTTTCTCTATCTTTTTTATTTTAGTTTTAGTTTTCAGCTCACTCTTTCTCATTTGTATTCGGATGACATTGAACATATTGTTAATACATTTTGTATATTGTATACAAAGTTGTATGTCATAAACATGTCATCTCGGAATTTTTCCAAAAAAAAAAAAAAAAAAAGTAGACTGTGGAGCATATCCCAGTCGGGTAACTTTAACTTTGTCACAAATGTGTACACATTTAAGGGAACTGATTCCATAATTTTCAATTTCTCCTTAGACTAACGCACAAAAGTCTTGAAGAAATTACAAGAGTTCTGTGAGAACCAGCAAGAAATCCTTACAATGCAGAGAAGAATACTGGCTGCTGTGACTGTGCCAGAGGTAGAGAAATTTTGGAAAATGGGACTTGTCAAACTGTAGAAGAGCTTAAATAAACAGTTTGACACAACATTAGAAAATAAAGAGAACAGGACAAAGATGGTAAGAAATATAGCAATTAAGCTGTCAATGTTTATTTACAATAAAATGCTCACTCAGTTATGGCATCATTTTGAACCGTAGTATTGTTACATTGTGAGTTTACTTAAGTTCATATGGTTTTATGGTAGATAACTGTCATCTTGTTTATATATATTTTGGGTGAACTACCTATATGCTCCACTGGGGCACAAATCCAGGTGCAGCTGTACACACTGTTGCGTAAGGTGGCCACCAATGAAGTCCTGAGTGCCTATAGTCTGAAAAACAAAACTAGCCTTCCAAGACCTCAGGATTTGCTCTATTATATAGGAAAGTTTTACTCTAGCTTACAATAAATAATTTTTAATATATTTATAAAATATATATAAAAAGTAACTGTTTTGCATATTACATTGTAGAATGAAATACTTTGTATGCTTCCAAAACAATTGGATAGTAATCTAACTTTAAATGTATATACAATGCACAATTACAATGCAGAGATGATTTGATATTTTACCAGAAATTATTTCATTCCATTTCTGGTCCTCATCCTTGACATTACTTTGATATTCCTGGCTTGCTTCTTGTATATTTTCCTTTAACAAGGCAAAGTTCTCAGTTGGTTGATCTAAAAAGTTTTTTTTTAAAGAGCACCCAATGATGCTTCAAAAGAAAGAAAGAAAAAAATCTGGCTATAGGCTACACTGTATTATCAATACAATAAAAGAATGGTTACAGGTGAAGTAGTGGGATGAAATGAAAATAATTCATTAAACTCATTTGAGAATGAGAAGGAGAAGGAGAGGGAGAGAGAGGCGGAGGAGAGGAGAGGAGAGGAGAGGAGGGAGGCGGAGACACCGTCGCAGCTTTGAATTGATCCACATGGTTAACGCTTATTTTGTTTGGATGTGCTCGCGAGTCTGGAGTAAGCACGAGCAAAAGACGGAGATGGTTAAACATACGCGGAAGCATCTGAAAGACAACATCATTTTAAAAATTACAATTTATTCTGATGCCTGTCACATGGTTTAATTTTTATTTTGGTAATTAGAAATTGACTTTAAACCCCAGATGAAAACAATATCCCATGGCTTTACGTGATTCAACACAAAATGCATGGAATATACAGCAGAGGGAAACACCTGTGGAACTTGACAGTCTCCTTTTGGATACCGATACAATATTTGGACTGACCAGTCATTATCTGAAGAGAAAACAGAAGGTAATAACTCCTTGTCCGTTTGCATGTTTCGTTAACTTCATAGCCTAGCTAAGAAGCCTTTATATAGGCTAGCTGTCAAATATCACAGCCAAGATGCTTAGCTTAGCTACCTTTTAAACGAAAACATGCAAAAATATAGGCCTATATTTCAGCACCATGACCAGCGCCCTCGAAAAGACCCATAAATGTGAGTCTACTGTAACCACAGTCTATAATGTCATGTTTTACATCTCACAGACATGTAAACCACTTTCTTAACAACAGTGAAGGGGTAAACACAAAGAAACGCACGTATACTCAAAATGTAGTCTAAAATAAGCCTCTTAACATTTCTAGACCAGTTCACGCATTTTTTAGGAGTAAAATATTTGTTATATTCAACTCCACCAAGAAATAAACTTCCATAATCGACTGTTTTATGGATATGCCATTGCAGATAATGGCCATGTGGTGGCGCTAAAGTAATAGTAAATAGCTGACCACCACACTGAAATTACACAACATGATGGTGTGCCTAGCGCGCGCTCATACAGTGCATAAACGCACACAAAATAAATTGTGACAGAAAAGAGAAAAATTATACCGAAAACTATTTAAGTGCCAGTAGGCTATAGGCTACTGGTAATTGCAATATACACTGAATATAACATAAAATAAATTGATTTTCAGAAAGACATTAGGAAACATTGACTTCTTGTGCACACAGCGAATAAACTCGTGAGAATGAACCACGATTCGTGGCAAGTTCTCATGACGGTCCCATTAACACCTGAGTTTCTTTAAGTTTAGGAAAATTAGGAATGCGATTTGAGAGTTTTTCTAAAGTAGGCAATTTTACTCAGCTATGGAATTTATTGCAGTAATATATAATACATACATACGTCTATACTAGTACCACCGTATTATGCATTAAAACAGGTTACATGTCTCCCCTACTCACAAGAGAAGGATGCGCTTTCAATATGAATCAGATTCAGGAGCGCGCTGTGTGAGCTGCGATTCTGCTCCGCCCCCCAGTGACTCAATATCAGTCTAACTGATCCCTGAGTTTAATTCATTTATCGTCAACATGGGATTGAGAAGAGCGCCAACTTGCAAGACTGGAAAACCTAAACTTTAGAAAAACTAAACTTTAGAGTTATAAATTACAGTTAACATCAATGAAATGGATAATTTACAAATCTCTCAGTGAGTCAGACTCTGTTTGACACGCGGGGACATTTAAAGCCAGAAACATGCACTCTCATTATTGGGTTCAAGGTGGAGGACGCAGCCCAGATTTCAGGAGGTTCACGGTGAGATAATAGCATGATGCAACTTTTCAGAATGTTTTTTATTTTGTTTTGAAGTTCTTAACATTTGATTCATGAAAGCATGCATTGATTCATGAAATATTCTAATGTTCATTCATAATGTGTATCCTACTGGGGCAAAAATGCTTAAACTAGGAAACTTAGTTTGGTGGTCTTAGCTGATCTTTGAATTGTCTTTATTGTCCACCGGACTGGAAATTTGTCTTTTGCTCACCAACACATGTTAAACCAACTACTGAGAAACTAATAAGCAATAAAACAATACAAAGACAATTGGTCACATTACATAAAAGTATAGTTCATGTCACTTTCTGTTACTTTACTAATCACTGGCAGAGTTAATCATTTTAATGGCATTTGGGATGAAGGACTTCTTGAAAACATTTTTATTTGCCAGAGGAGCTCAAACTGGGTGAAGAGAGGATGGGATTGGGAGGTATCTGCCAGAATACTCCTCACATTCTTCCTTGCCCTTATGTGAAAAGTTGTGTTAAGGACTTCTGGGGCGTACCAACTATTTTACTTGCCATTGATACAATTCTAGAAAGTTTATTCTTAAACCTACAAGTGACCTTAAGGAGATGAAAGGTTAGAACACTCTCAACAATAGATTTCTACACAAGTCTTAAAATATGCTGACTAACACCAAGGCCGCTGAGTTGTCTGAGAAGATAGTCGCCGTGACCATCTTTTGAAACCGTGCTCTGTATTTCCAGAGAAACTCACCTGAAGTCCAAAATTGTACCAAGATATATAAAGTTTTCTATAGGCCAACTAAGTCCATGTCGTCAGGATATTTAAATTATCTAAAGGTTTTCTCGTTGATCATAAATAATTTAGGCCTGGCCAGGTTGATCTGATGGCCGGTTTTAGAAGGCCTTGGGCATTTTTCAGCTGGTCAGGCTGGGAGAACAACTATCTTAAGTCCAGTGGCCAGTTGCATAAACGGCATAGACCTTTACTTACATAAAAAGGTAGACAGCCTATATGATTATTACAAAAATATTTTTGGGCTGGTTTAACCTGTTTTTTAACCTGGACAATGTTTTTGTGAGGACCATATTACAGTCTTACAGTATTTTTCCTGTTTTTTACACACTGAAAAAAATCAACAAGTTATGACAACATATGTTTATAAATTGCTTTAACTCATCAAAATAAGTTAAGCAAATTTCAACTTTTTTTTAATATAAGTTATACAAGATTCAACTAAAATTTTAAAGTAAGTTTAATGCAATTTAAGTTGAAATGACTTAACGCTGCAGTCTGTGACTTTCTTTGTGTTCAAAATTTACTAAATTTATATAATAAGCGAGTACATCATGAATCTATTTTCTAAACTGTGTTTTTTGTCTTATCCTGAATCACTACGGTATGCTTATAATATGTTTTTATATAAGGACCATTTTAGACGGGTACTAGCGGTGTAGTCCAGTACCTGCGTGTCTCATCATAGACAAAAACAGAGAGAAGTCGCTCCGACTACAATGTTCTTCCACAAGACGCATGCAGTTCTGTTTATTACCCGCTAGAGCCCCAAAAGTTACAGACTGCAGCTTTGAACATCCAAGTTGATTGTACTTAAAAAATAAGGCAGGAACTTTTTTTCAGTTCAGTATGCAGTTTATTCCATCAAACTCTTTTCATTCATCTCTCAGTTTGAATTCTTTTCTGCTCTTTTCTCACACAAGGTCGTTGAGGTATCAGCAAGCAGTGAATCAGTGCAGAGTCCAGCACTCAATCCCAGGAAAAGGATTCACTCGGCAGAAGAAGTGCAATGCGGCAGCCGGCCAAACCCGGAGGGTGCCGGTTCAGTGTCCGTAACGGAGTTAAGTTATTCCGAGGACAAGCACGGGAGGGAAAGCCTGTGTCAGCGATGTCAAATCATCGCGAACCAACTGAACAGGCAGGCGCGTGAGCTGGCCGAGCCAGGAACTCTGAAGGTTTGTGCATTCAACTAAACCGTTAAAGCGATTCGTCTCAGGGCCTGTTACACCATGAAGACAGTGACAGTGGTGTAGAAATAATTGTTTTAACCTTTGCAGACTAAACTGTAATTGAAGGCAATAAAAGTTCTAACAATTCCCACTGCAGTCAGATTAAGTCATTTAGGAGAGTTAAAAAACATTTAAAAATAAAAAAATAAAACAAATTTACTCACCCTCATTTTGTTGCAAACCTGTTTGACTTTTCCTCTTTAGTGGAACACGAAAGAAGATGTTCAGCAGACTGGCAGTCTTAGTCTCCTCTCACTTTTATTGTAAGGAAAAAATATGAAAAAGAAAATGAATGGTGACAGAGACTGACATTCTCCCTAACAACTCCTTTGTGTTCAACAGAAGAAAGAAATGGCTGCAGAACAACATGATAGGAAATGCTGAAATATTTTTTAATTTTAGATGAACTATCACTTAAAAAAGCCTAGAATTTCCTTATCAGATTTTGACACACACACACACACACACACACACACACACACACACACACACACACACACACACACACACACACACACACACACACACACACACACACACACACACACACACACACACACACACACACACACACACACAACCTTTCACTGTCATTAGAGTAGTGAACTTTCTATTCATCAAAAGATCCTGATAATTCTTTTATCACAGTTTCCATAAAATATTAAGCAACTTTATTTTCTTAATTAAGCAACAACTATTTTCAACATTGTTAAAAATAAGAAATGTTTCTTGAGCAGCAAACCAGCATATTTGACTGATTTCTGAAGGATCATCTGACACTGAAGACTGGAGTAATGATTCTGAAAATCCAGCTTTTAAATTGCACTTTAAAATATATTAAGATATAGAAAAGAGTTATTTTAAATTGTAATACTATATAATACTCTTTTAACCATTTTTGATTAAATAAATGGAGCCTTGGTAAGCATAAGAGACTTCTTACCAACCCCAAGTCCACATATAAATACAAAAACATCTCAAATATACAATATGCATATAAATGTAATTAATTATTTTGCATTGCAAGTTCAAAACACCATTTGACATGGACACCTTTGGACATATCGCTATCATTAGGGAAAATACTGAAGAAAAATCTTAGACTCGTCTGCCCACCGTGATTCCAAAATAGACAAAAAAAGTCAAAAAGATTAGTGTATTTGACATAGCCACCAGCATTCACACTGTCCACAATGATTATTTTAGATGATAGTGAGAAATATTACAGGTAAAACAAATTTCAATGACCAGTAGAACCGTCCAACTCAGCAGGATTTTATGGTCCCATTAATCTTGAGTGATGACACACTTCGAGTGGCTATATTCAAGAGAAGAACCGCTGAGATGAATGTAAGCAGTCATGCCTATCATTGATGATGAGCACTCTGATGATATTAGCTGTCCGGGCAGTGCATAAAGAGAAGGTTGCAGCCCACCATCGTGTTTCAATGAAGAAGCAGCTCAAACTAAACTGCAAGAAAGCTAGGTTTATGGCAGAAACTTTTAATGAAAATCTCCAGTGCCTTTGTGACTGGTAAACTTACAAAGCTAATAATTTAATATTAAATTGAAGCCTCTGAGCTCATTATCTGGAGTTGGAGATTAAACATTGTCATTGACTTTTAGATTTGACCTACTTGTTTCCTTTGTTATTTCTTACATTTCTTATGCAGTGACATCATTATTTATAGGTGTTTATATACAGTATATATTGTCTTGTTTCCATGCTTGTATACAGCAGCACTTGGTTGCTATTGTTCTTAGGAACAATGCATGTAAAAGGAGGTGTAGAAGTGATAGCATCTGAAAAGGAAGTTAAAGCAACCTAACTTTTACTACTCAATGAAAGTGTGATCCTGTTGGCTTGGTAATGCATTTCCTCAAATTGCCAGAGGCTGTGCATTCCTTCACGTTGACTGGGCATATAAAGTGTTGTTGGACCTCCTGTTTTTGAAGATTTGTCTTTTAAACTCCCGGATAACAGGGAATGTTCTCAGAACTTTGGCTAACATTCTGGCAAGGGTATGAACAAACATTATTCCAGTAACGTTAATAGAACATTCATTCAAAGTTATCAGGTCTTTAATAATGTTCTCAAAACGTTTGCACAAAAACATTATACATCATTTAATGAACTTTTTTCCTGAAACGTTATAGTTGTATATTCGTCTAACATTTTTTTGTTTCTGAAATTTTTAGAGAACATTCAAAAGTTACATTCCCATAATGTTTGGGAAATTATATAGAATGTTCTTTCATGTTCATGTTACCCTTAACATAGCCAAAAAACCAAAACAAAACAAAAAAACCTTTAAAATGACTGGACTTTGGAACGTTCACGAAGACATTCAGAAATAGCATTAGCAAAACATTTTTAAAACATATTTATGATAGACCAGCCACAGGGATGAATAGTTCGCAGCAGGCCAGCACTTTTCAAAATACTGTATCCCAGTAGAATTTTAGCATCATCTTCTCTCTGGAAAGAATATGTGTTGCTTCTTTATTGTGGTAGGTATTAAATAATAAAAAAGACCATGTTTAGCTAACACTAGACAGTACCATAACACAGCATTGCTGGTTCATAAAGCTGAAGTGTGTAATTCAGTCACTCCCTTTTCAATCGCAACAGATTTCAAGGTTTGTTTTGGGCATAGCCATTCACCCACTTGTTTTGGGAAACTTCTGCTCTCTGCTAGTTGGATCACAAAAATGTGGTTTCTTTCCATTCCCTCCCTTATGCACTGGAGCATAACAGTTTCATTCCAATACTGTAGATCATTGAGTCGGCAAATCTGAGGACATTTTAGAGGTATTTATTTTAGATTGCCTAGGAATATGATTTGCGTTGGTCAATTATTTTGCATATCAGTTGTACATTAGAAAGGCAACGTGGTCTCATTCTGAATAGGTATATAAAGATGACTCTTCAGACAGGTTAATTGAACTGTGAAAGATTTTTTTTGCAACTATGGATTTCAGTGTAACAAAATATCTATCTAATAGTGTTGTAGTTGAGAGTAAAGACTAGTGTGTGTTAAGACCAACACAAGACCAAGACTATTTTTGGGGTTGAGACCAAGATAAGACCAAGAGTAAGGCAAGGTGAGACTTAGTCGAGACCAAGACCAGACCAGCACTCCTTAAATTTATCTAAAAGAATGTTGAGTACAACACTACTGTTTAGTTTGATTCAGCTTTATGAAGGATTCACTTCAATCGACAATCTACAATCGAATCTCACTTTCTTCATGAAATGTATGAGGAAGTCTAGCCAAGCTTCTATTTTCTTGAAATAGTTGCTTTCTTAGACTCTAATTACAAACCTGCAGATAAGATGGGGTAAGCTGTAAAATGTGCAAGGACATTTTCTTCTCAGCTGTCTCAGAGTTAAATTGTTTGTCAGCTCAGACAATCAAGTCTGAGTCCAGACAGTCAGATTAAGCTTTAAGATACTCCTGCGAAGGCTGAGTGTTCAACAAAAGCAAGACGAAAGAATCTCAAGACACTTTTAGAACACAATGATGCTGTCAATACCAGACTCCATAAGTTTGCCTCATGGAGTCGTATCTCTCAGAAACAGTTTAAATTAAAAAGTGTAATGGCAGTCTAAATCCATTCTGACCCATCAATGGAAAACAAATTGGATTAATGGAGAGATTTATCTCAGTTCAAATCATTATGATCACATAACTATCACTTTAACTCATAACCCCTATGACTTAAAGGGATAGTTCAACCTAAAACAAAAATGTACTCACCCTCAAGTTGTCCCAAACCTGTATTAATTTCTTTCTTGTGCTGAAAAAAAAAAAAAAAAAAAAAAAAAAAAAAAAGCATATTAGTTTATATCCAAACAGTTTCTGGTCCCCATTGACTTCCTTTTTTTTTTTTTATATAATATGGAAGTCAATGGGGACCAGCAACAGTTTGGTTACCAACATTCTTTAAAGGGGTCATATAATGGTACATGCACTTTTACAAGTTGATTGTACTGAAATGTGAGTTGGCAGTGCCTGTACACAACCATCATAAAATGATAAAAATAAAATAAAAATTTTATACCCTATGTTTTCCCCTCTCTCAAATCAAGCCGTTCGATTTTGTGATGTCACAAAATCGACGCCCCTCCCACGATTGTTGATTGACAGCAGCATTTCAATACAGACCCGCCCTCGCTCGTGAGCGAGCTGTCTGTCATCATAGTCTGCGCGTCATTGTTGATACGCTGGAGCACTGTCTATGAGCAGAATGGCGTCTAAGCGATTGTGGTGTTCTGTTCTTGGGTGCAATAAGGAACACAGCAGTCATATTGATGTTCCTAAATCCGAACCGCTGAAGACGCAGTGGCTGAGTTTTGTTTTCGAAGGGAATATTCCCTACGATCAACAGCAATGCTGTCATGTTTGCGCAAATCATTTCACCAGACTGCTTTATAAACGAGAACATTGAAAAAGGTATTAGCTCCTGTCTGAGTAGGCTATGTGTTGTTTATGTGCCTAATGACTGTCATAGTCTTACAGATTGGTTATTTTTTAAACAGATCAGTAAAATGTTAGCGCTTCAGCCCAGACAGTTGTACCTAACAACACTGCATAGATAACATTACGCATCACAGAAAAAAAGTTTTTCATTGCCATTAGCTGTAACATCAATCTGTCAATGAACTAACGTATACATCAGTAAACACATAGCGTTCGTACTCTACCCTGCCAGTACATACAAAAATAGATCAAAGTGACATTACGTTAACCAACCATTCAGAAATGTCCTGTTTTCCAACTCTGGTTCAAATTGATACGGTTGCACAGTGTCCTCAGAGACTCCCGCTGCCATTCTTCAAAATATAACGTTACCCTCAACTGTTTTCATGGCAACACTCCACGTGTGTTGTTGTGGCAAAATGCCCACAGAACAGAGGGGCGGGGTGAGCAAAGCTTATTATCATTTAAAGACACATGCACTTAAATGGCGTGCTGAAAACAGAGCTGTTTTTGACCAGGTAAAATGAGTGTTTTCTTACAATACTAATGAGAATTTTTTAATTAAAGTATATTACAAACTTTTAATTTAGACCCTAAAGAATCATATTAGCTTGTACAAAAATGGCATTATATGACCCCTTTAAAATGTCTTCTTTTGTGTTCAAGAGAAGGAAGGTTTTTATGCAGGTTTGGAACAACTTGAGGGTGAGTAAATGACAGAATTAATTTTTTTTGGTGAACTATCACTTAAAAGAATAAATCATTTTGTAGCAGATCTGCAGGGAAGATCAAGGAAGATTAACTTTAAAGAGTTCTACTCATATATTACCCATATTTTATTTATTTTTCAGACAAAATATATGCTGCAGCTTAAGTAAATATGTTTTTCGAAAATATATTTAGTTTAATCCTTATTACAAATTGTACTTCAAGGGGTATGAAAATACATTTCCATTTATAAAATTTGGATAAATGTATTTTTGAAAATATGCTTTCGACATTATACTATACACGTATTTACATTGGAAACATAAAAACAGCCAAAATATCATAACATACACGTAAATAAAATGGGCGTGGCTACAGCCTATATAAGCGCCCCATTTCGCCATAGAAATCAGGTTAAATCGACTGAAGCAACAGACCTGAAGTGCAGCTTATAGCACGGCTGGCTACGCAATACTTGTTCCCTACTCTCAGGGAACCAAGGTTACGTTAGTAACCGAGTACGTTCCCTTTTCCAGGCAGGTATGGAGGGGGGTCAAGGCAGGTTAAGCCTCCTGGCCCCTTTAAGGAAGCGCAAGACCAGGTCGTTCCTTCCGAAGGACTGGCCGGCCACAGGAGCGTGAAAGGCTACTATGGCTGCCACATATACTTTGAGCATGGAGGGGGTGCGCTCCGCGTCCATCAGCTCTTGTAAAAATGAAAGGACCGATGGTATGTCAGACGAATAAGGGTCAAGATCCCGAGCTGTACACCAGCTGGCGAACACTGACCATTTAAGAGCATAGAGGCGTCTGGTTGATGGAGCTCTAGCCTCTGTGATAGTGCTTTAGACCTTATCCAGGAGGTTCCCGGGTACCCATTGAGGGGCCATACATGGAGGGCCCGCAATTCATGACGAGGGTGCCATATTGTTCTGTTCGCTTGCGTGAGGAGGTCCCTCCTCAGTGGTATGGGCCATGGGGTCTCTAGCAGCCGTGCCAACTCGGGGAACCATATCTGGGTCTTCCAGAGAGGGGCTATCAGTAGGATCGCACACTTGTGCTCCCTGATCCGTTGGATGACCTGAGGGAGCATCGAGACCGGAGGGAATGCGTAAAGTGGGAGGCTGGGCCATTCATGGGCTAGTGCATCCCTGTCTTTTGAGAAAAATGTTGGGCAGTGAGAGTTGTCTTTTGAGGTGAAGAGGTCTAAATCTGCCCTGCTGAAGACACTCCAGATCAGTTGAACCGTCTGCGGGTGGAGAGACCATTCCTCTGGGGGAACATTGCCTCGTGATAACATATCTGCACCCTGGTTCAGTATGCCTGGCGCTGCTCTCAGTAAGCGTAGGTTGGCGTGAGCCCATAAAAGCAGGTGTTTGGCCATGGTGTACAGGTTGAAGGACCTGGTACCGCCTTGGCGATTTATATAGGACACCACTGACATGTTGTCTGTCCGAACCAAGACATGGTAACCCGCCAGGTCTAGGAGGAAGGTTTTCAGGGCTAGAAAGACCGCTCTCATTTAGAGGCAGTTGATATGTAGGCGCTTCTCCAAGCTCGACCAGACGCCGGAGACAGGCCTGCCCTCGCACAGAGCTCCCCAACCCAGGTTGGAGGCGTCTGTTGAAATCACTTTTCTCCTTGGGACCACACCCATGCTCACACCAGACTGGTACCAGCCGGTGACTTTCTAGGTGGCCAAGGAGCAAGGACCTGTGGGTTATTAATTCGGCCTCTGACTGAGCTAGAATGAGGCAGTCGTCGAGGTAATTCAAAATGCGCATTCCCCGTTGTCTCAGGCACTCACTTCTTGAATGTGCGGTGGGCCAGGAACACCCTGAATGGCTGGACCGTGTATTTATAAGCCTGACCCTCAAAGGCGAATCTCAAGAATGGCCTGTGATGGGGGGTTATTTGGATGTGAAAGTAAGCATCTTTCAGATCTACTGAGAAAAACCAATCCCCTGGGCAAACTTGTGCGAGGATTTGTTTGGTTGTTAGCATCCTGAATGGCCGTCTCATGAGGGCCTTGTTCAGGTGTCTGAGATCTAGGATGGGTCTGAGACCGCCATCCTTTTTTGGGACGAGGAAATAACGGCTGTAAAAACCTGACTCGCGTAATGGCGGGGGAACTGTCTCGACAGCCCCTTTCGCTATTAGACTTAGCACCTCGGTGCGGAGGACATGATCCATGTTGCTCCTAACCGAGGTTTCGACCACAGCATGAAAGCGTGGGGGCCTGCGAGTGAACTGCAGCGAGTGACCTTGTTTTATTGTGTTTAATTCCCATTTCAACACATCGGGGATGGCTTCCCAGGCCTTTGCCCGAGTGGCTAGGGGTTGAATGACATTTGGGGATGGGCTGCCATGTAATGGGGACCCGTTCACCCTTATATTTTGGAGGGAGAAAGTGCTCTTTTTGTGCTTTATTTGGGTCGCTGTTAAAACAGCGTTTGTGTGCGTGAACTATGACGGGCCCATTGGCTACATTTCGAACATCTCCAGCCACCTGAACTGGAGAGGGGGCTGGGAGAAGCACACTTTGAGGGTGGTCCAGCTGCAACGGAACTTAACACCCCCCTTTTCCCTCCTGTCTTTCGACTAGGAAGGCTTCCGAAGCTCAGGGTCCAACGAAATCTTGGGTCGGGGGCCCTGACGCTCTGGGAACTGGAAGCGCTTGGCAGACTGTGAAAGCCGGTGAGTTTCAGCTGCTGGGCGGGGCTGAGACGCTTGCGGTGCTAGTTTAGCTGGCTGTGGGGTCTGCATTTTCTTAGGGCGACCCGACGCTGAGCTTGATCGCTTCGGCAGGAAGTGCCGCATAGCCTGCAATGACTTATGAGCCTCTGTGAAGCGCTTGGAGAATCCCTTTACCGCGGGGACGAAGAGACCAACGCTCGAGATCTGCGAGTCCAGAAAAGCAGCCTTGTCCGCGTCTTTGATCTCTGTCATGGTGAGCCAAAGATGACGCTCTAGCATGACCAAGCTGGCCATGCTTCTCCCGATCACTTGGGCCGTGGTCTTTGTAGCATGCAGGGCTAGATCGGTGGCACTGCGCAGGTCGAGGAGGGCGGGAAACGGGAGGGCGCAAAGGGCTCTGACGTAAGGAGAGCTAGCCACGAGCGCAGAGAGGCAAGTGACATGCCGCCTTGCTTGAGTGCTGCTTTCGCGTGTCCGAGGCGGCCCAGGCAGGAAACACACTTATCGTGGCCATTTCAGGAATGCAGAGGGGCTCTGCATGCCGTAGAGTCGGCATGTAACATTTGGAACAATGTTACGAGAAAATTTGCTCTTTTACAAGCGCTGCCGCAGCAAGCACTTGAAGGCTTTCAAAGGACATCGTTCGCCGGATGGCCGCAAGGGAACGGCGAATCAGGAGAGCGGCACCGAGTTGCTGAAAAGCAGAAGGTCGTCGTCCGCTGAGCTGCAAGGCAGAGTTGCTCGTTCCGCTGCTGTGCAAGTCGATGGCGAGGCGAAGGTTTCAGGAGAGTCAGCAAAGACGTAGTCTGTCACTGAAGGAGATTAAATCTGATTTCTATGGCGAAATGGGCCGCTTATATAGGCTGTAGCCACGCCCATCCTGGCACGCTTCGGCGCGAAGCGCCCTGATAGGTTCACACGTCCTATCCGCTTCGCCATAGGTTTGTGCATTTCACGCAGCCCAGCCAATCAGCACGCTAGTTAGCTCTGCATTGTGCTGGCTGTGCAGATGCACTGCGTTTTAAAATAAAGGCTTCAATATTCTTGAGAAAAGGAGTTTTTGCACTGCATATAGCTACGCAATACGAAGTGAATGTTCTCGAAAGGGAACTAAAATCTATATCTGTGCAGTTTAAGCTAGAAACTTGATATTTAGATTTAAATATAGTGAGCACAATTTTTAAAAGGTCTGAAAGCCATTGAAAATGCGATTTACATTTTTAATGTTTCTCATAAAGTTTAGGCAGTAAATACAGCTGCTCAGTGCTGTATTAGGCATGTGATATGAAGTATTTATTGGTAAGACTAACCATAGCATTATTAAGTCTGCTGTGTGGATTTGGTTTTCACTTTGGCACAATACTAGTATATGTGGCAGTTTTTATCATTACAGACTGCAATAATGTCATTTTGAAAGCTGGAGAAACACGTGATTTCTGTAAAACTAATGAATTTTCTTTCTGCAAAGGTATTCTACCATCTATCTGCTTTCCAACTGATAATTCTATGTTGTGTTGTGCTTTTGTTTTCTCAATTTACTGTCATCATCCACTTCAGTGATTTTCTTTAATCTGTCCTGAGGCATGATGGGACATTTCTGAGTGCTGGCTCTTTGAATATCCCCTAAAATGAAAAGTAAAAACTTAAATTCAAAGGCTTCTAGCATATTGTGCTTTTACGTTTACTGATAAAATCACCCATAAACATTTTCCTAGCTGTGCGCTGTAGATGCGCTGTAAGCGTCTGACTGCCCTGTGCTATATAAACATAGGAACATCCAGCTCAGACAATATTTACTGAAGGTACTGAGAGGACTACTTACAGAGCAGTGCATTTTAGGTAAAAAGGATGATTACTGCAATCAGCCAGGATCATCCGAAAGGAAAATCACCTCACTGTAAATTCACTGGGAAAGTCTCAGAAGAGGCCCACGGTGGTCTCACTGGAGGGGGGAAGCAATCTCAAAGAAATAAACTGGATGGAATGATGTGCTGGTCCATGTGATGAAAATTTAAACCTGTACATGTCCCTGCTGCCTCAGCAGTCAGTCTGCCAGGCATGACCGCAGTTTATAGGGGAAAGCAAGTGGGGTATTTTCCCAAGGGGAATATAGCTTCCTTTTTTACAGGCCTGAACCTATACCTGTACCCTTCCTCCCTCTTTGAGATTATTCTTGCAGTCGTCTTGTCCTTGGCTTGCTAGCAGGTGACCTTTTGGTACGGCAAGTGCTCTTTTTAGTTTTCCAACTGTGATACATAGTAGAAGGCAAAAGACTAAAGCTAAAGCTGTTTCTGAGGATCACATTCCTTCCTCCTGTGTATCTTTTCACTCGAAATGAGTGAGCAACAGCCTCAGAAATAATCTGGGTGCTTGATCTGCCATGCAGTCAGATCCTCAGTTATCTCCATCACTGAAGCGGTTCATTATTTAGGTCCATTTCCTTCCTGTTATTTCTCCTTTCAAAATCTGGACATGGAAAAGTGTGATTTACTCTAGTGAATAGGTAATCTTCAGAACGTGACCAGATGACATATCATCACCGTGTTCTTCTCTGTCACTCTCCTCCTTCCATCCTGTGCTGATTATGTCATGCCCTGAGGGGTCACAACTTGTCCATCACAGATCAATCCATCACACTGATGGGATGTGGTTGTCATAGCAACCTGTTTAAAGGATGGAATAAGAATCACAAGGCTTTCTTGCATTTGCTAATGCTTAGTCATCCACCCATCCTCATCTGTCTGCCTGTCTGTGCATCTACCTAGTGAATGAGCAAAAAATATCTTTCTTTTTTAATTATAGCATCTAAAGCAGCTGCCCGTTGATTAAAATATTTGATTGTGTATTAATATATAAATCTACAATCACTTGACAACTGAAAACAAACTGAAAGTCCATGAAAATTAAACTAAACTGAACTGAACGGTGAGGGTGTCATTACATTGATGATCCACAGCTCTTTTTTGTTGTTTTTTTGTGATAGTTCTTCACGAGTCCTTTGTTTGTCCTGAACAGTTAAACTGCCCACTGTTCTTCAGACGAATCCTCCGAATAATAATTCCTCAAAATAATTACAATTTACCCTGATCTTCAAATTTAAAAAGTATAATGTTTTGAAAGAATTCTCTTATGCTCAACAAGCCTGCATTTATTTGATCGAAAATACAGTACAAACAGTAATAATGCGAAATATTATCACAATTTAAATAACTGTTTTCTGTTTTAATATATAGGCCTAAACTGTAATTTATTCCAGTGATGACCATTTTTAGAAGCCAATACTTCAGTCTTCAGTGTCACATAATCCTTCAAATCATTCCAATTAGAAAGTTCAAAAGAACAGCATTTATCAATGCAAATCATGCACAAATTTAATATATACAATGTTCTGCCACTTATTTGAGGTTCTGTGATAATTTTATCACTTTTCATAAATCATACAGAACAAAATAAAACAAAACAAAACAAAATGTGTTGATGGCGTAAACAAAAAAAGTGTGCTAATATTTACAGATGCTATAATACAGACTCAACTTTTTTAGCATTGCATGTCCATTAATCACATTAATGAAATGTTAGCATATCTGGCCACCATGGCTTTTTTGTATGCTTATGCCGGCCACTATGGAGTTTTGTCTCTGGTGAGTCCAAACTAATGAGAGTGACCTTTGATTCTCTCTGTAGTCGCAGAGGCAGGGCAGGTAAAGAGCGGCTACACTCCTGCAGCTGAGCACAGACCTCAGATCAATGCCGCATTTGCATTAATCACTCCAGAGTGCTCATTCACGGCTAATGATGACTCGTGAACGTGTGAGTGGGAACATGTGTGAAGAGTGGGTTATAAACCACCCAGGCTATGGAGCAGAGCCAGGAGCTAATCAGGGTATTGCACTATGTTCAGAAACCCTACAAATCAGCACCTGTGTGAGAGAGACACCAAATAAGAGGAGCTGCATGTTAAAAGATCCCCAGTTTGCCACCAACAGTTGTCATTCCACCCCACAGGACAAACATATCACATAATCAGCACATCTGGCATTAAGTGATCATGCGCAGGCCCAGATAAAATCTGCAGACTTCTGTCTGATTTTCAGAAATTGTGGAATTCTGCGGAATGGATTTAAACAGAGAGATTATGACTGGTGTTGTTTATTGTAAGTGTTTGTTGCCTTTTTGGACTTGTTGCCTTCCACCTGCACTGTCTCTTCCTCTGTCTCCTCCTCTAATGGGCCTACCCTTTTTTTGCCACCTTCTCTGGGCCAGCATCCTCTAACCTGGCCTTTTTAGGGGACTTTCCTCTCAGGGTGAATGAGAGGATGCTTAATTGCTTTTTACCTGACATCTTTGAAAGACAGATGCAATGATTAATGCATCCATGGCCAGGATATAATTAGAAAATATGACATGATTTTAAAAGTGACCTATAACATCGACTATGCAATACACTTTAATTTATTTAGTGCTAATAAAATTATTAAGCCTATTTGGAGAGAGAGATGTTCATAATGTGACAATATGTCAGTCAACGTGTGATAACAAAAATATGACTAGGCATAGACTACTTGTTCCGAGCAGTGAACAGGCTGTAAAACTGTTGGCTAAGTTACAGACACTTGTGAAAAAACTGATGCTAATTATCTGGGAAACATTCTCTAACAGCAGTCAAGTTGTCACTGTTTGTGTCAAACAAGTTGTGAATTTGTTGTAACATTAAAACAGGAGATCATGACTTACTCTGTGCTCAAAGTGATGCTCGGAGCTCCAGTGGGTTCCTCTGTGGGCGAATGAAACTTTCGGAAGACGTTGTAGCAGAATCACGTGAACAGTTCCAGGATATGCTTTTTTTTTCATTGGTTGTTGCTTTAAATCTTACCCAGATGCTATTGTGTAGCCCCTTTCTTTTTTTTTTTTTTGATTGACTGATAAGTGGCAGGCTCGACTAAGAATTCCAGGGGAGACGCACTTGATTCCTGCCGGTTCCTTAGTGAGAGCGGCGCGGTCAGAGAAATTGTGGGTGCTGCGGCATATTAAATATATTATAAATAGTTTTTCCGTGTGAGAAATACAATGTGTGGCGGGAGTGTGTGACAAAAGACCGAATTGAGTGACTGTCACGCTCAGTGCGTGACACTTGAGAGGCCTGCTACATTAACAACAATATAATCTTATTGGCAGCTGAAAGCATAATCAAATTAGCCAAAATATGGAATAAAACCAAACTCAAATGGCATGGAATATTTAGAGATTTTTTAATGATAGGTGTTCCGATTTCTATTAAAATCTGCTTTGCATAAAAAAAAAACAACATAGTGAAGATGCAGTCACACTAGGCTTTGAAAATGATAAATGACTTTGGACAGCGCAAATTGAGGTCAGAGTATCGGTCTCTTCGATTTGTTTGCTTATAATGTAACTGAATGGACCACGAAGTCTAGTGTGATCACACCGTGAGAAAAAAAGAAAGTCCAATGGTCAAAAGAGATCTGAAGGAAACAGTTCTAGGAAGATGTGAAGAAAACGGGTGCAAATCCAACTTTAGAAAGAGATATAGAGGTTTGTCACTGTGTCCTTTAGAGTTTGTCATTAACCTGAGGCAATAGGGGTCTGAGAGTGTGGTGGGCTGGATCAGCTTGAGTATTTGGGAAAGGGAAGCTGATAGAAGCACACTGAAATTGATTGAATAACAGGCTAAGTGAGCTGTGAAACAGATCAATGCAGTGGTTTGGTAGCCGTAATTCAGTTCTGTCCCTGAGCCTGCACCTCAATCAACTTTCATCGTCTGGCACTGAGATAAGTGCATCATATAAGTCACACTGAAAGCCCAAGTCACTCAAAAAAGAAAAAAAAAGGCTTTTCTTCATTGACAAATATCGTAAAGTCTTAGCACAAAGCAGGAAGTCGCTGAGACGCTTTATCCTTTCACAGTGTTGCAGTGTAACTTCGGTGTTAAAGTACGCTCAAGAGAATGCTTCTGTGCGGCACCACCACAGTTTTATGCACCAGTTTGTCCAAAGAGGCCCCATACGCCTTGTCAAAGCAGGAATATTTAAGTTCTCATTGGCTTTATAACCCTCACCACACTCATTTTCAAAAGCCACTGGAGCAATAAAGCTGCAGGGTTACGGCTCTCTTCTCATGAGCTCTGGAAACCAGTGCTGTAGTAGAGCAGGGAAGCTGTCCAGTGAAGCAGACACGGGACAAGTCATTACAAGTTTCCTTGTTGTTATTCCGGCTACTTTGAACTCGTGATTACTGCTTTGGGAGTGTTAACTCGTCTTTGATTAAGTCACTTCCATCAGTTGTTTGTCCTTCTTTTGACTTCATGCAACCAGGTTGTCTATGCCTTACTTTCAACCGCCTTATCTCTTTTCCAGCCACAGCCTGCCTGGCGGTCACTCTTTCAGATTAGTTGTCATTAGTGATGGCTCTAAGATTGGAATGGGAGATTTTGGTGTTTTGAGAGACGCACAGCAGCTGTGTTAAGGAGATAGCTGTATTATTGCACCTGAGACTGAGTTTAAGCTAAGAGTACAAAGTCAGAATGTCATCAAAAGGAAGCTGTCTGAAATAATTAAAAAGTTTCATAGACTTCATAGTACTTTTCTGCTATAGAGGAAAAAGACATGCGTTGAAAATCTGGTGTATTGATTTCTAGATTGATATCTTGTAGATGTGCACACACCCTATTTTAGTGTTAAAAACACATAAAGGCTGAAAATCTGACTAACGGTGTACATTGGTAGATCCACTGTTTTAACTAAATGTCAAACAAAATGTATGAATTTCACTGCATTTAATTGGATATATTGGATGCAAAATATTAAACCAAGCAACATCTGCGGGGAAAAAAAGTTCATGATTTTCCCAGAACTAATGTATCTTCAGCCATTTTTTTTAACCAGCCATTTCTTTAAAACCAAAGTTGTTGTTTTTTAATGAATCGAAAAGTTCACACAGATGACTTAGCAAAGTATTTCAACCAACTGTCCAAGTTCATTTTAACAGTATATCTATAGTTATTATATTTAGCAAACAGTTATGATTAGCTCTACTGTGCAATCAGAAATGCAAAGAACTTTAAAATGACCTGTAAGATAATAAATAGCTCATAAAACAGCATTTGTGGTGTGTTATGGGTTGTTAACTTTGAGATCCCGTTGTTATAAACAAAGTGTTCCCTCTTATTCTGTTGTTCTCAACCTTTTTGACACATTGTTCAACACCATATTTGAATTTGAACACATTTTATTAACAATAACTGGAAGTCTTGAAATATTAAATTTGTGATTCCAGAAATTCCAAGAACTGTATGTTTTTGAATAAAAGTTATTGAATGGGAAAACATTTATTTCATTTTCCATCTTGATTATTAGTTAGCATATTAATTTATATTATTTAAATATAAATAATTGAAAGTAATCATACTGCCCCCTATTGGGCCCCTGGTTGAGAACCACCAGTCTAATTGCTTCTCTAATGTTGAGGTCAATCACACTTTCTTGTGGTCAAGTATTTTGCTACTTATCTTTTACTGCACTTGCAAGAAGCTTTTAAAGTAGAAATTCAGCTTGCAGCTTTTCTGTTTTATTTGACTGGGCCTAGTGTGACATTTACCTGCAGCATATAAAATAACTGAATGCTTGAAGTTTATTATCTCATTGACATTTCTAAACAGCTTTCTCTAAACAGCAAGAGTTTTATAGGTGATCTGGTGCATTATTGTTAATTTAGCCGAGACTTGCATAAAGAAGTTTCTCATACTAACAATTGCTGATAAGAAGGAAATGTTCTTGAAGACAGATACAATTGAATGTGAGTCTAGCAGAATGTACACAGATAATGTGAGAGCCATAGAGAGGAAACTCAGCTGGCGGCCTGCTGAAAAACAGTGTGTGAGGACACAACAGCAGAGCTTTAACAAGTAAAAAAAACATTTGCCATAACTGTTTTCTTTTAAAGGAGGTACCATCACTGTCAATTCCATGTAAAAACAGGAAACTACAGGCGGACACAGGGAGGAGTGAAACTGTTCATTTGATCTCTGTTGACTGGGGGCCTGGTATATTCAACTTTGACCTTCTTGGCTCAAAAACAAGTTCATAAAAGACGAAACCTGTGGTGAGGTACCTAAAATAGGAACTTTGACTGCCTTGTTGACATGGAACATTGAATCGTTTCTCCTGCTGTTGTGGAATACTCTTAGGTTATCCATCCTCCTGGTTTTTTTAAAAACAGATTTTAAACTTGCTAGTGTTTTTTTTTTTTTTTCTCCAGCACTGAGACAACAGGACCTAAGTTGATAGCTGTATGCAAACACAACATTTATGTGAATACAGTAAAATAAAACAATGTTGTGTCTGCTTTAGCTCATTTTGACTATGGGCCCTATCTTGCACCCAGCGCAATTGACTTTGTACACTGATGCATGTATCATTCCTATTTTGCACCCGCGCACAGCGGACTTTTCCCTCCACAGACGCACGTCGGTAAACTAGCAAATGCATTTGCGCTCCCGGGGGCGGTTCAGCGCAAAGAGGAGGCGTGTTCCAGCGCAAACGTTCCCTGGTGATATTTTGCAGTTTAGAAAACAATTCCGCCACTGACCAGGAAAAACCTAGTCTAAAGTCAGTGGCGCGTTGCGCATGTTATTTTATATGCTATTTTAAGGACGCATGCTTGGCCATAATCAATGTAGCGTGTGCACAACGCGCATACACTTTGCTTATCTCATCTACACACAGACGCAGCAGTTTTAATTTTTAGAAAACCATACATTATTACAAGGAAAAATATTAACACACGAGGGAAATCATTGTTGTGTCCATGAAGATGTGAAAAAATAGGCATAAATCCAGCTTACACATTTACCCAAATTATTATACACCTATTTAACCGAAGCTAATTTGGGTGGGTTTCTCCCATCCCCATACAATGTCACTTCTCTGTGTTTTACGGCCCTGACGAGAACGTCGGTCTCCTCGGCTGTGAAGCGCTCCTGGCGCGCCCCTGCAAATCCGCCCTTATAATAGCAATCCGCCATGGAACAAGCGTGCCTGCTCTTAAAGGGAATGTGAGATGTCGCTCTGATTAGTTTATTTCACGTTACGCCCAAACCACACCTATGAATAATGAAGCTACTTCAGACCAACCCATTTTAGATTTGCGTCGGGCGCAAGAGTCATTTATCCCGCCGGTATAATAGCAACAGCACCCAAGACCCGCCCACAAAGTTACTTGCGTTTCGCGCTTGATATTTGCGTTTCAGATCGTTAAAATAGGACCCTATATCTGTAAGTACTGTATTTCCAGTGAAGACTGATAAATGTATCAAAAACATTACCAAAACATGGATGTTACGTCCCTAAAGTGGCTAAGGGCATGAGGGAACTGAATTTAATTCCCGGATAGTCAGCCTGGTTAATGTTTTTAAGATGCTGGTGCAAAAGGACACAAAGACAAAAGAATAAGGTTGAAATCAGAAAAATACATGTATTTATTCATAGCACCAAAAGTGCGCAAATGAGAGAGAGACAAATACCGTACCGAGGGAGTAGGAACTTGAGCGGGGCTAAATTAAAGAAATAAACAAAACAAACCCACAATAACTATTTCGTCCCCACTAAACTACTACCACAAGGAAATAAAGCAAAACAAAATCAACGGCGCTCAGCACGCCCTACTTAATCTACACTACCTAAAACAAAAACATACAATAATAGCACCCGCTCCTTACCTGATGTGCTAACACGGATTTCCCCTAGGTGTTGCATGAATGGAAGTCACGTGACATGCTTTCCTATTCACTACTCCCTGGCCGGTTACAAAGCAATATACAAAAAGAAACGTAGGGACTCAGGTCCAACATAAACCAAAAATAACAATGCTACGAAAAAAAAATAAACAATTAATCCGAAAATATAAACAGTGAATAACAAACAAAAGAAAACAAGGCACGCCACGCGTGAACCCAAAACGGACCAAACAAAGCTTCTCTCTCTCCCGCTTCCGGTCTACGTCACTCTTTTATAGTAAGGACGCCCATTCAAGTGTATCCTACGTCATAATGATGATGGACAGCCAGCAGCACCGCCCTGAGAGGTGATAGCGGAGAGAGAAAAACAGCAAAACAGGAAAAACAACAAAACAACAAAAACAACATATCCTCTGAGTATGTAACATCCCCACCCTAAAAAAAACAAACATACAACATCATGTTTGTCACAATTTCCACAAGGGGGGGGGGGGGAGAGAAAGGAAAAAAAAAACACAAACCATTCACACTATACACATTGACTTACTCAAACCCTAGAAAGCGCATCGGCTACTACGTTCTCAGAGCCTCGCTTATGCCGAATTTCGATGTTATAATTTTGGACAATCAAAGCCCATCTCATTAACCTCTGGTTCTGGTTATACATTCGGCACAAAAAGGTTAGGGGATTGTGGTCAGTGTAAACGATTACTGGACATGCCGTAGATCCCACGTAAACTTCAAAATTCTGGAGTGCCAATAGCAAAGCTAATGCCTCCTTTTCAATGGTTGAGTAGTTAACTTGGTGCTTATTAAATTTCTTGGAAAAGTAACAAATCGGATGGTCAACTCCGTCTGCATTCTCCTGGAGAAGCACTGCACCCGTACCAGACGCACTCGCGTCAACTTCAAGCTTAAACGGCACCGCGAAATTGGGCGCAGATAACACCGGAGTACTACACAATAGTGCCTTAATATTCTCAAACGCTTGCTGACTTTCTGAAGACCAGTCAAAAGATTTTGAGGGACTAAGCAGATCCGTTAAAGGACGAGCCACAGTGGAGAAATTTCTACAGAAATTTCTGTAATATCCTGCCATCCCAATAAAACGCCGCAATTCACGCCTGGTTGACGGCGCTGGGAACTCAAGGATGGCTGCAATTTTTGCTTCCACTGGTCGAACTTGGCCCTGGCCTACCTGCTTCCCCAAATAGGTGATCACAGCTTTACCAATTTCGCACTTGGCCAGATTTAATGTTAACGAAGCTGTTTCAAGGCGTTGAAATACTGTTCCCAACAAGGATAGATGTTCAGACCAGCTCGTTGAATACACCACCACATCATCTAAATAAGCATTGCAGTTCGAAACCCCAGCGAGTACAGTATTTACTAGTCTTTGGAAGGTGGCCGGTGCATTGCGTAATCCAAATGCCATAACCCGGTATTGCATGAATGAATCAGGTGTAACGAAGGCAGAGATCTCTGAAGCGCGAGGGGTTAAGGGCACCTGCCAATAACCCTTCAGCATATCTAATTTACTAACAAACTGGGCTGAGCCCAAATTGTCAATGCAATCCTCCATGAGAGGCAAAGGGAAACAATCTGGCACTGTGACAGCATTGATCTTACGATAATCCGTGCAAAATCGGTAGTTTCCCTCAGACTTCGGCACAAGTAGACATGGTGAGCTCCACGGGCTACTACTAGGTCCAGCAAAACCTTCTCTTACTAAATAATCAACTTCTTCTCTCATTAAGGATCTTTTAGTAGCATTTACTCTGTATGGACGCTGCTTAATAGGTTGCGCATCCTTTACGTTAATGTCATGGTACAGCACCCGAGTTTGTGTAGGAACGTCACCACAAATTGCAGGAAAACCACGAATAAGTGCAATCACGTCCTGTTTTTGTGACTCAGTCAACCCGACAAGAAAATTTGAAAGATCACTCAATACCTCTGAGTTTGACAAGCGCGCACACGACAATGGGTCGCTGCGTAACGTCAAACCATCCTCATCGATCAATACACCAGCAGATGACGCTCCTACTTGACAATTCACAGCCATCGGAGAGATCGCGGGCCCTGCAATCTCCTCCGTAGGAGATTTTACCCGCACGTCATCTCTGGAATGATACGCTTTCAGCATGTTAATATGACAGACTCTTTGTTGTCGCTTCCGGTCAGGCGTTTTAATCACATAGTCGGTTTCACTCTTTTTACCCACGATCTCATACGGTCCTGCAAAGCGTGCTGACAATGCAGACCCGGGTATAGGCAACAACACTAATACCCGGTCTCCAACGGAAAATGAACGAATAACTGTTTTCTTATCAAATCGTTTCTTCATATTACTCTGAGCCTGAGATAAAAAATCTTTAGCCAAGTCACAGGCGCTCTGCACCCGTTCACGGAGTCTACAAACATAATCCAACACGTTAACCTTTGGACTCAAATCACAACCGATGCCCAGCATTTGTTCCTTAAGCACTTTTAATGGTCCTCTAACAGAATGTCCGAAGACTAGATCAGCTGGGCTAAACCGTAATGACTCCTGTACAGTTTCCCGAATAGCGAATAAAACAAAGGGAATTCCCTCGTCCCATTCGTTACCCGTCTCCACACAATACTTCTTCAGCATTGATTTCAGAGTTTGGTGGAATCTCTCCAGGGCTCCCTGGCTTTCGGGATGATATGGACTTGACACACGATGTTTGATATTGAGCGAACTCAATACCTGCTTAAACAATTTTGAAAGGAAATTTGTTCCCTGGTCAGTTTGGACGAATCTCGGCAATCCAAAAGTAGAAAAAAAATTAATAAGGGACTTAATTACAGCTTTAGCAGTGATCGTACGTAAAGGTATGGCCTCTGGATAACGAGTAGCAGAACACATAATAGTGAGAACGAATTGGTTACCCGATTTTGTTTTAGGGAGCGGACCCACACAATCCACAATTACACTCTCAAACGGCTCACCCAAGGCGGGGATGGGCACGAGCGGAGCCGGGGGAATGACTTGATTCGGTTTTCCCATATATTGGCATGTGTGACATGTGCGACAAAAATTTACTACATCCTTCTTAAGTCCAGGCCAGAAAAAGTGTCGCAAAATACGGCCATATGTCTTAGTAACCCCCAAATGTCCGGATAAAACATGATCATGAGCCAGGGAAAGTACGTGAGGGCGGTAGACAGAGGGAATCACCACCTGATATACTGATGCACCCTCGTCACTCGCAGAGGTGGTCGACTGCCATTTACGCACTAGCAGATCACCATCTATAATATATGAAGCACCTTTATCTTTACCTTCTCTTGCTGCAATGAAACACTTAGACAAAGTTTCATCCGTCTTCTGAGCCTCCACAACTTCCTCACGCGTAACTGACAAGGGCAAAAGAACACTGACCTTAGCAACTTCTGAGTCTTTACTAGCAAGATCATTCGGAGCAGTAACTTCACCAGACTCATCAGCTACACACAAAAAGGTATCATTCAATACAACCTCATCACCTTTTTTCTTAACCTGCGCACGAGTGAGGACGCATGCGGAAAACAGTTCAGGGTACGTCTGGGCTAACTCGTCTGATTCCGGAGTCAACATAGGCTTGTCAACTACTTCCAGTGCAGGCAAAACTCTCCCTCCAGCCAGGTCGTTTCCTAAAATAAATGATACCCCTGGAACTGGAAGCGCAGAACGCACCCCCACATTGACAAATCCAGTGACCAAATCAGACTTCACATGTATACGATGTAAAGGCACCTTCACCACTTCCATACAAAACCCCTGAACCAAAATGCTAGATCCCAAATGTGACTGATCAGAAAAGGGCAGCGCATCAGCACATATAAATGAATAAGCAGCTCCAGTATCACGCAAAATCTGTATTTCCACCTGCTCCTCAAGCTTACCACTGAATGATACAAATCCTTTCAACAAGAAAGGTTTGTATATACCATCAGGCAACCCTTCTGTCAGACCTTCAGAAACCGCGGTGTTCACAAAAGCAACAGGCTTCTGCTGTGGCGAACTCTGCTGTTTGCGTTTCAGCACTAAGCAATCTGCAATCACGTGACCGGCTTTATGGCAATAATAGCACTCACGTCTCTCTTTCGATTGTTCATTCGCCACCCTCGCCTGTTCATTAGCAGGTTTCCCCTGAAATAACTGAGGCTGAGCAACAACAGTCGTGTTTTTCTCTGTGCGCGCACTAAAAAACACATTCTTATGTGTGAGCGCAAACTCATCCGCGCGCACGGCTGCCGTGGCAAGATCAGCGACTTTTTGCTCATTCAAATACAGAACAATGCGTTCCGGCAAGCCTTTCTTAAAATCCTCAAGTAACATTAATTCTCGAAGAGAGGAAAAATCTGTTACCTTACTTGATACACACCATTTATCGAATAACACCCCTTTCTCACGAGCGAATTCAACAAATGTTTGATGCACACCTTTCCTGTGGTTTCTAAATTTTTGCCGGTAAGCCTCTGGTACTAATTCAAACGAACGAAGGATAGCTGTCTTAACGGTCTCATACTGTAAACTATCCGCTAACGAAAGTGCAGAAAAAACTTCCAAAGCCTTTCCTGACAGCCGGCACTGCAACAATAATGCCCATACATCTTTAGGCCATCCTAACGAGACCGCTATCCGTTCGAAAGCTCCAAAATAGCTATCCACCTCCGACTCTCTGAACAAAGGCACCAAGGGAAGATTTTTACTTACATCGAATGCAGCCGAGCCTATAGAAGCTCGAAAAGGACTATCTTTACTCACCAAGTTAGAAGTGACCGGACCAGCAGTGACAGGTGCGAGCTGCCTCCCCTCCATCTCTAACCGGCGCAAGTTCACTTCTTTCTCAGCTTCTATTTCCAACTTACGGATTTTGAGCCGCAGATCAATTTCGCCCTGGCGTACTTGCGCTCTCTCCTCCGCTTCCATACGGAGTCGGGCGAGACGAACTTTCAGTTTCGACTCCCCTATCGATCCCGGCGTGGCCGGGGAAAACGGCTCAAAGGGTGGCAAAGCTGCTCGGGCTTCGACCTCGGTCTCCGTCCCAGCGAGTTTCACAACTTCCTCCCCAGCCTTTGCACTTTGCGCATCATCGGCGATTTGAACTGCTTCTCCCTCCGTCTCCGATAAAACTAAAACATCCATTTCCACTAATCGATGCAATAAAAAATCTTTAATCTCCCTTTTTAACAATTGTTGCCTAACAGAAATTCGGAAGTGGTCAGCTATAGCAATCAATTCATCTTTCCGACATCTCTCAAATACCTCAAACGAAGGGTTCTCAATGAAATCGTGTGCGTACGATGTCATAATGAAACCTACAAACGAACCATAGGCCAGTAACTAATTCCACAAGAAAACATGCACACAATCCCTAACTCATTCTCTAATGCACTCAACAAATGTACTAAATCCTTCCCTAAAGTACAACTCAACTTGAACCAGCACCTCAAACAACGTCCAGGCTTTAAGCAACGGACGAGCCCCCACATTTATGTTACGTCCCTAAAGTGGCTAAGGGCATGAGGGAACACAACATAAAATAATTTAATTCCCGGATAGTCAGCCTGGTTAATGTTTTTAAGATGCTGGTGCAAAAGGACACAAAGACAAAAGAATAAGGTTGAAATCAGAAAAATACATGTATTTATTCATAGCACCAAAAGTGCGCAAATGAGAGAGAGACAAATACCGTACCGAGGGAGTAGGAACTTGAGCGGGGCTAAATTAAAGAAATAAACAAAACAAACCCACAATAACTATTTCGTCCCCACTAAACTACTACCACAAGGAAATAAAGCAAAACAAAATCAACGGCGCTCAGCACGCCCTACTTAATCTACACTACCTAAAACAAAAACATACAATAATAGCACCCGCTCCTTACCTGATGTGCTAACACGGATTTCCCCTAGGTGTTGCATGAATGGAAGTCACGTGACATGCTTTCCTATTCACTACTCCCTGGCCGGTTACAAAGCAATATACAAAAAGAAACGTAGGGACTCAGGTCCAACATAAACCAAAAATAACAATGCTACGAAAAAAAAATAAACAATTAATCCGAAAATATAAACAGTGAATAACAAACAAAAGAAAACAAGGCACGCCACGCGTGAACCCAAAACGGACCAAACAAAGCTTCTCTCTCTCCCGCTTCCGGTCTACGTCACTCTTTTATAGTAAGGACGCCCATTCAAGTGTATCCTACGTCATAATGATGATGGACAGCCAGCAGCACCGCCCTGAGAGGTGATAGCGGAGAGAGAAAAACAGCAAAACAGGAAAAACAACAAAACAACAAAAACAACATATCCTCTGAGTATGTAACAGTGGACATCACAAGTAAAGCTAAATTGCATGTTGATTACACTTAATATGTATGTTTGGCACATGATTGATGAAAACGAAGAGCAAAACAGTTTAAAATGAATCATAAAAACAGCCACTTTTTTTCTATGTTTAAAAAGCCTTACTTGGAGCACTTTGACAAAATCAGGTCATGAAATATATAGGATATATATAGGATGGCATAAGTGGATTACCCATAGAACTGAACAGAAGAACTAAATATAGAAGTCTTGAGAAGGTTTTCTAAGGAGTGTAAAGATTTAGTAACATGTAGATGACAATATTATGACTGACTAATGCAAAGTCATTTCCAAATCATCTTTGTGACTATGCAGATACGTCATCATTCTAGAGCGTGACACTATGCTCTAGCAAATGAAAGTAATTAATTCTACAAGAACATTGCAGAGTTTATTCTGCCAGTCAAATATCATTCAGTGTGCTCTGTGTGTCTGAAAGAATGTCACTTTAGAGAAAGCCAACATTCCCTTTTTTATCCTGCATCAAAGATGTCTTTTTGACCAAAAGCACACTTAAAACTACTGCTTATAAAAATCTTTTCCCCACTTTAATCCCTGTAAGGTTTCAAAGTGCAGTTATATGCTCATCCCTAATAACATATTCTACACATAAAACTCTGCTGCTCTTGTGGCCAGAAGATACAAATAGTTAGAAACAGGCATATGAGAGTAGGATAATATTTATGTTCAAAGTATGAAATTATTTCAGCACCATCTGAAAAATTAATTTATTCCATTCATTTATTATGACTCATTCTGCTGAATGATTGTATTAATCATTTGGCTAATTGGCTTGGCTGATATGCATCAGTGGGACACTAATGATTCTTATGAGAGTGCTACATTTTTCAATAAGGGATGACATACTTGCTCCATAATCACTGCTGGAAGGATTGTGTGTAATGTTAATTAAGCCCTCTAAAGTCTCTTTATTTGACCACAGAGCTGAACCAGAGTGAAACAAATCTTTCTATCTCGATTTCGGTTTGTTTGAAACAATCAGAGTGGCACCAATGGCTCCAATGTTTAAAAACACAGCTTGTAGATTTGATTCGGCAGCTCTTACCTAATCTTTTTGATTTTCTTACATTCTCATTTTACCTGTGTGTATATCAACAAGCGCATTATGCAATAACCTACACAGAGGCAGCATTCCTTTGAATGCATCAGTGATGTATGTGTGTGTCATGTCAGTTACGTAACATTCTCATTACATTGACAGGAACTCGGCTTTGATACGGATGACTTGGATTGCAAGAGAAACCCAGGATAAACAAGTCTTTGCTAAGTCACTGTGGTGGAAGAGTGGCTGTTTTTTTATTCCGGCTTCATCCCTCTATCCTTTACAGAACTAAATCCCTACTCTGGTATTCTGTCACTTACATCGTTTGACATTATATGGGATGTACGGTGAACTTTTCTGTGACTTTGCTCAAAACAAAGTTGCAGGCATGCTATTCCCTTTCCCTTCTTAAGAAACTTTCCTTGCCGCACAAGTAATTTATGAACACTGCAGTGATTTTTTTAATATTGTCAGGAAAACATTTGTGAGTGACAATATTATACTAATTAAGAAAAATCTTTGGCATAAATTCTACCCACCAGGGAGACTATAATTGCAAACAAATTATTCAAGTAGCATGCTGTAATTTGTCTATCTGCCATAACCTGTTTGTTTACAATTCTCTATGAAATTAGTCTTCTAAATGTAAATTAGACAAATAACGTTGGTAGAAATGTTTTGGGAGTCATAAAAAATGGCATTTCTATAGACGGTCACTTGAATGTGTAATATAGGCCCACCCACATGTAATCAAATGCTGTCATCATCTCTGCGCTTGCTCATGTTAATGGGAGATTATTGGGCGAGATGTTATCCTAATGGGGCATAATTGCTCTATTAAGTGCCATCATTACAATTTCTCCCTGCATCCCATAGTCAATTATGCCTGTGCCGTCAACGCCATTATCTTTGGTATCATTGGTGCCGAATGACCAATCAGAGACTGATGACTGACTGGGTAGGAAGTTTTTAAATGCTTTCACTGTCAAAGATACAAACTATACTCTAAAGACATAAAAAAAAATAAAAAAAATCCTTGATGAAAATCTGCAGTAGATTTCGGGAGGGATCCTGAAATTTATAGTAGTTACAGCAAGATACTACCAGAATTGGAGAACAGCAGGAAAGCAATTATTTTAAAACTATAATATTCAATCAGAACTGGCCTGTGGGTCACGATTAAAATGTGATTCAATATCGATTAATTTTGATATATTTTAGGTACAGTACATCTCTCTCATTCTTTACAAGCTGTTTTTTCCATGGTTAAAAAATGTATGAGACATGATACATGAGACATGATATATTTCAGTAAGCTGTGTACTGTTACTTTCAACATATCTTTGTTCATGTTCATTCATGTTTATTTCATGCTATAACTAGTGGTAAAGAGGTAGAGATGATTTGTTCCCGAGTCGCTTAAATTGAGGTTCTACAGGGATCGCGCCATATGAAAGAGCGCCAGAATGGTATTGTTTGAATTTCGTAATAAAATTGACAGAATTTTAAAGCTGAGAGTCTGTTTAATATCAACAGTAACCTGCTCTGTCTTGTCTGTCGGCGCGTTGTCAGTGTCTCTTTGCTCCACAAGATTTTATTAAAATTGAGGTTAAACCACTGGAGTCACATGGATTACTTGTATTATGTCTTTACTACCTTTAAAATTGGTAGTTGCTTAGGCTGTCATTGGAGGGACAAAAAGCTCTCAGGTTTCATCAAAAAGATCTCCATTTGTGTTCAGAAGATGAATGACAGTCTTATGGGTTGGGAATGACAGGAGGGTGAGTAATTAATGACAGAATTTTAATTTTTGGGTGAACTAACCCTTTAATGTACAGTAGCTTGTATATAGCCAGTTCATGTTGTGGACAGGATTCATTTGCATTACTAATTAGAGTCTCTTGTTTGAGAGTATTTTGTGACACATGCATAATTAGTTTTTTAATGAGTTTTTTTTAGGAACATACACTTCCATTGAGGGATGGAAGGTTTCAATGGGACGAGATTCACAGATACACAGGCGTTTGGATGAGAAGACTGCTGGTATAAATATGCAAAGAGGCAAATAAATGAGGGTTGTCTGGGGGGCAGCCCTCTTTCTACTACTTGATATAATCTCATCAAGTTTCATAATATTTAATACAGTATTTTTAATAGTACCTGCTCTTTTTAGCTTTTGTTATTAATGGTAAGCTTTTTGCTGTAGTAATCACCCGGTATCCTCTAGTGTGTTGGACAGTTTACTTTAGAAATAATTGTAGAAATGTATTTTATATTTGTGTTGTTTTAATTTTTGTACTGTGCATTATTCTCATTTTTTTCTCCCTTTCCACCTCATAAAACCCCCAAACTGAGTTCATGCTGCATTTGAGAGCACAATATATTCTCCTCTCAAAATGGATGTTTTAGCAAGGCATTTTGTTGAAATCATTTTGCATGACATTTTGATTATCTTCTCTTGTCTTTAATGTCTTGGTATCTTATCATTTTGAAGTTTAACATCAGGTCTTTTTGGCATTTCTGAAATAAGCTGGTCATTTCTGATAGAGGAGGATCCAGTCTCCCCCCGACCTCCAGCATACAAAGCACTCCGTCTGTTGCTGCTTATGAGGATATTTCTCAATTGTGTGTGTGAAGTGATTTACAACACTGCTTTGCGAGTAAGTAGAATTGTCTCTGAGTTCAGTCAGTTGTGGTCTGACTGCATACCAGAAGCCGTGGCTTGAGAGATCACGAGAACTTGTAGTAGTCAAGAGACAGGACCAGTCAAGTTTTATCAGCCAGAATTATCGAATCGCAGGTAATTAAAAACCTTGTCTTTATTGTGATCATTCAAAAAAAAGTAAAAGTATATAGATCTTGTGTTGTTTATATTTTTTGTCCGTTTTGCTGAGACAGGGTTCTGTTATAAGTGGGACGCTGCAATATCTGGTCTTTTTGTTGAGACTGTGGCTTAGAATGAGCTTAAGAATGCTGGAGACCACAAGACACATCCAAATCCAATTTATCTAGCATAGATGTATCATTCACTGCCTACTTTTTGAAATCCCACAATTTTGTGCGTGTGACTTGGCAGTTGGTCAAAAACAGGGTCTGCCACAGCTGTTGAATGGATAGCATTTATGGATGTCTTTGACTGATGCATCACCTCAACGCTTTTTAAGTGTCTTTTGCATGTTGAGCGTCACATTTTTAGCTATTAAGATATTCATTTTTGGGATGCAGAAACCTTTTTCAAAGCTGCTGTAAAATGCAGATAAAAACACATCTGTAATCACGCAAGTTTCTTGGTAAAAGAATTTTATTTTATTTTAATAAAATATTTTTTTTGGATCTGGTTAAAATAAGGTACATTTTTTAAAATGCGTAGAGGGTCCAGGTGTTCTTTTTCGTTCTGCTGCCCCTCACATTTTTAAACATAAGAGTGTTCTGTGTGCGAATGGCCCATATGACTGTGTTCAGAACGTTTCATAATATGAATCTTCTCAAACTCATTCCAGTCACTCGAATGTGCCCTCTTACTGTGTTCTGTCATGTACACTGGATTTCGCCCAACACTCCTTACTTATTCCTTGCCTGCCTTCTTTCCATTTCCTGTTCCTCTCCTCTTTTTCTTTCAGTACCTCCATCATCTGTCTGTTACCTAACCGAACAGAAAATTGCAATTCACCAGCAATTTTCTCCTCTGTGGAGCATGGATGAAGCCTTCGAAGGAAGGCCTCAGTTCTCTCTTAGCCTCATATCTAGCACTGCATCATAGTCGACAGCCTCCGCGATCCTATCTTTTATTTAACTGTGTGTCAGTATGTCACTCTCCTCTTTGTTTAAGCTACGTCTTTATTTATTTATTTTTGTGAACAGGGAAAGGTAGTCCATCACCAGTAATGCCTACCAGGAAGTTTTTCAGATTTATTGCAGGTGCAGTTGTAGATCTTACATTTTTTCATCCCTTTCAATCTCCCCATTGTGCCTTATAAGGTTTGAATAAGGTCAGTCACTGTTGGTGGATGGTTAAGGTGGGGGAAATAATCTGTACAGCATAATATCGTGATAATTTGGACATATTTGGACATTTTTTTCAGGGCCTGGATTTTGGCTTGGGGTTGCGAGTGTTGTGCAAGTAAGGTTAGTAAAGGTTAGTAAGGCTTTTTTCTTTGTAGAACTGCTTAAAACAATATGTAACAAATGCATTGAATTGAATGTGCATACGCAACTGTTTTTTTAATTACATTGCCTCTATTGTGCTTTTTCGAATATTACCTTTCATGCAGTGTGTAATATAGCTGTTTGTGAATGTAAAGTTTTAAAGATCAAAGCGCATGACATGTCTCCTAAAATTAAAAATCGTATCTGAACTGCTGAAACGAGTCGTCAGCAATTCCAGTCTCAATTTCTGTTACACACCAATGCAACAATGTAACTAATTTGCATATTGTCAGCCTATGGTTTTCATTGGCTGCCTGTGAACAGCATCTACTTTGACCCGCCCTCAAACACTGTAGGCCTGGAAGAGTTTGGTTCTTGTTGTCAACATGTCGAGAAGATGCTGTTTTGATGGGTACAAATCTTTAATGTTGTTGTCATCACAAAGTGTGCCAGCTCAACCTCACCCTTTTGTCCCGTCTATCAGAATGCAGTGGCCAGTGCGAGCACATGTGGGGTGGGGCACAGAGGGCACGGGCTCATAATAAGGCACTGACTCGTGAATAACCACTTGCGTGTTTGCCTTGGAGGACACCAGAAGCCACAGACACAATAAAGGATGCAGACGGCAGCCTGGCTTTAAATCTCTATACAAAGGAAGGTCCTCTCCAATAGCACCGTGGTGTGACTTGCACTTAACAAGTGCAGCTTGTGTCTGTTGAGTGGGTGGATGGACTAACACACGCCATGTTTGTGCTTCCATCCGTGTCATCTGGTCATTTTGCATTCTGCAGCTGTCATTTTGCATTTTTACAATTCACAGTGTTTAAATGTACACACATGAAGGCTGTTGCCTGATCTGCTCCAAAACCCTTTAATGACTAGACTCTTCATGTTTCTAATAGAGATGCAGAGCATCTTTTTCATTTGATAGTGTTTTTTTTTTGCATGCTTTTATATTTCTTTTAATTAAATTTTATATTAGATGTATTTCAGGGAATTTTCTTTTACTGCAATTTATTATTGTTTATTTCTTCTTATTATTATTATTTTATACCTTTTGCCTTATTTTAACACCTTTAAGTCAGATTTGAACTATTCTATTCTATTCTATTCTATTCTATTCTATTCTATTCTATTCTATTCTATTCTATTCTATTCTATTCTATTCTATTCTATTCTATTCTATTCTATTCTATTCTATTCTATTCTATTCAGTCACAACTAATTCACTTTCATTACCAGCAGCATTAGCAGTATCATTTCCTGTACTCTCAGTCATCATATAATCAGTTTTCTGGACTAGGCTTAGGACTTCCTTGTAAAGAAGTTAGCCAATTCTATTAAACGAATAAGTGTAAAGTCATATGCCCATAGGCAGCTCCAACAGGTTGGAGCGGTTGCCTGCATACCGACTGAAGCAGATTGCAGGCATCTGGCATGCCAATGTCGAATGGTTTCCCCCCTTAGTGAATGAACCTGCTGTAGAAGTCCTCCAGTCCCAGACAAAAGCAGTTAATCATGGTATAGTGTCTTGCTGAGGTCGGGGCTTTGTCCCCTGACCTCCATTTCACTCCCGCAAAATATAAACTTAGAGTGTTGTCAGCATAAACTTATTATTACAATCCTTAAATCAAGCTACACACAATATTGCAGGGATAAAGCTTTGATTTTATGGTTTTTAAAAGGAGCAGCTGTTAGAAGAGACATTTATTTAATAAAGTTCACCAAAAGTTTACCATAATTTATATATCCTCATCTAAATATTTGTATAGGGTACACTAAAAGTATTTAGGGAACTTTTAAGCAACTATTGCTGGTTCATAGTTTAGTTTTCATTTTATTTTTGATTTAAGTTTTAGTCATTTTGTTATGAGCTTTTGTAGGTTTTTATTAGGTTTTTTTTTTCATTTAGATTTATGTGTGACTATTTAGCTTTATTTTTATTTCAGTTTTAGCTGTTTATATTTATTGTCGCTGTTGTTGTTCTAGATCTCTAGTTATGATATCAGTATTGTATATGTGTAAAAGAAAAGAATGAAAAAAAAAATTTTCCTCACGAAACATTACATTTAGGATGTTAAATGCTTGTTATTGTAGTATATGCCAACTTGTGGGCTTTGTTGCTGCCACTGGTTCTTACTTGATAGCTTTTACAGCATCATACTGTGTTGCATATGATTGACAAGCCAATCAACTATAAATTAAGCCCAGCTTTTTGAATAGAGAATATTAATGCACAAGCAAAGAAAATATTATCAGTCTTTTAATTTAACCAGAACGATGCACGAACAAAATCAAGATTTATTCAGCAGCTGTGCTGTAATTACTTGTTGTTGCTGACTTTACTTGCAGGACCCGAGCTTTGCAGCATTCCTCCTTGACAAGCTCCAGACTCTGGAATGGCCTCCTCGGGGCTGCGGATCCCAGAGCAGCTGTGAAGTGTGTGGAACCCCCCTTCACCACCTGAGGCGCCTGGCACTGCACTCTGCCCTGGGGCTGGCGTTCGAGGACATGCCTGACCTGCAGCCCGGACCCCTTTCTGGCCTGCTGCCACCACGTGTTTCATCCCACAGTGCCATCTCACCCCATGCCTCCTGGGAATGGCCAACACATAGCAGTCAAAACCTCACCGGACATCCTTGTGGTTCCATATCCAGGGAGAAACCACAGGGTATGGGTTGGAGCCAAGAAGGCGCAGTGAAAGTGGGTGGCAAACGAACCTGTTTAGCCACTGTCACACCACTTCCTCTACATGCACAACACTACCTGGAGGGAGTGTGGCATGTGACAAGCGCATCAGAACATCTTCGTTCTTTGGTAAGAGTAGCTATTGCATGACTAGTTCATGACTAATTATTATTCATGAAGCTGTACAAACTGATTATTCTACTTTTGTGGCTAAAAACTATTTACTGAAAAAGTATTTTCACCTTTTCATGATCAGGGGTCTCATTTATAAAACTGTCCGAAAGCCAAAAATAGTGTACGCTAAAAAATATTCAGACTTATAAAACTGTGCGTACGCCAGAACCTGCGCAAAATTCCATTTATAAATCCCAGAAGATTGTGCGCACATGCGTCTCCACTCCGAAATAACCATACATGAAGCTTACAACGCCTAGTTTTACTATGCATATCTCATCTGCATATGATTTGCATATGCATATTCTTCCACGTGATTCCATGTTTAACGGTACAAGACATTAGGAAAACATGAGATACGGATGTGCCGTCACATTAAATTGCTAAAAATCATTTAGTAGCCTATATCCTTGCATTGTTTCTGAATAAGTAAATCAAATAATATAAAATACATTTCAGAGAAAGTTTTTCTCTATCTTTTCCACTGGCCAAATTGTATTTTTAATTGATTTATATTTTTAATATATATATATATATATATATATATATATATATATATATATATATATATATATATATATATATATATATATATATATATATATATATATATATATATATATATATATATATATAACTTCTCAGTAATGATTTAATTTAATTTAAGTGCTTAACTCCATTAATGAGAATGGCATATTTAATCTAAATGTGTATATCAGATGTAAAACATTGTTTAAATCATTATTTTATTTATTTAAACTGTTATTGAGAACATGCACTGTATTTATGCACTGATTAGGACTCATAATGAAGATTTACGGTTTTCCTTTATCCGCCGTTAGATATGCTACAGCATTCTGCTTCACTAAACTGCCCAACTCGCTTGCTAACGTGGACATTTAAGAAGGGATGGATGTTTCAAGTGATAGGCTAGAGTGAAATTATATGTATTATCTTGCTGTATATGTTTAATTTTCTTAAAAAATTATGTCTAAAAGTGACCAAAAAGCCATTTAACTCCATCGGCAAAACGTTTGTACGCATGGGTCAGAGTTTGCGTGCAGGTGAGCAAATTTTTTTTTATAAATCACAACTTATGCCTCGGAAGTGGCGTACACCTCTTTCAGGGCCTGTTTTGTGCGTACGCAATGGTTATAAATGAGGCCCCTGGAGTGTTGAAATTATCTGAAAAGTGGGATTTTTAAATAAATTAACCAGGCTAATGAATATTAATTATGTACTGTAGCATCAATGATGTAATAATTATTCAATAGTCCCTCTAGTTCTGTCTGATTTGCTGTATTTGGAGGCTTCTTAAAATTCTTATTTTGACTTTTTTTTACCCTTCATACTTCGTAGGTTGGTAAGATTTTTAAATGTTGAAGAAGTCAAGGCTATTTTGATCAAAAATACAGTAAAAACAGCAATATTGTGAAATTAACATTATGTAATGCAAGTTAATCCTGTGATGGCAAAAAAAACAACAGCAGTCTTTGTTTTCAGTCACATGATCCTTTAGAAATTATTCTAATATGCTGATTTGGTGCTCAAAAACACTTCTTACTATTATTAATATTGAAAACAGTTGTGCTGCTTAACATTTTTTTTAAATTGATACATTTTTTTCAGGATTTAGAAATAAAAAAATGTGTTACTTCCCAAAATTAATTAAAATGTTCGATATCATGATCTGAGCAAAATTAACTAAACAATCTGAAACTCCTGTAAGAAGTTTACTGAGAACGTCTCTGGTGGTCCTTGTGTCTATTTCTGCTTTGCAGATATACAGATCTTTGTGATTATGGCCTAGTGATTTGGTTTATGGTTTTACCTTGAGCAGAGTTATGTATTAGCTTATATAAAGGAGTCCCTCATCGCAGGGTTTATGTGACTATATGGCATTATGGAGCTCATGTCCAGTTCAGGGCCGAGGATCAGGCTGTTAAGACAAGACTCAAGTACCCTTCTCAAAGAGAATAAGATATCACCTTTTTGATGGCAGTCTTAATTAGATGGTAGTGTTCTGACTTAAGGTGACTTAATCAAACAGAATAGTGAATAGTGAAATGGTAAACATTATATTATTGATGTTTTTCAGCACATGAAACGCTTTTCTACGAGTTGGTTCAAGGTTATCATGGACATCTTAATTGATTTTGCATGCAGTACAAATGTGTGTGGCACATCAGAAAGTCAAAAAGGACAAAATTTCCTCCACAACCACAAATCTAAATACTACAGTATATACTCATTAAAGCTCCAAATGAAACTTTTAATATTTCACCCTTGATATGTTTGTGTGCTGAGTGACTTAGCATTAGCTAGACATTATTATCAGGTAGATTAGCCGCTGCTTGTCTCCTATTGGCCTTCTTGGTTCTACTTGACCTTCCCGTCAGGAGATTGAGCATTAAGTCATCTTGATATGGAATGCAATTTGATGGGCATTTGGATGGCTCGCTGTGACCCCATTGTCACAGATGAGCCATTTGTCATGGCTGATGCTTAGAGAGATGAATAAGATTTAAAAAAACGTAAGCTCTGTGAATGTGAGTTACCCCTAGTTTTATGCACGTTCTGAAGGACGCAAACATGTATGAGAGTTATGGTAAAAGGACACAGATGAGCTTCTGAGTTTATATCCTTCTCTTGTCAATGATAGTTTGGAATGTCAAGGTTTCCATGGAAATGCAACATTCAAGTCATAAAGTCTTGATTGGACAGAGTGACCTTGCCTGATCATTGGCTGGTCATTGTCACAGTTGTAGTGTAGTGATAATCGCTCAACGAAGGAGATGCAAAACCAAAGGTTTTATTTTATTTTATTTTATTTTATTTTATTTTATTTTATTTTATTTTATTTTATTTTATTTTATTTTATTTTATTTTATTTTATTTTATTTTATTTTATTTTATTTTATTTTATTTTATTTTATTTTATTTTATTTTATTTTATTTTATTTTATTTTATTTTATTTTATTTTATTTTATTTTATTTTATTTTATTTGTAGTGTGAAATAGTGTGTTGTATGTAGTCACTGTTGTGGTGGTTAGTGTTTTCCTGAGCTTTATGCATCATAAAGCTTTATAAGTTATGGATGCATGCAAGTTTATCAAGCTTAGCAATGTTACAACCCCCTGAAGTCCTTCATGTTTTTATATCCAGTCATGATTACAATGACTGGAACCCCAGGTTGAAAAATCTTGGATATAAAATATTGTTTCAAAAATATAAAACTCTGTTAAAATATTGTTAGTGAGCTGTGAGTATAACATGCAATTCTTGACGGAAGATCATGTTTGTCGGAATGAATTCCAATGGCAACAAGTTTGCATTCGGTAGTCCTCCTGTAACACCTCTGCATAATACAGAATATTGCTGTAAGAAAAGCTGACTGGCCCTGTGTCAAAGGAACACAATGGATGCTGTCTTCCCCTTCATCTCACAGGGTATAAAAAGCAATTAGACCTTGAAAGTCACAGCACATCCAAACCACACAGAAACACAAGGCTGTTAGCACCCTGGAGAACATTTCCACCCTTAGACAAAGACATTGTGCCATGAATTTCAATAGAGCACTTTCTTTGACAAAGTGTTTTGTCCTTTTTTTATTCCTAAAGGTGTATTTCTGCTGTTTTGTTTTGTATATTGTCAGCACTGTAAAGACCATAGCCTATAATACACCTTTAGCGAACCGCAAAGCTGCGTCAAGAAAATGGGATGGAAAGGATGGGATGGTCTTTTATCCATACATCCCACTTAGTATAATATCAGCTTGGAGGAAGCCAGAGGCATCCAGCCCATGTGTCTCTGTAGTGTAGGACGGGCCTCATTGCTTGTCCTCAGGCCTAAGTGCCACCCGCAGCCCACTAATGGGCCTTCTCTGGCAGCAGGGCTCTTTTAAGGCCTTGAGGAGCCCCGCACAAGCTTTATTTGAATGTGTGGAGGGAGCCAAAAGTGCAAATTGTCAACAGATGGGACTGCAGTCTCACCTGGTGTGAAAAAACGCCACCTGACGTCCATCTGGTTGTCTGCTAGACTGCACATGCTGCCCTGTTTTAACTTGGCAGTGGGCTCATCCTGTGAAGGACGTTAAGGGCCTCCTCTGCAGCTTTTAAAAACAGCAGACCAAATTTAACAATTTCATTTCCTTTCCTGTCCTGTCCTGCAGTGGAGAAACACTCATTACTTGCAGTGACTTTTAATAATAATGTGATCTGGTTATGTTTGATTTGGTAGCAGGGTTTAAGGGTTTATAAATTGTTTTCGTGGCTAGCAGATTGCTGTCGTCTGACAGCATTTAATATAGACTGATAATTAATAGCGTTTCAGAGGGGCTGCTCTCTCCTGTCACCACTTGTGCTAGTGAATGCTCTATAAATGTCAAAGTTAAAGTCCAATGTGACCTCTTTGCTGTCACTGAGCTCCATCTGCTGCTGGGTTTTATTGGAACACAGCTGTGCCCATCTAACACACACTTGTGAGCGTGTGTGTGTGTATGTGTGTGTGTGTGTGTGTGTGTGTGTGAGAGAGAGAGAGAGAGAGAGAGAGAGAGAGAGAGAGAGAGAGAGAGAGAGAGAGAGAGAGAGAGAGAGAGAGAGAGAGAGAGAGAGAGAGAGAGAGAGAGAGAGAGAGAGAGAGAGAGAGAGAGAGAGAGAGAGAGAGAGAGAGAGAGAGAGAGAGAGAGAGAGAGAGAGAGAGAGAGAGAGAGAGAGAGAGAGAGAGAGAGAGAGAGAGAGAGAGAGAGAGAGAGAGAGAGAGAGAGCGCAATGTTGCACAATAAAGAAAAAAGATCTGTATTGAAATGTTGACTACTGGGAAAGGTCGTTTTTTAATTTACCTTGATTTGACATAAACTAAAATGGATGGTTATGGCTGTTATACAAAACTCAGTTTTGTTGATGATTTGATGGATGAGCCTCCTTTTTTCTCGCTGACTGAAGTATCCGAACAAGTATTGAAGCACTGTTAAAGTTATTCTAAAGGCGAGCACTGTAAATAATGCTGAAATAACCACATAATTGAATTATTAATTATAATAATTGCACCACAAGTAATCATCTAAACAGCTCTTCTATTACGATATATTCTGAAGTCGAACCAACATGCAAAGAGTTAAAACAGTTTCAAAAGACTATTTGTTTTATTTCATTTAAATGTTAAAATTGTATTTAAATTATTTATAAATAATATTTAAATTATACTAAATAGTATTTTTTCATACTAAAAATGTTTTAGTTTTAAATAAAAAACATTTAAAAATGACTATTTGTCATATTAATGCACTAATATGCTGGTGCTCAAGAAACATTTCTTGTTATTATCAATGTTGAAACAAGGGCTGCTTAATATTTTTGTGGAAACCGTGATAAAAAAAAAATTCAGGATTCTTTGATAATTAGAAGGTTTAAAATCCCTGACAGGGAACTCATGGTATAATTTCATTCGGACTGAAAGAAATGATTGAACAAACATTTTATGGTCCTATGCCTTCTAAATATGATATATTTATAAAAATATGTTTAGACGAATATAGTGATTGCTATCAGGATATGAGAAGACTTTCAACCAGCATAACAAAAAAATATTTTTGTAGAGAATCACTTATTGCACCTTTAAGTAAACAAATTTGACAAAAAAAAAAATCCATGCAAGCATGTTGCCCTCATTTTTTTATTCTTAATTTGTACAAACACCTTTTTTTTTTGTACAGTATAGTTAGTTTAAATGAATATAGCCTGTCCATTCTGATCTGTAAGCGTCCCTCTTTCGGCATCCTTCTGGGGTCTAATTGTGGCCCCTGACATGAGACTAATTACGGCTGGAGTGAAGGGAGGTAGATTAGCACACAGCCATGGTGGGTGTTTGAGATGAGTCTCTCTGGAGCTGAAGATCCTGCACGTGTGTGCTAGAGATTTTTCTGTGCTCGTTATCTCAACATCAAGCTGTCAGCAGATCACAGATACTCCAGTTTTCCCAGATTCTGTTGTACCTACTCATGCCTTCTCATTTCCTCAATTTTTTCCACTTCTATCCAT